>NC_053396.1:227521646-227853613 GCF_905171765.1 Bufo bufo
GGCGGGTTAGGCATGGAAGCGGGGAAGAATACCAGGCCAAGGCACTTGCAGGTCCACCAGTAGCGAGGGACGGAAAGGCCAACAAAAGCCAGAAGAAGCCAGGCGCACCATCAGGCCACAAAGCACCGACCAAGGATCCGTTATGCCAGCGCAACCCCCCAGCCGGGATCCATCAGTCGGCTACAGAGAGCACCTCCAGCGCTCAGCTTGTTAAAGTAGGGCACGCGGCGTGGCGGGGCACACCTACGTCATCACGTCAACCCCGACGCTGCTGGCGTCTTTAAAGGCTACGTACACCTATGGGGGCATTTAAATTTTTTTTTATCTTGTACTCCGTTTGAGCTCAAAGTTATTTTTTCAGTTAGCCTTTATTAAAAAAATTGAACCATTGTCTTTTTGCAGCCTCTGTCTAGTAGCAGGATCTGAATTTTCACTCTGTTACGTCACCTGATGGCTCCTTATCTCTGCTCTCTGACATTATAAACACTCATTATAGCTCAGCGGCTGAATCTCCGACTGAAATGAATGGGAAGCTGAAAAAAGCAGCCCCATGTAAGTCCATGGGTCAGATTTATCATTACACTTACATCTAAGGGCCCTTTCACACTTGCGGCAGGACGGATCCGACATGCTGTTCACCATGTCGGATCCGTCCTTCCGCTATTTCGCCGTGCCGCCGGACCGCCGCTCCGTCCCCATTGACTATAATAGGGATGGGGGCGGAGCTCCGGTGCAGCACGGCGGTGCACGGCGAAAGCCGCCGGACTAAAAAGTCGGACATGCAGGACTTTTTAGTCCGGCGGCTTTCGCCGTGCACCGCCGTGCTGCGCCGGAGCTCCACCCTCGTCCCCATTATAGTCAATAATGATAGCAGAAGGACGGATCCGACATGGTGAACAGCATGTCGGATCCGTCCTGCCGCAAGTGTGAAAGGGCCCTTAGATGTAAGTGTAATGATAAATCTGACCCATGGACTTACATGGGGCTGCTTTTTTCAGCTTCCCATTCATGTCAGTCGGAGCTATAATGAGTGTTTATAATGTCAGAGAGCAGAGATAAGGAGCCGTCAGGTGACGTAACAGAGTGAAAATTCAGATCCTGCTACTAGACAGAGGCTGCAAAAAGACAATGGTTCAATTTTTTTTAATAAAGGCTAACTGAAAAAATAACTTTTAGCTCAAACGGAGTACAAGATAAAAAAAATTTAAAATGCCCCCATAGGTGTACGTAACCTTTAAAGACGCCAGCAGCGTCGGGGTTGACGTGATGACGTAGGTGTGCCCCGCCACGCCGCGTGCCCTACTTTAACAAGCTGAGCGCTGGAGGTGCTCTCTGTAGCCGACTGATGGATCCCGGCTGGGGGGTTGCGCTGGCATAACGGATCCTTGGTCGGTGCTTTGTGGCCTGATGGTGCGCCTGGCTTCTTCTGGCTTTTGTTGGCCTTTCCGTCCCTCGCTACTGGTGGACCTGCAAGTGCCTTGGCCTGGTATTCTTCCCCGCTTCCATGCCTAACCCGCCTCTCCTCTGTGTGATGGATATGCCTTCGCACCCCTCCTGCTGATATTTAGGTATCGGTGGCCTCCTTTCCTCCCTGCAATGCTCCTAGTGTTGCTTCTGGCCCTGCTTCTCTGTTGACTGATACTGGACCGGTGTCGGAGCTCAAGGAATAAACTGCTGCTGTATTCCTGTTGTATACAGTCAGGTCCGTAAATATTGGGACATGGACACAATTCTAACATTTCTGGCTCTATACATCACCACAATGGATTTGAAATGAAACGGACAAGATGTGCTTTACCTGCAGACTGTCAGCTGTAATTTGAGGGGATTTACATCCAAATCAGGTGAACGGTGCAGGAATTACAGCAGTTTGCATCTGTGCCTCCCACTTGTTAAGGGACCAGAAGTAATGGGACAATTGTCTTCTCCGCTGTTCCATGGCCAGGTGTGTGTTATTCCCTCATTATCCCAATTACAATGAGCAGATAAAAGGTTCAGAGGTCATTTCACGTCTGCTATCTGCATCTGGAATCTGTTGCTGTCAACTTTCAAGATGAGATCCAAAGAGCTGTCACTATCAGTGAAGCCATCATTAGGCTGAAAAAACACCACAAACCCATCAGAGAGATAGCAAAAACATTAGGCCTGGCCAAAACAACTGTTTGGAACATTCTTAAAAAGAAGGAACGCACCGGTGAGCTCAGCAACACCAAAAGACCCGGATGACCACGGAAAACAACTGTGGTGGATGTGTAGTGTACGGGAGCTGTAATGCCCGTCACTACAGAAGGGTCACTGGTGTGCTGTCGTTTCTCCTTAGTTAAGGGAAAGTTGGTATAAGTCATTTTTATAAAATGTAATGTAATGTAATGCTATGTACTTCCCTGTTGCTGTAAAATGTGCATGTACAGGCCTGCTAGGGGTGTCATTTCAGCTCTTAGTCACTAGAGGGAGCTAGGGAGCCCTAGTTTATATAAGGCCCAGTCAGGGTAAGGAGAGGCAGTCTGGAGTTGGAGTCTAGAGTTAAAGAGTTGGAGTTGGAGATTAGACTATGTCCGAGTCAAGTCCAGGCCTGAAGCCTGCAGACCAGGAGAGGGTATTGCAGTCCCTGTAACCGGGTTCCAGATCCAAGGAGAAGGTTCCCCTCCTGAACTCATATATGCAGAAGCAGGAACACCACAGTTAACCAGCCTGAGGAAACTGAGAGAGACAGAGGCAAGTCCAGAAAAGCAAGAGGTACTAAAGACAACAGAGGAGGTACTTGATAATTATAAAACCAAGGATATACGCCAGAGCTAAGGCATCGGGCCTTGGAGAAGAGTTTCTATGTTCCAGGATCAGTCAGGAATAGAGTGCAAGCCGCCTGTACTGCAAGTCCTGTGTTTAACACTCTGAAGTCACCTTGCTATATATATTGCCTGCATCAAATGTACTGCAACAAACTGTCTGCAAAGGAACTGCGCTTCCATCTATGTCCATGTATGATGACTACTAAAGTTTGAGTTCTGTTTTAACATCACGTGGTTCCTCAGTTATTCCTGCTATCAGCAAACGGCGTGCCACCGTTTAATTGGCACTGGCGTCACGAACATTACTTATCATCACCTGCCCTTGCAGAGAGTCAGCTGTCTCAGGTTAGTGTCACAATTGCACTACAACACCCAGGAACCTTTCTACACCTAACTTGAGTACGCTGCACTTCTCTTTTGGCGTCACGAACAGGATACGCACGCTTTCTAGTGCAAGAAGCGTGAACTTTGTGCCTTATACAGTTGCCCTGTGACCAAAGTGACAAATTGCCTGTTTTATTTAAAGTGGACTTTGTGGACTGAAAAACATACTAAAAGTGTCCCTAAAACCTCCAAAAAGCGCTGTGCAGTGTTGCGCTATCAAGAGGAAAGAAATCGCCACATCGGAGTGTGGTTTTATGGACTTTTTACCATCCTGCTTGCTGTCAGTGAATAGACAGCGTTTTTGCTAAAGATGGCCGCTGAGCTTGCTGAATTTACTGCTGCGTCATCTTCACTCCGAAAATGCGGGAAAAGTTGGCGCCTTCTTACTGAAAAAGCGGGAAAAGGTTCAAGGTCAGGCGCCACAGCCTGTCTGGGCATTTGCATGTCTGCCAGCATGGACTCCGCCTTCCACATACTGGAATACCTGGGGGGCGACCTCCCAGTGCAATGGGAGGATCTGGCTGAACTTATTGGCGCCACCCTGTGGCTCTCCAGAGAAGGATCGAGCATGTTGGGGAGTGAGGACTGCTTTGCTGCGACGTCCGCGCCTGAGTTACCAAAAACGACTGATACCGGTGTAGAGCCAGAGGACGCTCCACCGGCCTACTCTCCGGGACCGGAGAGACCCGCCTGCCCGCCACTGAGGAAAGAACCAGAGCACCATTATGGCTCTTGGAGAGACTTCTTTCAGCCCTCTTTCAAGTGGTCCGCATTAATGGCAGAGAACCGGGAGGCCGCTATAAAGAGGAATACCAAAACTAAAATTTACTATGAAGAACTAACCAAGACTATTCACGAGCGCCACACCAGTACCCAACCCCGCCTGGAAAGGAGAAAGGGGTTGGTGGTGCCCTTTGACAAAACCCGTGGCTACGGGTTCATACAAGACTACCTAACTGGCAGAGACTTATACGTCAACAGGAGATCTGTCAAGAGAGACTACCTCCCTTCGTATCAGCATAGCCTCCGCGAGGGAGAGGAAGTGGAGTTCACCCCTGCCAAGAGCCTGAGAGGCCCATATGCAACTGCCGTGACCCGTCCCAAGAAAGAACCGGAGGACTGGGAGGCAGAAGAGGACTATTCTGGCTGCGAGCGGGAACCTGAACGCTCTCCAGAACCGGCCCATCACGCCTTCCAAGAGCGGGGCTCTTTCATTGGCCCTAACGTGTTTTGGCAACCAACCGTGTTGGAAAGATGGGTGAGTCCCTATCCTTCCTCCGAGCTGCCTCGCCGGGAGAAGACAATATAGGACTTGGAAAATCTCAAGGGACTCCGTGTTACCCTGGAGAATATCCGGAAGGGTAGGAGACCCGATGCGCCACCGGAGCCTGCCGCGGCCGCGTCCGACGCATCGTTGACTGTACCTGCGCCGGCGGCGCCAGCAGAGGACAGCGATTCCCACACGGAAAGCATCGGTGACCAGATCGTCCGGCTGGAGGAAAAGTTGTGGGAGCTGCGCAAGATTGCCACCGCCAGGATCCAGACGCCGCCCGAGAAGGACGAGGTAAGGGTGCCTGTCACCACCCGTAAACCACCTTCTGCTAATATTGCTCCGTCAAGGCCCCAAAGAAGACCCGCTATTGCTGTGAATTGCTGCGCAGAGCCCACCGGACCGCTTGCGGCGGCGGTACCAAGTCCACTACAGCCTACAGTAATTATGCCGGGACCGGTTGTCACGGAACCATGAACCAGACGTACAACAGAAATAAGAGAAAATAAGAAGGCTTTATTGAAAATAAAGCTGTAAAGCAAAAGTCCAAATGGATGGTGAAACCGAGCAGAGTCTTTGCGAAGCCAGAGGTCAGGAACCAGAGGGGTAGTCAGACGAAGCCAGGATCAGGAACCAGCAGGGTAGTCAGACGAAGCCAGGATCAGGAACCAGCAGGGTAGTCAGACGAAGCCAGGATCAGGAACCAGAAGGGTAGTCAGACGAAGCCAGGATCAGGAACCAGAAGCAGCAGCAGTCTTAGAAGCATGTGAACACAAGAGGACCAAGCAAGGAACTGAAGCCACAGACCTCCTATATATATGAGCTAGGCATCCAGCTCCTCCCAGTGGGAAGGAGGAGCCGCAGGGTGGAAGGCTACAAGAAACCCAGAAACCAAGATGGCCGCCAGCACATGTCAAACGAAGGAGAACAGCAAGAAGGTAAGACCATGACAGTACCTCCCCCTCAAGGGCCCCTCCTCCGCGGAGCACAAAACGGTTTCTGAGGGAAGCGTGCGTGGAAGGCTCGGAGCAAGGCAGGAGCATGGACATCTGCGGAGGGAACCCAGGAACGCTCCTCTGGACCATAACCACGCCAATGGACCAAAAACTGCAACCGATCGCGGACCAGGCGTGAGTCCAGGATATTGCTCACCTCATATTCCTCACGATTGCCCACTTGGACCGGACGAGGCCGAGGAACCGAGGAAGTGAAACGATTACACACCAGTGGCTTCAACAGGGAGACATGAAACACGTTGGAGATCCGCATGCCAGGAGGAAGCGCAAGGGCATAGGCTACCGGGTTTACCCTGCGAAGCACTCGGAAGGGACCAACAAAGCGAGGCGCCAGCTTGGGAGTGGGCACTCGAAGGTTGAGGTTGCGGGTGGACAACCATACACGGTCTCCGACCTGGTAGGAAGGAGCAGGCGCTCGTCTGCGATCAGCCTGAAGTCTCTGGCGCTGCGCAGAGACCTCAAGGGACTTCTGGATCTGTACCCAAGAAGCACGTAGGACGGAAAGGTGATCCTCCACAGCCGGAATATCCTGGGGAGAGAATACCTCCGGTAACACGGCAGGTTGGAACCCATAATTGGCCATGAAGGGAGACGTCCCAGAGGAAGAGTTCACCGCCGTGTTCCTGGCAAACTCAGCCCAAGGCAGGAGGTCAACCCAATTGTCTTGGTGATCGGAGACATAGCAACGAAGGAATTGCTCCAAGGCCTGATTGGATCGTTCTGCGGCCCCATTGGACTGAGGGTGGTAGGCCGAGGAGAAGGAGAGATGAATCCCCAACTGGGAGCAAAAGGCGCGCCAGAACCTGGACACAAACTGACTCCCCCGATCCGACACAATCTCCTTGGGCAAACCGTGCAACCGGAAGACCTCCCTGGCAAAAATCGTGGCCAACTCTTGTGCAGAGGGTAACTTCTTGAGAGGAACACAGTGGCACATTTTGGAAAACCGATCCACAATCATGAGAATGACCGTATGGCCTCGGGATGCAGGGAGGTCCACAATGAAATCCATCCCCAGGTGTGACCATGGGCGCTCCCCGGTGGCTATGGGTTGCAGAAGGCCCAACGGAAGGTGCCGAGGGGACTTACTCTGGGCACAAACGGAGCATGCCGCTACATATGCGGCGATGTCGGAACGTAGGGAAGGCCACCAGAACAGACGTGAAACAGCCCAGGACAGCTGATTCTTTCCAGGATGCCCCGTGGTCTTGGAGTTATGGTAGGTTCGCAACAACCGAGTGCGCAACTCCTCAGGCACAAAACATCTGCCGTTGGGTCTCCCAGAGGGAGCACCAGATTGAGCCGCCAAAATCTGCTCACCCAGGGGAGAGGTCAGGCTGGTGCGAATGGCGGCCAGGATCTGATTCGGAGGTATGACCGAAGTCGGAATCGACTCCTCCCTGGACAGCTCGGAGTACTGCCGTGATAAGGCATCCGCCCTGATGTTCTTGGAACCGGGTAGGTAGGAGACCACGTAATTAAAACGTGACAAGAACAGAGCCCATCTGGCCTGACGTGGTGTCAATCTCTTGGCCTCAGAAAGGTAGGTCAGATTCTTATGGTCCGTCAGGATGAGAACCGGAACCACCGAACCCTCGAGCAAGTGCCTCCATTCTTTAAGGGCCTGCACGATGACCAATAACTCCCTGTCACCAATCTGATAGTTGCACTCCGCGGAAGACAGTTTCCGGGAGTAAAACCCACAAGGAAGCAGAGGACCCTCTGGTGTTCTACGCTGAGACAGAAGGGCGCCTACTCCCGTCTCAGACGCGTCCACCTCGAGGACAAAGGGCAACCCAGGGTTGGGATGCGACAGAATCGGAGCCGATACAAAGGCGGACTTTAGGGCCTCAAAAGCTCGGATGGCCTCGAGCGGCCAGACCTGGGAATTACTGCCCTTCCTGGTCAGATCCGTGAGAGGCTTGGCCAGCATGAAAAAGTCCCTGATGAACTTCCGATAATAATTGGCGAAGCCCAAAAAGCGCTGCAGGGAACGAAGACCACTGGGCTGGGGCCACTGTAAGACAGCCGAAACCTTCTCAGGATCCATGGAGAACCCCTCAGCGGAAATGATGTAACCTAAGAAGGTTACCTGGGATCGGTGAAATTCGCATTTCTCAAGCTTACCGAACAGCTTGTTCTCTCGTAACCGTTGCAACACTCGTCTGACATCCAGAATGTGGGCCTCCATGGATTCAGAATATACCAAGATGTCATCCAAATAGACCACCACACACTGCTGCAACAGGTCACGGAAAACATCGTTGATGAATTCCTGAAAGACTGCGGGCGCATTGCACAACCCAAAGGGCATAACCAAGGATTCATAATGACCGGTCCTGGTGTTAAACGCGGTCTTCCACTCATCGCCCGCCTTGATCCTTACCAGGTTATATGCCGCCCTCAGGTCGAGTTTGGTAAAGACCGTGGCCCCTTTAAGGCGATCGAACAGCTCGGAAATCAAGGGTATCGGGTAAGCGTTCTTGATCGTGATGCGATTGAGACCCCTGTAATCGATGCAAGGCCTCAACTCACCGCCCTTCTTTTTCACAAAGAAAAATCCAGCCCCTGCCGGGGACGAAGATTTGCGAATGTGTCCGCGTGAAAGCGCCTCCCTCACGTACTCCTCCATGGCCTCATTCTCCGCTACCGACAGTGGATAGACTTTGCCACGAGGAGGAACGGCACCAGATTGTAACTCTATGGCACAATCGTATGGGCGGTGCGGAGGTAGGGCAACCGCGCGCACCTTATCGAATACATCCCGGTACTCCTCGTATTCAGGAGGCAACAGAGAGTCCGAGGAAGTACACAGCAACTTGACAGACCCATGGATGCAACTAGCCCCACACTGCGGTGACCACGAGAGGATCTCGACCGATCTCCAATCGAAAGTCGGATTATGCTTCTGGAGCCAGGGGTACCCCAAGACCACCGAGTAGTGTGGAGACGAAATAACCTGGAGGCAGACCGACTCTCTGTGAACGGCACCAATGGCTATCCCCACTGGAAGGGTCTCATGAGTCACGTGTGGCGGCAGAAGGGGTCTGCCGTCTATCGCCTCAAGAGCCAGTGGGGAACCTCGAGCCTGCAGAGGAATGGAATTGGCGGCAGCGAACACACTATCAATGAACAAACCACCAGCACCAGAGTCCACCAACGCCTGGGTCGTCACCGAGCCCCCGACCCAGGAGAGGACAACAGTGATCAGTGGTTTGTCAACACGGGAAACCGGGGACGAGGAGACTCCACCCAAGATCTGCCCCCGACAGGATCTCAGGTACGAGCGTTTTCCCGGACGGTTCGGACATGCCAACCGAAAATGCCCACCGAGACCACAGTACATGCATCGGCCCTCGCGTCTCCGGAGTGCCCTCTCCCCCTCGGACAGGCGAGCAAACCCCAGCTGCATGGGTTCACCCCCAGACAAGTCATCCCCAGGAGGCGTGGGAGGAGAGGGAGGCACGGGTGGGACAGCAAACGTAGGCACCAATCTGTTAGAAGACCTCCGCAGGTTCTCCTTAAAGGAAGGTCTCTCCCTGAGTCTGGTGTCAATCAAAATCAGGAAAGAAATAAGAGACTCGAGCTCAACTGGTAGGTCCTTAGCTGCAACCTCATCCTTCAAGGCATCCGAGAGACCATGAGAGAAAGCAGCGACCAGAGCCTCATTATTCCAGCCCACCTCTGCTGCCAGGGTACGAAACTCAATGGCGTATTCAGCTACGGATCGTGAACCCTGTCTGATGGACATAAGGAGCTTCGCAGCAGAGGCAGCACGAGCCGGCACATCGAATACCTTCCGAAGAGAAGCAACAAAACCGGAAAACTCGGCAACCACCGGATTGTTGTTCTCCCATAAAGGGCTGGCCCAGGCCAAGGCCTTGTCCGAGAGCAGCGAGATCAAGAAGCCCACCTTTGATCTCTCAGTAGGAAAGGCATGTGGCAGCAACTCGAAATAAATGCCCACCTGGTTAAGGAAACCTCGGCACTGAGTTGGCTCTCCCCCAAAGCGCCGTGGAAGAGGGGCAGAACCGGTCATACCCCGAAACACCGCAGGCGCAACAACAGGTGTCGGGGTAGACTCTGGCGCAACAACCGGAGCGGCAGTAGGAGCGAGCCCAGGAGCGACAACCGACCCATCGGCAACGGGAGCGAAATGAGCCGTGCGTTCAAGCAGGGTTTGCAACGCCACAGCGAACCGACCCAACAGGTGATCCTGCTGATCAAGTCTGGCAACCAGCGTGGGTAGCGAGGATGGCCCTGTACCGTCAGAAGTCATGGCTTGGTCCTAATGTCACGGAACCATGAACCAGACGTACAACAGAAATAAGAGAAAATAAGAAGGCTTTATTGAAAATAAAGCTGTAAAGCAAAAGTCCAAACGGATGGTGAAACCGAGCAGAGTCTTTGCGAAGCCAGAGGTCAGGAACCAGAGGGGTAGTCAGACGAAGCCAGGATCAGGAACCAGCAGGGTAGTCAGACGAAGCCAGGATCAGGAACCAGCAGGGTAGTCAGACGAAGCCAGGATCAGGAACGAGAAGGGTAGTCAGACGAAGCCAGGATCAGGAACCAGAAGCAGCAGCAGTCTTAGAAGCATGTGAACACAAGAGGACCAAGCAAGGAACTGAAGCCACAGACCTCCTATATATATGAGCTAGGCATCCAGCTCCTCCCAGTGGGAAGGAGGAGCCGCAGGGTGGAAGGCTACAAGAAACCCAGAAACCAAGATGGCCGCCAGCACATGTCAAACGAAGGAGAACAGCAAGAAGGTAAGACCATGACACCGGTACGGTCCACCAGTGTATTTACCCCTAGGCCTATGGGGCCAATACCTATTAGGGGCCCCTTCACTTTGCAGCTGCCCCCTGACACCATGATGTGGGCACATCCTCCTGTAGAGGACTACTACAGGCCATATTTGCCAGCAGAGCCGGGTGATTATGACATGCCTCAGTGAATCAGCCTGCTAGGCCTTTGATTTATGTTGCCAAAGAATGATGTTGAGAACTTAACCCTTCCAGGACAGGAGTCCTATGTTTCTGGTCCTTTGTTGCTGCTGCCAGTTCATCCACGGCTTAGTGGTAGGTGTCAACCACTGAAATATTAAAGTCAACAAAGCCAAGTTTGTTTCCAGGACCTCCTGCCTGCTTTTGCTATCCCACACCACGTTGTGCCGGTTCGGTTGTTGCACCTTTTACCCTTAACCCCCTTTTTAGGTTGATCAGGGGTATTACAGCACTTGTTTTATATTATGCAATTTGATTGTGCAACTTGATATTAAGGAACCGTGCCCAGAGATAGACTTAAAAGAACCTGAGCCTCTGAGATTTTTGCTCTTTTAAAAGGAATGTGCCCAGAGAAAGACTCCACCGCACGAGAGCCTCTGTGATTTATTAGAAAGGAACCTGGGTACGGACTCATATTTGTTCTTTGAGCCTCCAAGAACTTTTATACTGTTTTACCGTTTCTTGCTGTTCTATTAAGGACAATTTGCACATATGGACTATCCTGGTATTAATGTCACGCTGTGCCAGGTCAGCGCCCCAGTTCCATTCACTATCCTGAGAGAAGAGAACGACGCCCCTTGTCACCACCCTTCACCTTTGCCAATTGGACCTGATATGAATTCAAATGCAGATGAACTACATATATGTATGCCTGCATGTGTCTTTTTCTGTTTCAGGTAGAAATTCCAGTTGGGCGGGCCCTGATGGAGTACGAGGTCGTACTCAGCTTAAAGCAGTGGGGCATGTAGTGTACGGGAGCTGTAATGCCCGTCACTACAAAAGTGTCACTGGTGTGCTGTCGTTTCTCCTTAGTTAAGGGAAAGTTGGTATAAGTCATCTTTATAAAATGTAATATAATGTAATGCTATGTACTTCCCTGTTACTGTAAAATGTGCATGTACAGGCCTGCTAGGGGTGTCATTTCAGCTCTTAGTCACTAGAGGGAGCTAGGGAGCCCTAGTTTATATAAGGCCCAGTCAGGGTAAGGAGAGGCAGTCTGGAGTTGGAGTCTAGAGTTAAAGAGTTGGAGTTGGAGATTAGACTATGTCCGAGTCAAGTCCAGGCCTGAAGCCTGCAGACCAGGAGAGGGTATTGCAGTCCCTGTAACCGGGTTCCAGATCCAAGGAGAAGGTTCCCCTCCTGAACTCATATATGCAGAAGCAGGATCACCACAGTTAACCAGCCTGAGGAAACTGAGAGAGACAGAGGCAAGTCCAGAAAAGCAAGAGGTACTAAAGACAACAGAAGAGGTACTTGATAATTATAAAACCAAGGATATACGCCAGAGCTAGGGCATCGGGCCTTGGAGAAGAGTTTCTATGTTCCAGGATCAGTCAGGAATAGAGTGCAAGCTGCCTGTACTGCAAGTCCTGTGTTTAACACTCTGAAGTCACCTTGCTATATATATTGCCTGCATCAAATGTACTGCAACCAACTGTCTGCAAAGGAACTGCGCTTCCATCTATGTCCATGTATGATGACTACTAAAGTTTGAGTTCTGTTTTAACATCACGTGGTTCCTCAGTTATTCCTGCTATCAGCAAACGGCGTGCCACCGTTTAATTGGCACTGGCGTCACGAACATTACTTATCATCACCTGCCCTTGCAGAGAGTCAGCTGTCTCAGGTTATGTCATGGTCTTACCTTCTTGCTGTTCTCCTTCGTTTGACATGTGCTGGCGGCCATCTTGGTTTCTGGGTTTCTTGTAGCCTTCCACCCTGCGGCTCCTCCTTCCCACTGGGAGGAGCTGGATGCCTAGCTCATATATATAGGAGGTCTGTGGCTTCAGTTCCTTGCTTGGTCCTCTTGTGTTCACATGCTTCTAAGACTGCTGCTGCTTCTGGTTCCTGATCCTGGCTTCGTCTGACTACCCTTCTGGTTCCTGATCCTGGCTTCGTCTGACTACCCTGCTGGTTCCTGATCCTGGCTTCGTCTGACTACCCTGCTGGTTCCTGATCCTGGCTTCGTCTGACTACCCCTCTGGTTCCTGACCTCTGGCTTCGCAAAGACTCTGCTCGGTTTCACCATCCGTTTGGACTTTTGCTTTACAGCTTTATTTTCAATAAAGCCTTCTTATTTTCTCTTATCTCTTGTTGTACGTCTGGTTCATGGTTCCGTGACATTAGGACCAAGCCATGACTTCTGACGGTACAGGGCCATCCTCGCTACCCACGCTGGTTGCCAGACTTGATCAGCAGGATCACCTGTTGGGTCGGTTCGCTGTGGCGTTGCAAACCCTGCTTGAACGCACGGCTCATTTCGCTCCCGTTGCCGATGGGTCGGTTGTCGCTCCTGGGCTCGCTCCTACTGCCGCTCCGGTTGTTGCGCCAGAGTCTACCCCGACACCTGTTGTTGCGCCTGCGGTGTTTCGGGGTATGACCGGTTCTGCCCCTCTTCCACGGCGCTTTGGGGGAGAGCCAACTCAGTGCCGAGGTTTCCTTAACCAGGTGGGCATTTATTTCGAGTTGCTGCCACATGCCTTTCCTACTGAGAGATCAAATGTGGGCTTCTTGATCTCGCTGCTCTCGGACAAGGCCTTGGCCTGGGCCAGCCCTTTATGGGAGAACAACAATCCGGTGGTTGCCGAGTTTTCCGGTTTTGTTGCTTCTCTTCGGAAGGTATTCGATGTGCCGGCTCGTGCTGCCTCTGCTGCGAAGCTCCTTATGTCCATCAGACAGGGTTCACGATCTGTAGCTGAATACGCCATTGAGTTTCGTACCCTGGCAGCAGAGGTGGGCTGGAATAATGAGGCTCTGGTCGCTGCTTTCTCTCATGGTCTCTCGGATGCCTTGAAGGATGAGGTTGCAGCTAAGGACCTACCAGTTGAGCTCGAGTCTCTTATTTCTTTCCTGATTTTGATTGACACCAGACTCAGGGAGAGACCTTCCTTTAAGGAGAACCTGCGGAGGTCTTCTAACAGATTGGTGCCTTCGTTTGCTGTCCCACCCGTGCCTCCCTCTCCTCCCACGCCTCCTGGGGATGACTTGTCTGGGGGTGAACCCATGCAGCTGGGGTTTGCTCGCCTGTCCGATGGGGAGAGGGCACTCCGGAGACGCGAGGGCCGATGCATGTACTGTGGTCTCGGTGGGCATTTTCGGTTGGCATGTCCGAACCGTCCGGGAAAACGCTCGTACCTGAGATCCTGTCGGGGGCAGATCTTGGGTGGAGTCTCCTCGTCCCCGGTTTCCCGTGTTGACAAACCACTGATCACTGTTGTCCTCTCCTGGGTCGGGGGCTCGGTGACGACCCAGGCGTTGGTGGACTCTGGTGCTGGTGGTTTGTTCATTGATAGTGTGTTCGCTGCCGCCAATTCCATTCCTCTGCAGGCTCGAGGTTCCCCACTGGCTCTTGAGGCGATAGACGGCAGACCCCTTCTGCCGCCACACGTGACTCATGAGACCCTTCCAGTGGGGATAGCCATTGGTGCCGTTCACAGAGAGTCGGTCTGCCTCCAGGTTATTTCGTCTCCACACTACTCGGTGGTCTTGGGGTACCCCTGGCTCCAGAAGCATAATCCGACTTTCGATTGGAGATTGGTCGAGATCCTCTCGTGGTCACCGCAGTGTGGGGCTAGTTGCATCCATGGGTCTGTCAAGTTGCTGTGTACTTCCTCGGACTCTCTGTTGCCTCCTGAATACGAGGAGTACCGGGATGTATTCGATAAGGTGCGCGCGGTTGCCCTACCTCCGCACCGCCCATACGATTGTGCCATAGAGTTACAATCTGGTGCCGTTCCTCCTCGTGGCAAAGTCTATCCACTGTCGGTAGCGGAGAATGAGGCCATGGAGGAGTACGTGAGGGAGGCGCTTTCACGCGGACACATTCGCAAATCTTCGTCCCCGGCAGGGGCTGGATTTTTCTTTGTGAAAAAGAAGGGCGGTGAGTTGAGGCCTTGCATCGATTACAGGGGTCTCAATCGCATCACGATCAAGAACGCTTACCCGATACCCTTGATTTCCGAGCTGTTCGATCGCCTTAAAGGGGCCACGGTCTTTACCAAACTCGACCTGAGGGCGGCATATAACCTGGTAAGGATCAAGGCGGGCGATGAGTGGAAGACCGCGTTTAACACCAGGACCGGTCATTATGAATCCTTGGTTATGCCCTTTGGGTTGTGCAATGCGCCCGCAGTCTTTCAGGAATTCATCAACGATGTTTTCCGTGACCTGTTGCAGCAGTGTGTGGTGGTCTATTTGGATGACATCTTGGTATATTCTGAATCCATGGAGGCCCACATTCTGGATGTCAGACGAGTGTTGCAACGGTTACGAGAGAACAAGCTGTTCGGTAAGCTTGAGAAATGCGAATTTCACCGATCCCAGGTAACCTTCTTAGGTTACATCATTTCCGCTGAGGGGTTCTCCATGGATCCTGAGAAGGTTTCGGCTGTCTTACAGTGGCCCCAGCCCAGTGGTCTTCGTTCCCTGCAGCGCTTTTTGGGCTTCGCCAATTATTATTGGAAGTTCATCAGGGACTTTTCCATGCTGGCCAAGCCTCTCACGGATCTGACCAGGAAGGGCAGTAATTCCCAGGTCTGGCCGCTCGAGGCCATCCGAGCTTTTGAGGCCCTAAAGTCCGCCTTTGTATCGGCTCCGATTCTGTCGCATCCCAACCCTGGGTTGCCCTTTGTCCTCGAGGTGGACGCGTCTGAGACGGGAGTAGGCGCCCTTCTGTCTCAGCGTAGAACACCAGAGGGTCCTCTGCTTCCTTGTGGGTTTTACTCCCGGAAACTGTCTTCCGCGGAGTGCAACTATCAGATTGGTGACAGGGAGTTATTGGTCATCGTGCAGGCCCTTAAAGAATGGAGGCACTTGCTCGAGGGTTCGGTGGTTCCGGTTCTCATCCTGACGGACCATAAGAATCTGACCTACCTTTCTGAGGCCAAGAGATTGACACCACGTCAGGCCAGATGGGCTCTGTTCTTGTCACGTTTTAATTACGTGGTCTCCTACCTACCCGGTTCCAAGAACATCAGGGCGGATGCCTTATCACGGCAGTACTCCGAGCTGTCCAGGGAGGAGTCGATTCCGACTTCGGTCATACCTCCGAATCAGATCCTGGCCGCCATTCGCACCAGCCTGACCTCTCCCCTGGGTGAGCAGATTTTGGCGGCTCAATCTGGTGCTCCCTCTGGGAGACCCAACGGCAGATGTTTTGTGCCTGAGGAGTTGCGCACTCGGTTGTTGCGAACCTACCATAACTCCAAGACCACGGGGCATCCTGGAAAGAATCAGCTGTCCTGGGCTGTTTCACGTCTGTTCTGGTGGCCTTCCCTACGTTCCGACATCGCCGCATATGTAGCGGCATGCTCCGTTTGTGCCCAGAGTAAGTCCCCTCGGCACCTTCCGTTGGGCCTTCTGCAACCCATAGCCACCGGGGAGTGCCCATGGTCACACCTGGGGATGGATTTCATTGTGGACCTCCCTGCATCCCGAGGCCATACGGTCATTCTCATGATTGTGGATCGGTTTTCCAAAATGTGCCACTGTGTTCCTCTCAAGAAGTTACCCTCTGCACAAGAGTTGGCCACGATTTTTGCCAGGGAGGTCTTCCGGTTGCACGGTTTGCCCAAGGAGATTGTGTCGGATCGGGGGAGTCAGTTTGTGTCCAGGTTCTGGCGCGCCTTTTGCTCCCAGTTGGGGATTCATCTCTCCTTCTCCTCGGCCTACCACCCTCAGTCCAATGGGGCCGCAGAACGATCCAATCAGGCCTTGGAGCAATTCCTTCGTTGCTATGTCTCCGATCACCAAGACAATTGGGTTGACCTCCTGCCTTGGGCTGAGTTTGCCAGGAACACGGCGGTGAACTCTTCCTCTGGGACGTCTCCCTTCATGGCCAATTATGGGTTCCAACCTGCCGTGTTACCGGAGGTATTCTCTCCCCAGGATATTCCGGCTGTGGAGGATCACCTTTCCGTCCTACGTGCTTCTTGGGTACAGATCCAGAAGTCCCTTGAGGTCTCTGCGCAGCGCCAGAGACTCCAGGCTGAACGCAGACGAGCGCCTGCTCCTTCCTACCAGGTCGGAGACCGTGTATGGTTGTCCACCCGCAACCTCAACCTTCGAGTGCCCACTCCCAAGCTGGCGCCTCGCTTTGTTGGTCCCTTCCGAGTGCTTCGCAGGGTAAACCCGGTAGCCTATGCCCTTGCGCTTCCTCCTGGCATGCGGATCTCCAACGTGTTTCATGTCTCCCTGTTGAAGCCACTGGTGTGTAATCGTTTCACTTCCTCGGTTCCTCGGCCTCGTCCGGTCCAAGTGGGCAATCGTGAGGAATATGAGGTGAGCAATATCCTGGACTCACGCCTGGTCCGCGGTCGGTTGCAGTTTTTGGTCCATTGGCGTGGTTATGGTCCAGAGGAGCGTTCCTGGGTTCCCTCCGCAGATGTCCATGCTCCTGCCTTGCTCCGAGCCTTCCACGCACGCTTCCCTCAGAAACCGTTTTGTGCTCCGCGGAGGAGGGGCCCTTGAGGGGGAGGTACTGTCATGGTCTTACCTTCTTGCTGTTCTCCTTCGTTTGACATGTGCTGGCGGCCATCTTGGTTTCTGGGTTTCTTGTAGCCTTCCACCCTGCGGCTCCTCCTTCCCACTGGGAGGAGCTGGATGCCTAGCTCATATATATAGGAGGTCTGTGGCTTCAGTTCCTTGCTTGGTCCTCTTGTGTTCACATGCTTCTAAGACTGCTGCTGCTTCTGGTTCCTGATCCTGGCTTCGTCTGACTACCCTTCTGGTTCCTGATCCTGGCTTCGTCTGACTACCCTGCTGGTTCCTGATCCTGGCTTCGTCTGACTACCCTGCTGGTTCCTGATCCTGGCTTCGTCTGACTACCCCTCTGGTTCCTGACCTCTGGCTTCGCAAAGACTCTGCTCGGTTTCACCATCCGTTTGGACTTTTGCTTTACAGCTTTATTTTCAATAAAGCCTTCTTATTTTCTCTTATCTCTTGTTGTACGTCTGGTTCATGGTTCCGTGACATTAGGACCAAGCCATGACTTCTGACGGTACAGGGCCATCCTCGCTACCCACGCTGGTTGCCAGACTTGATCAGCAGGATCACCTGTTGGGTCGGTTCGCTGTGGCGTTGCAAACCCTGCTTGAACGCACGGCTCATTTCGCTCCCGTTGCCGATGGGTCGGTTGTCGCTCCTGGGCTCGCTCCTACTGCCGCTCCGGTTGTTGCGCCAGAGTCTACCCCGACACCTGTTGTTGCGCCTGCGGTGTTTCGGGGTATGACCGGTTCTGCCCCTCTTCCACGGCGCTTTGGGGGAGAGCCAACTCAGTGCCGAGGTTTCCTTAACCAGGTGGGCATTTATTTCGAGTTGCTGCCACATGCCTTTCCTACTGAGAGATCAAAGGTGGGCTTCTTGATCTCGCTGCTCTCGGACAAGGCCTTGGCCTGGGCCAGCCCTTTATGGGAGAACAACAATCCGGTGGTTGCCGAGTTTTCCGGTTTTGTTGCTTCTCTTCGGAAGGTATTCGATGTGCCGGCTCGTGCTGCCTCTGCTGCGAAGCTCCTTATGTCCATCAGACAGGGTTCACGATCTGTAGCTGCTCGGTTTCACCATCCGTTTGGACTTTTGCTTTACAGCTTTATTTTCAATAAAGCCTTCTTATTTTCTCTTATCTCTTGTTGTACGTCTGGTTCATGGTTCCGTGACAGGTTAGTGTCACAATTGCACTACAACACCCAGGAACCTTTCTACACCTAACTTGAGTACGCTGCACTTCAGCGAAGATTTCTTTCCCCGGTGAAGAAAACCCCCTTCACAACAGTTGGCCGGATCAAGAACACTCTCCAGGAGGTAGGTGTATGTGTGTCAAAGTCACCAATCAGGAGAAGACTTCACCAGAGTGAATACAGAGGGTTCACCACAAGATGTAAACCATTGGTGAGCCTCAAAAACAGGAAGGCCAGATTAGAGTTTGCCAAACGACATCTAAAGAAGCCTTCACAGTTCTGGAACAACATCCTATGGACGGATGAGACCGAGATCAACTTGTACCAGAGTGATGGGAAGAGAAGAGTATGGAGAAGGAAAGGAGCTGCTCATGATCCTAAGCATACCATCTCATCAGTGAAGCATGGTGGTGGTAGTGTCATGGCGTGGGCATGTATGGCTGCCAATGGAACTGCTTCTCTTGTATTTATTGATGATGTGACTGCTGACAAAAGCAGCAGGATGGATTCTGAAGTGGTTTTTTTGCGGACCATATGCGGAACCTTTCACTTCAATGGAACCGCAAGAAAAAACGGAAGTTACTCCGTGTGCATTCCGTTTCCGTATATCCGTATTTCCGTTCCACAAAAAAATAGAACATGTCCTATTATTTGTCCGCATTACGGACAAGGATAGCACTGTTCTATGAAGGGCCAGCTGTTTCGTTACGCAAAATACGGAATGCACACGGATGTCATCCGTATTTTTTGCGGATTCGTTTTTTGAGGACTGCAAAATACATACGGCCGTGTGCATGAGGCCTCAGATGGGCTGCAGTGAGCAGGGAGCAATAACAGGGTGTGGTGTGTTTTTTTACCACTTTTACTAAATAAAACCACCTTTTATGGAAAAAAATGGTTTTGTTTTTTAAATGCATTTGATTAATTTTAACTATTTCTTCACATTATTCTTTTTTCATTCCTAGTAGGAGACATTGCTTTTATATCGCACTGGTGTACCTTGTATATCCTATCACTGTACCAGTGGCGGGCTCCCTATTACGCTGGGAACGTCATCTCAGGCCTGGGAACCTTTGTTACTCCCCGCTTCTATTGCGCTGCATCGGCACTCCGCCATTGCGTTCAGAGGGAGCTGTTGGTGACAGGCAGCCTTCTCCCTCTAACTGCCTACATGCCGCAGTAACTATAGACCGTGGCATCTAGGGAGTTAAGCGGCCGGCATTGGAGTTATAGCCGCCTCCTGAGCTGTCATAGGGAGAGAGCTACCGAGGAAAGGCACACCCCCTGAGAAAGGACCCCCCCCCCCCCAGAAAGGACGGTGGAGCCCTGCCCCGACCCTATCAACATAACCGCCCTTTAAAGTTTTCAGTTTTTTGCAAGATATTAACTCCAGGTCCCTGGAAAGAGATGACCACCACCGAGACCGATCATCCGTAGGAAGAAGCAGATTCTGAAGCCACCAAATAAAGATGGCCGCTGCTCCCACAACTCCATAACGATTATTAAGAAAAAACAGAAACATTTTGCTGGAGCCGACCGGATTATTTGCTGAAATTTTTGGGTGAACCTGAGGTTTACCTGGATATTTAAATAACCATCTGAATCAAAGCCGGTAAAATTCCTGTAAAATTCGGTCATTTTGGGCCCGGCTGTGCAGTGTCAGGACGCGGCGCCAGAGTGCGAGTCAGTTACCAAGACAAGAAGACAACGTTTCCCCGTTAACCAGTTTATTGAGTATACAGAATCAGGGTAACCATAAAAAAGTCTGAGAAGAAGAAGATATAATAATTATGTGAAACGAGGAGACAAAACAAGAATTGTGTGAATCTGGCGTCGTGGCCATTGTTTCAAATAAACATTATGACCGCTCATGCGCACGACAATATAGTAATTACCACCCTCCCCCCAACAAAAAATAAAAAATATCTGAATGTTTACAAAGTAACAGTTCTGCCATTGTATCAATCAGTAGATAGAAAGAAGAGCGCCCTCTGGTGGAGCAGCGCAGCAGTACACACAGGGCCGCCCGCGCTTCCCAACAGTCTCATGGAGTTTGGTCTCACTGTATATTGCTGCTAGAATGTGGAGTATGATTATGTACACTGGGAGCACTGGTCTGTAATGGTCTGTACACTGGGAGCACTGGTGTGTACAGCGGCTGGGTAACTGCTTTGGTGTTCAGTTAGGATAAGGCTACATGCACACGACCGTATGTGTTTTGCGTTCCGCAAAAAAAAATGAATGACATCCGTATGCCATCAGTTTTTTTTTGCCGATCCATTGTAACAATGCCTAAAATGGACAAGAATAGGACACGTTCTATTTTTTTTTTTGCGGGGCTACGGAACGGACATACTGATGCGGACAGTACACGGTGTGCTGTCCACATTTTTTGCGGACCCGTTGAAATGAATGGGTCCGCATCCTATCCGCAAAAACAAAACGGAACGGACACGGAAACAAGCAACGTTCGCGTGCATGTAGCCGAAGGGGCGCGGCCAGCAGGCCCGTCCCATTTACCGTCTTCTACGCCTGTTTTAAGCGTAGAAAATTGCCTAAATGTAATAATGCAAGGAAGCTCTTAGAAGTGGTGCTGGATGCGCCGAAGTTATGGAGAGGCTGATGCCAGGTACAGGGCTTATTAAGAGCGGCGTCTAAAATGCCGGTCTTAATAAATGACCCCCTTAGTCCTGTTAGTGCATGTGCAGGATCTGTGTAGAAGCTACATTGCTGCATTATTGGGTATCATAAGGCCCGAGTGAGGACTGGACCTACAGACACGTCCGTCATTGGTGGTGTGGCGCCCCCTGCTGCTGATCTGTGTTGTACACGGTGAAGATGAAATCTCCAGAACTTGACTAAGGGCTCATGCACACGGCCGTTGCCCCGACGGGTCCGCGATGCACGGGGCACCCATTCACTCCGTAGTGCTTCCGTGGTGTTTCTGGCCGTGCCTCGGCACCGTAAAAAGTAGTGCATGCATTGAAGTGAATGGGTCCGCGATTCGCATGCGGCTGCCCCACAGTCGGTGCCCGTGCATTGCGGACCGTAATTTGCAGTCCGCCGCACGGGCAGAGAGCCCTTACGTTTGTGGGCATGAGCCCTAACTTTGTAAATGTTTTGCTCTACTTATCTGAAATGCAACATGCTTTGTACTCCAGATGTTCCCAAAGCTGCATTCACAATTCTTCACAATTCCTCATGTCTTATACTTGAGTCTCCAGTTTCAGTTTTGCTGACATTTTCCTGATGACTCATGTGGTGGCTGCTCCTAGGGGGGGTTTATGAGACGGCGCTGCTCCTAGGGGGCTGCTGAGGCGGCGCTGCTTCTAGGGGGGGTTAGGAGACGGCTCTGCTCCTAGGGGGCTGCTGAGGCGGCGCTGCTTCTAGGGGGCTCCTGAGACGGCGCTGCTTCTAGGGGGGGTTATGAGACAGCGCCGCTTCTAGGGGGCTGCTGAGGCGGCGCTGCTCCTAGGGGGCTCCTGAGGCGGCGCTGCTTCTAGGGGGCTGCTGAGGCGGCGCTGCTTCTAGGGGGCTGCTGAGGCGGCGCTGCTTCTAGGGGGGGTTAGGAGACGGCTCTGCTCCTAGGGGGCTGCTGAGGCGGCGCTGCTTCTAGGGGGCTCCTGAGGCGGCGCTGCTTCTAGGGGGGGTTATGAGACAGCGCCGCTTCTAGGGGGCTGCTGAGGCGGCGCTGCTCCTAGGGGGCTCCTGAGGCGGCGCTGCTTCTAGGGGGCTGCTGAGGCGGCGCTGCTTCTAGGGGGCTCCTGAGACGGCGCTGCTTCTAGGGGGCTCCTGAGACGGCGCTGCTTCATTGGGCTCCTTAGACGGTGCTGCTTCTAGGGGACTCCTGAGATGGTGCTGCTTCTAGGGGGCTCCTGAGACGGCTCTGCTTCTAGGGGGCTCCTGAGATGGCGCTGCTTCTAGGGGGCTCCTGAGACGGCTCTGCTTCTAGGGGGCTCCTGAAACGGCGCTGCTTCTAGGGGGCTGATGAGGAGGCGTTGCTTCTAGGCGGCTGATGAGGAGGCGCTGCTTCTAGGGGGCTGCTGAGACGGCGCTGCTTCTAGGGGGCTCCTGAGACGGCGCTGCTTCTAGGGGACTCCTGAGATGACGCTGCTTCTAGGGGGCTCCTGAGACTGCTCTGCTTCTAGGGGGCTCCTGAGACGGCTCTGCTTCTAGGGGGCTCCTGAGGCGGCGCTGCTTCTAGGGGGCTCCTGAGACGGCGCTGCTTCTAGGGGGCTGCTGAGGAGGCGCTGCTTCTAGGGGGCTCCTGAAATGGCGCAGCTTCTAGGGGGCTCCTAAAGGCGCTGCTTCTAGGGGGCTCCTGAGACGGCACTGCTTCTAGGGGGCTCCTGAGACGGCGCTGCTTCTAGGGGGCTCCTGAGACGGCGCTGCTTCTAGGGGGCTCCTGAGACGGCGCTGCTTCTAGGGGGCTCCTGAGACGGCTCTGCTTCTAGGGGGCTCCTGAGGCGGCGCTGCTTCTAGGGGGCTGCTGAGGAGGCGCTGCTTCTAGGGGGCTCCTGAGACGGCTCTGCTTCTAGGGGGCTCCTGAGACGGCGATGCTTCTAGGGGGCTCCTGAGACGGCGCTGCTTCTAGGGGGCTCCTGAGACGGCGCTGCTTCTAGGGGGCTCCTGAGACGGCGCTGCTTCTAGGGGGCTCCTGAGACGGCGCTGCTTCTAGGGGGCTCTTGAGGCGGCGCTGCTTCTAGGGGGCTCTTGAGGCGGCGCTGCTTCTAGGGGGCTCCTGAGACGGCTCTGCTTCTAGGGGGCTGCTGAGGTGGCGCTGCTTCTAGGGGGCTGCACCACAGCGGAGCATGCTTTACACACACATTGGACCCACATGGGGAAGCGGTTAAATCCTGCAAAAAAAAAAACAGCACAATTGTGACTGAGGCTCTACCACCACATCTTATTCTTCAGTCACATCCAATGAATGCAGCTATGGGTGTGACTGGAGTATAAGACATGATGTAACAGCAGAATAGTGAATGCAGCTCTGGATGTTACTGGAGCATAAGACGTGATAAAAGCAGAGTGGTGGATGCAGCTCTGGGTGTGACTGGAGCACAAGACGTGACGAAAGCAGAATAGAGGATGCAGCTCTGGGTGTCACTGGAGCATAAGACATGATGTAACAGAGTAGTGGATGCGGCTCTGGGTGTGGCATCTTGTAACAAAGGATCAGATCAGGTAAAGTTGTTACAAAGTTACTGTTCCTTGCCCACAGCGCAGACATGAATATAATCTTCGAGAACAATGTGTAACCAGTAAAATCAGCAGAACCATCTGACATCATCGGGCACCGTGAGGTCACCAAGGCAGGGGTATAAGGACGCCTTCACACACGTGACTGAAAATCCGTTTCATTCATCTGAATGCGGCGGCGGCAGAATCCATGCGATTGACTCCAAAACAACCTGATTCAGGTGAATGGAACTGATTGTCAGTCAGAGTTTTCTCCAATATAATCCGCGGTGTGTGAACGCCTCCTTAGGGCTCATGCACACCTGTTTTTGCGTTTTGTGTGGATCGGGTGCGGACCCATCCATTTCAATGGGGCTGTAACATATGCGGACAGCACGCAGTGTTCCATCCGCATCCGTATGTCTGCGGCCGCGCAAAAAAATAGAACGTCCTATTGTCTATTTTACGGAGAAGGATTGGGATGCTTTATACATGGCAGAACGTTCCGTAAAATGCAGAATGCACATGGCCGGGATCCGTTTTTGTGGATCCACTATATGCGGCCCGCAAAAACAGCTACGGCCGTGTGCACAGAGTGTAATGTGATAAATTTAAAGAGACAGTAACCGTAAAAAATAATGCTTTTCTGCTACATCTTTTAAAATTCCTTTTGTCCAGTATATCTGCTTTTGGGAAAGCTGGGTGATAGCAGACATGGCTGCCATTGTAGCTGTCATGTGGGGTGTCACCCAGACCCCTGAATGTGCTGATAACTCCCCCGCTCTTATATCACCGATTACCCAATGCTACGCATGCAGTGATGAGCGAGCGGGGGACGTGCGGCTCATAACCGCTCAGAAGCCTAGGAAAGTCGGATGAATGAAACACGAGTCAAGATTCTTCTCAGCCGGGCCTTTGGTTAGGACGCCATTCCCGCTGCAGCTTTTCTGGACTTCTGAGTTAGGCCTCATTCACACGACCATATTTTCGGTCCGCCTCCGATCCATTCATTTCAATGGGGCTGCGGAACACAGCGTGCTGGCGGCATCCGTTTGTCCGTTCCGCCAACAGATAGAACATTTCTACAGGAGTTTTAGAAAATAGCGCATTCACACGGCCGGGACCGCAAAACACATACAGTCATGTGCCTGTGGCCTTATGCAGTAACCTGCGAGTGGGGGATGGGTGACTGCAGACCAGAAAGATGGCTGACAACCCTGTAGGAGCTGTAATTGCAGCCAACTTTCCCAGACTCCTGAATGGAAGTCACCCATCCCCCGCCCCTGTATCACAGCGCGGCGCTCCCCTCCACGCTGGGTTTTTGACCAGATCTATTCCACCCCTGATTCGGTGAGGCTCCAACCTTTCTAGTTGTAAATCTGCCAGAAATGACACAAATTCCCAAAATCCAAGTTGCCATTTTGAAGATCTCTGCTTGCTGTCAGTAAATAGGAACAGGTTACATTCAGAAATCGCGGGGCAGCACCATCTGGGACATCCATGGCACGTCCACAGGACATGATGCAGGTCCCACCTGGAGAACAGGCAGCACCGCATCTGTCCTACATTTATGGCATGTCCTGTGGATGCGCCATAAGGGTCCCTTCATTCTCACAGCTGAGCGTTTGTTACATTGTATCAATGTAGACAATTTCTCAACTTCCCCGATAGTTTGTTACTGTGTGTCAGTGCGGGTAAAATGTATCAGTCTGGGGTCCAGGCTATTTGATTGTCTAAACTGGAAACACTGTAACAACCCCTCAGCTGTGAGAAGTATGAGGTCAGAATGCTTTCGCCATTCAGAGAGCTTCATTATACAGCATATAACGCACGGCGGGGAGGACATTGTACAGACAGTCACAATGACAGATGAGCCAATTTCATATTTTGAAACTCGTTCACACTTTGTTTGGTGGTAAAAGCAGAATTGCGTTATGAATTCCGTTACATAACGCAATTCTATGACGGAACGCATAACGGAATGCCTTTAGATGCATTCCGTCATAATAGAAGTCTGTGGGCTGCAAAACGGATCCGTCCCGTTTCCGTTATCCAGCGGAGTCCTCTAAAGGCATTCCGTCACAGAATTGCGTTATGGTCCGTGGTAACGGAATCCATAACGCAATTCACCTTTTACCAGTAAACGAGCGCTCCCCGCGGATCATGTCGCCTAACCTTCCTATATTTGGTGCGATTCCATTGACCGGAGAAGAAAGTCTCAGTGCAGCTCCGTCACAATGTCTCAGTTTTGCAAAACCGCTTTTATTATTTTTGTAACAAAATGTTTTTATAACTTTTTTATCTTCCTACATAGAGAACAATAAATAATCGCTAGAAGTCGTCATCTCCTGTACATCAGTATGGCCCCGCCCCCGCCATGGCGTCACACGCCTCCCACGCCAACACGAGTTTATAAAAAATATTCCGTTATATATGTGCCTATAAATAGATCTACGGTATGTATTTATATATATATATGTATAGGTGTAGAAGATATTTACAGTCCTTCCAGTCGCTGCCCCCAGGCTCGGGTGACCCTCCGTCCATTGCTGGCAGGTCACTTTGTGGGGATCGGGGTAGCGGTCAGGTAATGGGGCATCTGTTGGGACCTGGCGCCCGGCAGTGGATCAGCATCAGTGACCATTGGTGGCGCTGCGCAGGTCGATGGACGCGTCACATAAAGAAGAACTCCAGCCCAAACTTAAGGAAGAACCATAACGAGAAATTCCAGAAGACATTGTCTCTCTACTGATGTCATGCAAAAGTGACAAGTGTTCGGGCGCCTTATTGGTGGTCCTAAGTTTTAGGTGGGAATCCTCTTAAAGTGACACGGCTGTGTTGGCCCCGGCAGCCCCTGATCAGCGTATGCAATCACTGAGACCACGTATCGCCCGCGAGGATGAGACCTCAGAACCTTCTTCGTTCTTCACTCAGGAACAGGGGCCCGCGCCCATCTGTACACCTGGGGTCAGTAAGCGGGAGGTTTACCTGCTTTGGGGGTCAGTTCCTTTAAGGACAAACATGCAATAATATCAGCGACAACTTCCCCATGGGAGCAAAGTTCAATCACAGTGACTGATAGGATCGCGGCGGTGCGGCCGGGTGAGTAGTGGTGGACTCCGGGTCAGTCCCCTGAGAACAGCGGGGTAATCACAGTGACCTGTTCAGGGGGCTCCATATTCACAGTGACTGGAGGGGCAGCTACACGGGATACTTTACTCTTCATTCTCTGATTTAAAGGGACACTCCACCTTTAGACACATCTACCTAATTGGATGGTAAAGGTCATTAGTCCAGCACCTGATACTCTGGAAATCCTCGGTGGATTATCGGACTTTTGCTGTACAAGTCTCTAAATTACTCGCCATTTCCGCACGGCGTCGCTCTGGTCATGTGATACCATCATGTGACTGCATCTCGTCTGCCTGAGTCCCAGTGAGACCAGCACGTTGTGTACTGGACAATGTGGTCACATGATGGTATCACATGACCATGGCATCGCCTAGCCCTGATTGGAATTCTGCAAAACGCCAGACTTTCCTGACTGCAGAGCGCTCCTTTAATCACCACGACGCATCCTTAGCAAACTTTTCACCTTTAACACCCAGGAATACATTGTAACAAATCTTAGAAATGAGACCCGGTCTGGGGGTGACCTGAGATTAATGCTCCATCTGCCATGCCGCCATTATCTTCATGATACGATCACCTGACCTGGCGCTGCGAGTGTAGGTGCATGATTAGGAATGGAGTACAGAGAATGTAACTGCACGACTAGCAATTCCCTAATATAATGATGCAAGCGACTCCAGACGGCGGCGCCGTCGCTTTAAATGGGTCTGAACGGGAAGATATGGAGCAGAGACCCTAACACTGACTTCCAGATTCACCCCCTGGGACAGGATTTGTGATCAGTGGTGATTGCAGCAATGAATGTGGCCCGCCATCATTGATACATTGTGTCCACCGCCAAGCAATGTTACCATATGTGGAGAAACCCGTTTAGCCCTCCCCTCCCCCGTCACCGCAGAGCTGCACTACAAGTCCCATGTAAAACACATGCACTGTCTGTGTCCCTGAAAGTAACATAAGTGACAAAGAGCGGTACGCAAGAGACGACCGCGACCACAAGCATCAGATATTACGGAAGCTGGAAGAACCCGCTGCTCGCTGTCTTTGTACGTACTGGAGCGTTTCATGTACTTCGGATTCACCTCCTGGTGGATACAACTTGCTCGCCGCGTTTCCCTTTCTTCTTGCTCCCATGAAGATGACCGCGCCGCCGCCGCCGCCGCACTTCAGTCCATAGACGGGTGTAGCACATAAAGTCACAGGCTAGTGGCACAGTAATCACAGTGGAGAGGCAATCATCATCCTGCAAGGACAAGTCGTCCCGTAACCACATCGTCACCTCGCGGTTTCGCATCTCAAGCTCTCGTGCAGGAAAGCCGCCATCTGCAGGATGCACATTGTACATCTTAAGGCACTAAGAGGCTGAGCTATATACTCGTGTGCAGCCTGGAACCTCTTCCTCTGCTCCCAGGAGAGTCAGAACTACAAAATAATGTGAGGAACAATGGAGGACGGCGACCAGGACACCAAATCCGCTCGCTGCTCATGTACTGAAGATATATTGTGATGGGATCGCTTCTATACACAGATAGCAAGTCCGCGGGGGACAGCATATCTATATATAGAGGCTCGGAGGTTGTCACCTTATAGATGTACATAGAGGAGGCTCCCTGGGGGCCGCCATTGTGCGCACTGACCGCCATGGCTGCTGCTGGCACAGGTCACACAATGGCCGCTCGCTGGGACCTCCTGACATTTCGGTGCGGATGCCGCCGACCCTGATACACACAGCAAAGCAAAGAGAATCCACAAAAGAAGAAGAATTCTGCGCGGTCATGCAATGTCGTAGGCATCTGGTGGCGCTATTCTCGTATCCAATCTATTTACAGTCTATTGATTACATTATGTACAGATATTACAGTGCTTCTCTCAGTCATGGCGGCACCTGGGCGGAGGGCGCTTCTCCCGCCGGTCAGACGTGCGTCTCGATGAAGGAATGGGTGTGCGAGATCGGAGCCGCTGGGGCAGCGAGGTCAGAGGCACCGTTCTGAGGTTTCAGGGTTCCGCTGTACTCACAAATGTCCATAAAAAACTCAAAGTTTCTCTGCTTCCAGTCCTTGAATTTCTTGGCTGTCAAGGCCGGATCATCGAGGAGAGCGTTAATGACGGAGAGGTCGCCTTCCTTCGCCTGGAACAGAAGAAAGAAACATCAGGAACCATAATCCTCCGATAATCAACTTTATTACAGTCTTTGTGCCTCCATTTCTCACTAGATTCAACGTTTCTGCTTTTTCTTGACCTAATACTTTTCACGGCTGAGGGTCTGTTACTATTGTATCCAGCCTGGACAAGGGGTCAGCCACCTCCCAGCATGCTCCACTCACTTCTGTGGGAGTTCCACAAGCAGCTGAGCAAGTGTGCATGATGGGAGTTGTAGGTTCATAACAGCTGGAGATTGCTGACCACTGGTCTAGACAATCTGGACACACTGCGCTGACACACTGTACCAGAAGATTGACTGACACGAGGTAACAGTCAGACAGAAGGATTTTGAGTCTGATATAACATTATCCACATCCGGCCACTGTCAGGTGACAATAACTTGGAGGTAGTAGTATTCTGCCCTTGTCTTGGCTCACTGGGGGGCACTTACTTTTAAAGTGCTCTTCAGGACACGGATGCGGTGCAGTTTCTCATTGAGGACGGGGTCGTTGCTCCTCTTGTTGAAGGATCTCCTGAACTCCTGCTTGGTGGACGGCCTCTGCTCCCCGAACGCTGACAGGCTGGCCTGCTCCAGCGTCTTGTAGAGCTCCTGCAGTCCGTCCGTGCTGCACCAGGCGTCCTTCTTGTTGTCTAGAGGAGAGACGGGGAGCGCGAGGCTGAGGTTACACATGACACGAGGCGGGCGAGGACTGCAGACTGGATCCTTGGGAGGGGGAGCAGCAGGGTCTGATATTAACACAGGGATCTGGTCTGGGGTCCGATATTAATATAAGGGCATAGTCTGGGGTCTGATATTAATATAAGGGCATAGTCTGGAGTCTGACATTAATATAAGGGCATATTCTGGGGTCTGATATTAATATAAGGGCATAGTCTGGGGTCTGATATTAATATAAGGGCATAGTCTGGAGTCTGATATTAATATAAGGGCATATTCTGGGGTCCGATATTAATATAAGGGCATATTCTGGGGTCCGATATTAATATAAGGGCATAGTCTGGGGTCTGATATTAATATAAGGGCATAGTCTGGGGTCTGATATTAATATAAGGGCATAGTCTGGAGTCTGATATTAATATAAGGGCATAGTCTGGAGTCTGACATTAATATAAGGGCATATTCTGGGGTCCGATATTAATATAAGGGCATATTCTGGGGTCCGATATTAATATAAGGGCATAGTCTGGGGTCTGATATTAATATAAGGGCATAGTCTGGTGTCTGATATTAATATAAGGGCATAGTCTGGGGTCTGATATTAATATAAGGGCATAGTCTGGGGTCAGATATTAATATAAGGGCATAGTCTGGGGTCAGATATTAATATAAGGGCATAGTCTGTGGTCAGATATTAACACAGGGATCTGGTCTCGGGTCCGATATTAATATAAGGGCATAGTCTGGGGTCCGATATTAATATAAGGGCATATTCTGGGGTCCGATATTAATATAAGGGCATAGTCTGGGGTCCGATATTAATAAAAGGGCATAGTCTGAGGTCTGATATTAATATAAGGGCATCGTCTGAGGTCTGATATTAATATAAGGGCATCGTCTGAGGTCTGATATTAATATAAAGGCATAGTCTGAGGTCTGATATTAATATAAGGGCATAGTCTGAGGTCTGATATTAATATAAGGGCATAGTCTGGGGTCCGATATTAATATAAGGGCATCGTCTGAGGTCCGATATTAATATAAGGGCATCGTCTGAGGTCTGATATTAATATAAGGGCATAGTTTGGGGTCCGATATTAATATGAGGGCATCGTCTGAGGTCTGATATTAATATAAGGGCATAGTCTGGGGTCCGATATTAATATAAGGGTATAGTCTGGGGTCCGATATTAATATAAGGGCATCGTCTGAGGTCTGATATTAATATAAGGGCATCGTCTGAGGTCTGATATTAATATAAAGGCATAGTCTGAGGTCTGATATTAATATAAGGGCATCGTCTGGGGTCTGATATTAATATAAGAGCATAGTCTGGGGTCAGATATTAATATTAATATAAGGGCATAGTCTGGGGTCTGATATTAATATAAAGGCATAGTCTGGGGTCTGATATTAATATAAGGGCATAGTCTGGGGTCCGATATTAATATAAGGGCATAGTCTGGGGTCCGATATTAATATAAGGGCATAGTCTGGGGTCAGATATTAATATTAATATAAGGGCATAGTCTGGGGTCTGATATTAATATAAGGGCAGAGTTTGGGGTCCGATATTAATATAAGGGCATAGTCTGGGGTCTGATATTAATATAAAGGCATAGTCTGGGGTCTGATATTAATATAAGGGCATAGTCTGGGGTCCGATATTAATATAAGGGCATAGTCTGGGGTCCGATATTAATATAAGGGCATAGTCTGGGGTCAGATATTAATATTAATATAAGGGCATAGTCTGGGGTCTGATATTAATATAAGGGCATAGTTTGGGGTCCGATATTAATATAAGGGCATCGTCTGAGGTCTGATATTAATATAAGGGCATAGTCTGGGGTCCGATATTAATATAAGGGCATCGTCTGAGGTCTGATATTAATATAAGGGTATAGTCTGGGGTCTGATATTAATATAAGGGCATAGTCTGGGGTCTGATATTAATATAAGGGCATAGTCTGGGGTCTGATATTAATATAAGGGCATAGTCTGGGGTCTGATATTAATATAAGGGCATAGTCTGGGGTCTGATATTAATATAAGGGCATAGCCTGGGGTCCGATATTAATATAAGGGCATCGTCTGAGGTCTGATATTAATATAAGGGTATAGTCTGGGGTCAGATATTAATATTAATATAAGGGCATAGTCTGGTATCTGATATTAATATAAGGGCATAGTCTGGGGTATGATATTAATATAAGGGCATAGTCTGGGGTCTGATATTAATATAAGGGTATAGTCTGGGGTCTGATATTAATATTAATATAAGGGCATAGTCTGGGGTCTGATATTAATATAAGGGCATAGTCTGGGGTCTGATATTAATATAAGGGTATAGTCTGGGGTCAGATATTAATATTAATATAAGGGCATAGTCTGGAGTCTGACATTAATATAAGGGCATATTCTGGGGTCCGATATTAATATAAGGGCATAGTCTGGGGTCCGATATTAATATAAGGGCATAGTCTGGGGTCCGATATTAATATAAGGGCATCGTCTGAGGTCTGATATTAATATAAGGGCATCGTCTGAGGTCTGATATTAATATAAGGGCATCGTCTGGGGTCTGATATTATTATAAGGGCATAGTCTGGGGTCCGATATTAATATAAGGGCATAGTCTGGGGTCCGATATTAATATATGGGCATCGTCTGGGGTCCGATATTAATATATGGGCATCGTCTGAGGTCTGATATTAATATAAGGGCATCGTCTGGGGTCTGTAATTAATATAAGGGCATAGTCTGGGGTCTGTAATTAATATAAGGGCATAGTCTGGGGTCTGATATTAATATAAGGGCATCGTCTGAGGTCTGATATTAATATAAGGGCATCGTCTTGGTCTGTAATTAATATAAGGGCATAGTCTGGGGTCTGTAATTAATATAAGGGCATCGTCTGAGGTCTGATATTAATATAAGGGCATCGTCTGAGGTCTGATATTAATATAAGGGCATCGTCTTGGTCTGTAATTAATATAAGGGCATAGTCTGGGGTCTGTAATTAATATAAGGGCATAGTCTGGGGTCTGATATTAATATAAGGACATCGTCTGAGGTCTGATATTAATATAAGGGCATAGTCTGGGGTCTGATATTAATATAAGGGCATAGTCTGGGGTCTGATATTAATATAAGGGCATAGTCTGGGGTGCGATATTATTTATGGATCTAATATGAATACAGGGGGTCTGGCCGAGGGTTTGATACTACAGGGAGTCTGATAATTTGGTCTGGGGTCTAATATTAATACAGGGCGTCTGGCCGAGGCTTTGATAACACAGGGAGTCTGATAATATAGGGGTTTGGTCTGGGGTCAGATATTAATACAGGGGTTTGGTCCGGAGTCTGATATTAGTATAGGGGGTTTGAATATTTTCAGGGTTCTGTTGTCCGATATATATTTACAAGCCTGGTCTGGAGTCTGATACGAATGTAGGGCATCACACCCTTTTATAATAAGCCATACTCCTCTCATTTTTGCTGGGACCCACTGCTGGAGTGTCCCCTGTGAAGGGGTTCCTGGGGCGACATCTCTACACTGAAGCCTTTATCTTCTGTAACAGTTTTCACCAATCAGAGAAACAGCTAATTATTTCTATATTTTTTCTGAACTTTGCAAGTTGTGAAAATTCTTTCTGCTTCTCTGTTACATCTGTTCCCAGAAAAGCTGGGTGAGGATCATCAGTCAGTTCAGTATAGACCAGGGGTAGGCACTCCAGCTGTTGTGGAACTACAACTCCCAGCATGCATACTTGCTCTGCTGTTCTCAGAACTCCCACACTTTGTTTGGTGGTTAAAGGTGAGTTTCGTTAAGGATTCCGTTACCACGGACCATAACGCAATTCTATGACGGAATGCCTTTAGAGGACTCCCCTGCATAACGGAAACGGGACGGATCCGTTTTGCAGCCCATAGACTTCTATTATGACGGAATGAATAACAGAGTGCCTCTAAAGACCACCCAACGAAGTGTGTACGAATTCCATAAGCAGAAATTCGCTCATCTGTAGTCAGGACTATGGGAAAGCTGGGTGAAGATCATCAGTCAGTTCAGTACAGACAGTGACACATCCTCCCCTCCTGTCAGGACTATGGGAAAGCTGGGTGTGGACGATCCTCCACTCTCATACTGTTGCATTACTGACAGATCTGGCCTGTGGGAAAGCTGGGTGACATATAATGGTGGCCACTAGTGTTGAGCATCATCCGAACTTGCTTCGTTCAAAACTTCGGAATAATACTGTACGGAGATTCGTCTCTGTACAGTATTAGAATGTATGGGCTCCGATGAGCCGAAGGTAGTTATTCACGAAGTCGCGCGTCACTTCGTTGATTTTTAAAGTGAAAAAAAAACACTAAAACTTGAAACCGAACTCGGCTTCGGTTCCGGGCTACTAGTCGGCTCACCGGAGCCCATACATTCTAATACTGTACGGAGATGGATCTCCGTACAGTATTAATCCGAAGTTTTGAACGAAGCGACTTTGGATGAAGCCTCCGAAGCTTCTCTCAACACTAGCGGCCACATGGTGCATTGCTGCTGCTCACCTTCTTTGCTGGAGCTGCTGTGCTTCCTCTTCAGCGGCTCCTCCTCGGGCTTCTCCTCTAACAATACTGCGTTCTTGTTGCGGTTTTTCCCTCTGGCGTCCCGGTTTCTGGGTAAACTTTGGCTGCGCTGTTTTTGTGTCCTGGTGTGTGCTGTGTGGCCCCTGGGACATTCTGCCAGAGGAAAGGGCCCGTCCCGTTCATGGTTCTGGCGCCGCTGGACTGGTAGTGTAGCTTGTCTCCTACGTTCCGGGGACATTCCTGGTCGTCCAGCCATATGTTCCGGATCCGGAGGGACGGTCTGGAGGAAGTGGAGTCCTGAACTGGTTAGGGGGGTTTCTATAAGATCCTGCCAGGACCGCCGCTCCCGGAATGTGGGCCGACAACCAGAAGAGTGCGTGCTGCCCAAAGCGTCCGGCCTGGACTCTTCAGCCGAGGAGTGAGAATACGTGGATTCACTGGAGAAGTGGCGGCCATGCTTCTGTTCTGGAAACGGACTCGAGGAATTCGTCTGGAAAGATTAAATAATAAGAAATCGTCCTCATAGAAATAACTTAAAGAGGAACTCCACCCAAAACACTGCGTTACCCGTGCAGACAATATACAGTCAGGTCCATAAATATTGGGTCATCGACACAATTCTGAAATTTTTGGCTATATACACCACCACAATGGATTAGAAATGAAACACACAAGATGTGCTGTAACTGCAGACTGTCAGCTTAAGGCCTCATGCACGCGACCGTTTTTTTTTTGCGGTCCGCAAAAACGGGTTCCGTAGTTCCATGATCCGTGTCCGTTTTTTCTTCTGTGGGTCTTCCTTGATTTTTGGAGGATCCACGGACATGAAGGAAAGTAAAAAAAAAGTCGTTTTGGTGTCCGCCTGGCCGTGCGGAGCCAAACAGATCCGTCATTACTTACAATGCAAGTCAATGGGGGCGGATCCGTTTGACATTGACACAATATGGTACAATTGCAAACGGATCCGTCCCCCATTGACTTTCAATGTAAAGTCAGGAGTCCCTATTAATATACCATCGGATCAGAGTTTTCTTCAATCCGATGGTATATTTTAACTTGAAGCGTCCCCATCACCATGGGAACGCCTCTATGTTAGAATATACCATCGGATTTGGGTTAGATCGTGAAACTCAGATCCGACAGTATATTCTAACACAGAGGCGTTCCCATAGTGATGGGGACGCTTCAAGTTAGAATATACTACGAACTGTGTACATGACTGACCCCTGCTGCCTGGCAGCACCCGATATCTTACAGGGGGCTGTGATCCGCACAATTAACCCCTCAGGTGCTGCACCTGAGGGGTTAATTGTGCATATCATAGCCCCCTGTAAGAGATCGGGTGCTGCCAGGCAGCAGGGGGCAGACCCCCCTCCCTCCCCAGTTTTAAATTCATTGGTGGCCAGTGCGGCCCCCCTCCCTCCCTCCCCAGTATTAAATTCATTGGTGGCCAGTGCGGCCCCCCCTCCCTCCCTCCCCAGTATTAAATTCATTGGTGGCCAGTGCGGCCCCCCCTCTCTCCCCAGTATTATATTCATTGGTGGCCAGTGCGGCCCCCCTCCCTCCCTCCCCAGTATTATATTCATTGGTGGCCAGTGCGGCCCCCCTCCCTCCCCAGTATTATATTCATTGGTGGCCAGTGCGGCCCCCCTTCCCTCCCTCCCCACTATTATATTTATTGGTGGCCAGTGCGGCCCCCCTCCCTCCTTCCCCAGTATTATATTCATTGGTGGCCAGTGCGGCCTCCCCTCCCCCCCCCCCAATCATTAGTGGCAGTGGAGAGTTCCGATCGGAGTCCCAGTTTAATCACTGGGGCTCCGATCGGTTACCATGGCAGCCAAGACGCTACTGCAGTCCTGGCTGCCATGGTTACTTAGCAATTTTAGAAGCATTATACTTACCTGCGCTGTCTGTGTCCGGCCGGGCGCTCCTCCTACTGGTAAGTGACAGGTCTGTGCGGTGCATTGCTTATGTACATACCTGCCCCCTGCTGCCTGGCAGCACCCGATCTCTTACAGGGGGCTGTGATCCGCACAATTAACCCCTCAGGTGCCGCACCGGAGGGAGGGGGGCCGCACTGGCCACCAATGAATTCAAAACTGGGGAGGGAGGGGCACCTGAGGGGTTAATTGTGTGGATCACAGCCCCCTGTAAGAGATTGGGTGCTGCCAGGCAGCAGGGGGCAGTTATGTACACTGTTCTTAGTATATTCTAACTTGAAGCGTCCCCATCACTATGAGAACGCCTTTGTGTTAGAATATACTGTCGGATCTGAGTTTTCACGATGTGAAAACTCAGATCTGAAAAAGCTTTTATGCAGACAGATCTGCGGATCCGTCTGTGCGAAAGTAGCCTACGGACACGGATCACGGACGTGGATGACAATCTTGTGTGCCTCCGTGCTCTTTCACGGACCCATTGACTTGAATGGGTTCGCGAACCGTTGGACGTCAAAAAATAGGACAGGTCATATTTTTTTGACGGACAGCAAACACGGATCACGGACGCGGATGATAAACGGTGCATTTTCCGAGTTTTCAACTGACCCATTGAAAGTCAATGGGTCCGCAGAAAATCACGGAAAACGGAACAACGGACACGGATGCGCACAACGGTCGTGTGCATGAGGCCTTAATTTGAGGGTATTTACATCCAAATCAGGTGAACGGTGCAGGAATTACAGCAGTTTGCATATGTGCCTCCCACTTGTTAAGGGGCCAAAAGTAATGGGACAATTGTCTTCTCCGCTGTTCCATGGCCAGGTGTGTGTTATTCCCTCATTATCCCAATTACAATGAGCAGATACAAGGTCAGAGGTCATTTCCAGTCGGCTATTTGCATTTGGAATCTGTTGCTGTCAACTCTCAAGATGAGATCCAAAGAGCTGTCACCATCAGTGAAGCAAGCCATCATTAGGCTGAAAAAACACCACAAACCCATCAGAGAGATGGCAAAAACATTAGGCGCAGCCAAAACAACTGTTTGGAACATTCTTATAAAGAAGGAACGCACCGGTGAGCTCAGCAACACCGAAAGACCCGGAAGACCACGGAAAACAACTGTGGTGGATGACCGAAGAATTCTTTCCCTGGTGAAGAAAACATCCTTCACAACAGTTGGCCGGATCAAGAACACTCTCCAGGAGGTAGGTGTATGTGTGTCAAAGTCAACCATCAGGAGAAGACTTCACCAGTGTGAATACAGAGGGTTCACCACAAGATGGAAACCATTGGTGAGCCTCAAACACAGGAAGGCCAGATTAGAGTTTGCCAAACGACATCTAAAAAAGCCTTCACAGTTCTGGAACAACATCCTATGGACAGATGAGACCAAGATCAACTTGTACCAGAGTGATGGGAAGAGAAGAGTATGGAGAAGGAAAGGAGCTGCTCATGATCCTAAGCATACCACCTCATCAGTGAAGCATGGTGGTGGTAGTGTCATGGCGTGGGCATGTATGGCTGCCAATAGAACTGCTTCTCTTGTATTTATTGATGATGTGACTGCTGACAAAAGCAGCAGGATGAATTCTGAAGTGTTTCGGGCAATATTATCTGCTGATATTCAGCCAAATGCTTCAGAACTCATTGGACGGCGCTTCACAGTGCAGATGGACAATGACCCAAAGCATACTGCAAAAGCAACCAGAGAGTTTATTAAGGGAAAGAAGTGGAATGTTCTGCAATGGCCGAGTCAATCACCGGACCTGAATCCGATTGAGCTGCATTTCACTTGGTGAAGACAAAGCTGAAGGGAAAATGCCCCAAGAACAAGCAGGAACTGAAGACAGTTGCAGTAGAGGCCTGGCAGAGCATCACCAGGGATGAAACCAGCGTCTGGTGATGTCTATGCGTTCCAGACTTCAGGCTGTAATTGACTGCAAAGGATTTGCAACCAAGTATTAAAAAGGGAAAGTTTGATTTATGATTATTATTCTGTCCCATTACTTTTGGTCCGTTAACAAGTGGGAGGCACATATGGAAACTGCTGTAATTCCTGCACCGTTCACCTGATTTGGATGTAAATACCTCAAATTACAGCTGACAGTCTGCAGGTAAAGCACATCTTGTTTGTTTCATTTCACATCCATTGTGGTGGTGTATAGAGCCAGAAATGTTAGAATTGTGTCCATGTCCCAATATTTATGGACCTGACTGTATGTGTTCAGACATTAGATTCAAACATCTTACACTACATCTATTACTGCTGACAACCTGCCTGTGTATCCTGTCTGAGAGGTAGTCACAGCCCCGCCCCCTGCTGATGACATCACTGATATAAAGACATGTGATCAGACATGAGATCACACACCTTATACTACAGGAACATTTATTACTGCTGACAACCTGCCTGTATATCCTGTCTGAGAGGTAGTCACAGCCCCGCCCCCTGCTGATGACATCACTGATATACTGACATGTGATCAGACATGAGATCACACACCTGATACTACAGGAACATCTATTACTGCTGACAACCTGCCTGTATATCCTGTCTGAGAGGTAGTCACAGCCCCGCCCCCTGCTGATGACATCACTGATATACTGACATGTGATCAGACATGAGATCACACACCTGATACTACAGGAACATCTATTACTGCTGACAACCTGCCTGTATATCCTGTCTGAGAGGTTGTCACAGCCCCGCCCCCTGCTGATGACATCACTGATATACTGACATGTGATCAGACATGAGATCACACACCTTATACTACAGGAACATCTATTACTGCTGACAACCTGCCTGTATATCCTGTCTGAGAGGTTGTCACAGCCCCGCCCCCTGCTGATGACATCACTGATATAATGACATGTGATCAGACATGAGATCACACCTTATACTACAGGAACATCTATTACTGCTGACAACCTGCCTGTATATCCTGTCTGAGAGGTAGTCACAGCCCCGCCCCCTGCTGATGACATCACTGATATAATGACATGAGATCACACACCTTATACTACAGGAACATCTATTACTGCTGACAACCTGCCTGTATATCCTGTCTGAGAGGTAGTCACAGCCCCGCCCCCTGCTGATGACATCACTGATATACTGACATGTGATCAGCCATGAGATCCTCACACCTTATACTACAGGAACATCTATTACTGCTGACAACCTGCCTGTATATCCTGTCTGAGAGGTAGTCACAGCCCCGCCCCCTGCTGATGACATCACTGATATAATGACATGTGATCAGACATGAGATCACACACCTTATACTACAGGAACATCTATTACTGCTGACAACCTGACTGTATATCCTGTCTGAGAGGTTGTCACAGCCCCGCCCCCTGCTGATGACATCACTGATATAATGACATGTGATCAGACATGAGATCACACACCTTATACTACAGGAACATCTATTACTGCTGACAACCTGCCTGTATATCCTGTCTGAGAGGTAGTCACAGCCCCGCCCCCTGCTGATGACATCACTGATATAATGACATGTGATCAGACATGAGATCACACACCTTATACTACAGGAACATCTATTACTGCTGACACCCTGCCTGTATATCCTGTCTGAGAGGTTGTCACAGCCCCGCCCCCTGCTGATGACATCACTGATATAATGACATGTGATCAGACATGAGATCACACACCTTATACTACAGGAACATCTATTACTGCTGACAACCTGCCTGTATATCCTGTCTGAGAGGTAGTCACAGCCCCGCCCCCTGCTGATGACATCACTGATATAATGACGTGTGATCAGACATGAGATCACACCCCTTATACTACAGGAACATCTATTACTGCTGACAACCTGCCTGCATATCCTGTCTGAGGGGTAGTCACAGCCCCGCCTCCTGCTGATGACATCACTGATATAATGACATGTGATCAGACATGAGATCCACACCTTATACTACAGGAACATCTATTACTGCTGACAACCTGCCTGTATATCCTGTCTGAGAGGTTGTCACAGCCCCGCCCCCTGCTGATGACATCACTGATATAATGACATGTGATCAGACATGAGATCACACACCTTATACTACAGGAACATCTATTACTGCTGACAACCTGCCTGTATATCCTGTCTGAGAGGTAGTCACAGCCCCGCCCCCTGCTGATGACATCACTGATATACTGACATGTGATCAGACATGAGATCACACACCTGATACTACAGGAACATCTATTACTGCTGACAACCTGCCTGTATATCCTGTCTGAGAGGTAGTCACAGCCCCGCCCCCTGCTGATGACATCACTGATATACTGACATGTGATCAGACATGAGATCACACACCTTATACTACAGGAACATCTATTACTGCTGACAACCTGCCTGTATATCCTGTCTGAGAGGTTGTCACAGCCCCGCCCCCTGCTGATGACATCACTGATATACTGACATGTGATCAGACATGAGATCACACACCTTATACTACAGGAACATCTATTACTGCTGACAACCTGCCTGTATATCCTGTCTGAGAGGTTGTCACAGCCCCGCCCCCTGCTGATGACATCACTGATATAATGACATGTGATCAGACATGAGATCACACACCTTATACTACAGGAACATCTATTACTGCTGACAACCTGCCTGTATATCCTGTCTGAGAGGTAGTCACAGCCCCGCCCACTGCTGATGACATCACTGATATAATGACATGTGATCAGACATGAGATCACACACCTTATACTACAGGAACATCTATTACTGCTGACAACCTGCCTGTATATCCTGTCTGAGAGGTAGTCACAGCCCCGCCCACTGCTGATGACATCACTGATATAATGACATGTGATCAGACATGAGATCACACACCTTATACTACAGGAACATCTATTACTGCTGACAACCTGCCTGTATATCCTGTCTGAGAGGTAGTCACAGCCCCGCCCCCTGCTGATGACATCACTGATATAATGACATGTGATCAGACATGAGATCACACACCTTATACTACAGGAACATCTATTACTGCTGACACCCTGCCTGTATATCCTGTCTGAGAGGTTGTCACAGCCCCGCCCCCTGCTGATGACATCACTGATATAATGACATGTGATCAGACATGAGATCACACACCTTATACTACAGGAACATCTATTACTGCTGACAACCTGCCTGTATATCCTGTCTGAGAGGTAGTCACAGCCCCGCCCCCTGCTGATGACATCACTGATATAATGACGTGTGATCAGACATGAGATCACACCCCTTATACTACAGGAACATCTATTACTGCTGACAACCTGCCTGCATATCCTGTCTGAGGGGTAGTCACAGCCCCGCCTCCTGCTGATGACATCACTGATATAATGACATGTGATCAGACATGAGATCCACACCTTATACTACAGGAACATCTATTACTGCTGACAACCTGCCTGTATATCCTGTCTGAGAGGTTGTCACAGCCCCGCCCCCTGCTGATGACATCACTGATATAATGACATGTGATCAGACATGAGATCACACACCTTATACTACAGGAACATCTATTACTGCTGACAACCTGCCTGTATATCCTGTCTGAGAGGTAGTCACAGCCCCGCCCCCTGCTGATGACATCACTGATATACTGACATGTGATCAGACATGAGATCACACACCTGATACTACAGGAACATCTATTACTGCTGACAACCTGCCTGTATATCCTGTCTGAGAGGTAGTCACAGCCCCGCCCCCTGCTGATGACATCACTGATATACTGACATGTGATCAGACATGAGATCACACACCTTATACTACAGGAACATCTATTACTGCTGACAACCTGCCTGTATATCCTGTCTGAGAGGTTGTCACAGCCCCGCCCCCTGCTGATGACATCACTGATATAATGACATGTGATCAGACATGAGATCACACACCTTATACTACAGGAACATCTATTACTGCTGACAACCTGCCTGTATATCCTGTCTGAGAGGTAGTCACAGCCCCGCCCACTGCTGATGACATCACTGATATAATGACATGTGATCAGACATGAGATCACACACCTTATACTACAGGAACATCTATTACTGCTGACAACCTGCCTGTATATCCTGTCTGAGAGGTAGTCACAGCCCCGCCCACTGCTGATGACATCACTGATATAATGACATGTGATCAGACATGAGATCACACACCTTATACTACAGGAACATCTATTACTGCTGACAACCTGCCTGTATATCCTGTCTGAGAGGTAGTCACAGCCCCGCCCCCTGCTGATGACATCACTGATATAATGACGTGTGATCAGACATGAGATCACACCCCTTATACTACAGGAACATCTATTACTGCTGACAACCTGCCTGCATATCCTGTCTGAGGGGTAGTCACAGCCCCGCCTCCTGCTGATGACATCACTGATATAATGACATGTGATCAGACATGAGATCCACACCTTATACTACAGGAACATCTATTACTGCTGACAACCTGCCTGTATATCCTGTCTGAGAGGTTGTCACAGCCCCGCCCCCTGCTGATGACATCACTGATATAATGACATGTGATCAGACATGAGATCACACACCTTATACTACAGGAACATCTATTACTGCTGACAACCTGCCTGTATATCCTGTCTGAGAGGTAGTCACAGCCCCGCCCCCTGCTTATGACATCACTGATATAATGACATGTGATCAGACATGAGATCACACACCTTATACTACAGGAACATCTATTACTGCTGACAACCTGCCTGTATATCCTGTCTGAGAGGTTGTCACAGCCCCGCCCCCTGCTGATGACATCACTGATATAATGACATGTGATCAGACATGAGATCACACACCTTATACTACAGGAACATCTATTACTGCTGACAACCTGCCTGTATATCCTGTCTGAGAGGTTGTCACAGCCCCGCCCCCTGCTGATGACATCACTGATATAATGACATGTGATCAGACATGAGATCACACACCTTATACTACAGGAACATCTATTACTGCTGACAACCTGCCTGTATATCCTGTCTGAGAGGTAGTCACAGCCCCGCCCACTGCTGATGACATCACTGATATAATGACATGTGATCAGACATGAGATCACACACCTTATACTACAGGAACATCTATTACTGCTGACAACCTGCCTGTATATCCTGTCTGAGAGGTTGTCACAGCCCCGCCCCCTGCTGATGACATCACTGATATACTGACATGTGATCAGACATGAGATCCACACCCCTTATACTACAGGAACATCTATTACTGCTGACAACCTGCCTGTATATCCTGTCTGAGAGGTAGTCACAGCCCCGCCCCCTGCTGATGACATCACTGATATAATGACATGTGATCAGACATGAGATCACACACCTTATACTACAGGAACATCTATTACTGCTGACAACCTGCCTGTATATCATGTCTGAGAGGTAGTCACAGCCCCGCCCCCTGCTGATGACATCACTGATATAATGACATGTGATCAGACATGAGATCACACACCTTATACTACAGGAACATCTATTACTGCTGACAACCTGCCTGTATATCCTGTCTGAGAGGTAGTCACAGCCCCGCCCCCTGCTGATGACATCACTGATATAATGACATGTGATCAGACATGAGATCACACACCTTATACTACAGGAACATCTATTACTGCTGACAACCTGCCTGTATATCCTGTCTGAGAGGTTGTCACAGCCCCGCCCCCTGCTGATGACATCACTGATATAATGACATGTGATCAGACATGAGATCACACACCTGATACTACAGGAACATCTATTACTGCTGACAACCTGCCTGTGTATCCTGTCTGAGAGGTAGTCACAGCCCCGCCCTCTGCTGATGACATCACTGATATACTGACATGTGATCAGACATGAGATCCTCACACCTTATGCTACAGGAACATCTATTACTGCTGACAACCTGCCTGTATATCCTGTCTGAGAGGTAGTCACAGCCCCGCCCCCTGCTGATGACATCACTGATATAATGACATGTGATCAGACATGAGATCACACACCTTATACTACAGGAACATCTATTACTGCTGACAACCTGCCTGTATATCCTGTCTGAGAGGTAGTCACAGCCCCGCCCCCTTCTGATGACATCACTGATATAATGACATGTGATCAGACATGAGATCACACACCTTATACTACAGGAACATCTATTACTGCTGACAACCTGCCTGTATATCCTGTCTGAGAGGTAGTCACAGCCCCGCCCCCTGCTGATGACATCACTGATATACTGACATGTGATCAGCCATGAGATCCTCACACCTTATACTACAGGAACATCTATTACTGCTGACAACCTGCCTGTATATCCTGTCTGAGAGGTAGTCACAGCCCCGCCCCCTGCTGATGACATCACTGATATAATGACATGTGATCAGACATGAGATCCACACACCTTATACTACAGGAACATCTATTACTGCTGACAACCTGCCTGTATATCCTGTCTGAAAGGTAGTCACAGCCCCGCCCCCTGCTGATGACATCACTGATATAATGACATGTGATCAGACATGAGATCACACACCTTATACTACAGGAACATCTATTACTGCTGACAACCTGCCTGTATATCCTGTCTGAGAGGTAGTCACAGCCCCGCCCCCTGCTGATGACATCACTGATATACTGACATGTGATCAGACATGAGATCACACACCTGATACTACAGGAACATCTATTACTGCTGACAACCTGCCTGTATATCCTGTCTGAGAGGTAGTCACAGCCCCGCCCCCTGCTGATGACATCACTGATATACTGACATGTGATCAGACATGAGATCACACACCTGATACTACAGGAACATCTATTACTGCTGACAACCTGCCTGTATATCCTGTCTGAGAGGTTGTCACAGCCCCGCCCCCTGCTGATGACATCACTGATATACTGACATGTGATCAGACATGAGATCACACACCTTATACTACAGGAACATCTATTACTGCTGACAACCTGCCTGTATATCCTGTCTGAGAGGTTGTCACAGCCCCGCCCCCTGCTGATGACATCACTAATATAATGACATGTGATCAGACATGAGATCACACACCTTATACTACAGGAACATCTATTACTGCTGACAACCTGCCTGTATATCCTGTCTGAGAGGTAGTCACAGCCCCGCCCACTGCTGATGACATCACTGATATAATGACATGTGATCAGACATGAGATCACACACCTTATACTACAGGAACATCTATTACTGCTGACAACCTGCCTGTATATCCTGTCTGAGAGGTAGTCACAGCCCCGCCCACTGCTGATGACATCACTGATATAATGACATGTGATCAGACATGAGATCACACACCTTATACTACAGGAACATCTATTACTGCTGACAACCTGCCTGTATATCCTGTCTGAGAGGTAGTCACAGCCCCGCCCCCTGCTGATGACATCACTGATATAATGACGTGTGATCAGACATGAGATCACACCCCTTATACTACAGGAACATCTATTACTGCTGACAACCTGCCTGCATATCCTGTCTGAGGGGTAGTCACAGCCCCGCCTCCTGCTGATGACATCACTGATATAATGACATGTGATCAGACATGAGATCCACACCTTATACTACAGGAACATCTATTACTGCTGACAACCTGCCTGTATATCCTGTCTGAGAGGTTGTCACAGCCCCGCCCCCTGCTGATGATATCACTGATATAATGACATGTGATCAGACATGAGATCACACACCTTATACTACAGGAACATCTATTACTGCTGACAACCTGCCTGTATATCCTGTCTGAGAGGTAGTCACAGCCCCGCCTCCTGCTGATGACATCACTGATATAATGACATGTGATCAGACATGAGATCACACACCTTATACTACAGGAACATCTATTACTGCTGACAACCTGCCTGTATATCCTGTCTGAGAGGTAGTCACAGCCCCGCCCACTGCTGATGACATCACTGATATAATGACATGTGATCAGACATGAGATCACACACCTTATACTACAGGAACATCTATTACTGCTGACAACCTGCCTGTATATCCTGTCTGAGAGGTAGTCACAGCCCCGCCCCCTGCTGATGACATCACTGATCTAATGACATGTGATCAGACATGAGATCACACACCTTATACTACAGGAACATCTATTACTGCTGACAACCTGCCTGTATATCCTGTCTGAGAGGTAGTCACAGCCCCGCCCACTGCTGATGACATCACTGATATAATGACATGTGATCAGACATGAGATCACACACCTTATACTACAGGAACATCTATTACTGCTGACAACCTGCCTGTATATCCTGTCTGAGAGGTAGTCACAGCCCCGCCCCCTGCTGATGACATCACTGATATAATGACGTGTGATCAGACATGAGATCACACCCCTTATACTACAGGAACATCTATTACTGCTGACAACCTGCCTGCATATCCTGTCTGAGGGGTAGTCACAGCCCCGCCTCCTGCTGATGACATCACTGATATAATGACATGTGATCAGACATGAGATCCACACCTTATACTACAGGAACATCTATTACTGCTGACAACCTGCCTGTATATCCTGTCTGAGAGGTTGTCACAGCCCCGCCCCCTGCTGATGACATCACTGATATAATGACATGTGATCAGACATGAGATCACACACCTTATACTACAGGAACATCTATTACTGCTGACAACCTGCCTGTATATCCTGTCTGAGAGGTAGTCACAGCCCCGCCCCCTGCTGATGACATCACTGATATACTGACATGTGATCAGACATGAGATCACACACCTTATACTACAGGAACATCTATTACTGCTGACAACCTGCCTGTATATCCTGTCTGAGAGGTAGTCACAGCCCCGCCCCCTGCTGATGACATCACTGATATACTGACATGTGATCAGACATGAGATCACACACCTTATACTACAGGAACATCTATTACTGCTGACAACCTGCCTGTATATCCTGTCTGAGAGGTAGTCACAGCCCCGCCCCCTGCTGATGACATCACTGATATAATGACATGTGATCAGACATGAGATCACACACCTTATACTACAGGAACATCTATTACTGCTGACAACCTGCCTGTATATCCTGTCTGAGAGGTGGTCACAGCCCCGCCCCCTGCTGATGACATCACTGATATAATGACATGTGATCAGACATGAGATCACACACCTGATACTACAGGAACATCTATTACTGCTGACAACCTGCCTGTATATCCTGTCTGAGAGGTAGTCACAGCCCCGCCCCCTGCTGATGACATCACTGATATAATGACATGTGATCAGACATGAGATCACACACCTTATACTACAGGAACATCTATTACTGCTGACAACCTGCCTGTATATCCTGTCTGAGAGGTAGTCACAGCCCCGCCCCCTGCTGATGACATCACTGATATACTGACATGTGATCAGACATGAGATCACACACCTGATACTACAGGAACATCTATTACTGCTGACAACCTGCCTGTATATCCTGTCTGAGAGGTTGTCACAGCCCCGCCCCCTGCTGATGACATCACTGATATACTGACATGTGATCAGACATGAGATCCACACCCCTTATACTACAGGAACATCTATTACTGCTGACAACCTGCCTGTATATCCTGTCTGAGAGGTAGTCACAGCCCCGCCCCCTGCTGATGACATCACTGATATAATGACATGTGATCAGACATGAGATCACACACCTTATACTACAGGAACATCTATTACTGCTGACAACCTGCCTGTATATCATGTCTGAGAGGTAGTCACAGCCCCGCCCCCTGCTGATGACATCACTGATATAATGACATGTGATCAGACATGAGATCACACACCTTATACTACAGGAACATCTATTACTGCTGACAACCTGCCTGTATATCCTGTCTGAGAGGTAGTCACAGCCCCGCCCCCTGCTGATGACATCACTGATATAATGACATGTGATCAGACATGAGATCACACACCTTATACTACAGGAACATCTATTACTGCTGACAACCTGCCTGTATATCCTGTCTGAGAGGTTGTCACAGCCCCGCCCCCTGCTGATGACATCACTGATATAATGACATGTGATCAGACATGAGATCACACACCTGATACTACAGGAACATCTATTACTGCTGACAACCTGCCTGTGTATCCTGTCTGAGAGGTAGTCACAGCCCCGCCCTCTGCTGATGACATCACTGATATACTGACATGTGATCAGACATGAGATCCTCACACCTTATGCTACAGGAACATCTATTACTGCTGACAACCTGCCTGTATATCCTGTCTGAGAGGTAGTCACAGCCCCGCCCCCTGCTGATGACATCACTGATATAATGACATGTGATCAGACATGAGATCACACACCTTATACTACAGGAACATCTATTACTGCTGACAACCTGCCTGTATATCCTGTCTGAGAGGTAGTCACAGCCCCGCCCCCTTCTGATGACATCACTGATATAATGACATGTGATCAGACATGAGATCACACACCTTATACTACAGGAACATCTATTACTGCTGACAACCTGCCTGTATATCCTGTCTGAGAGGTAGTCACAGCCCCGCCCCCTGCTGATGACATCACTGATATAATGACATGTGATCAGACATGAGATCCTCACACCTTATACTACAGGAACATCTATTACTGCTGACAACCTGCCTGTATATCCTGTCTGAAAGGTAGTCACAGCCCCGCCCCCTGCTGATGACATCACTGATATAATGACATGTGATCAGACATGAGATCACACACCTTATACTACAGGAACATCTATTACTGCTGACAACCTGCCTGTATATCCTGTCTGAGAGGTAGTCACAGCCCCGCCTCCTGCTGATGACATCACTGATATAATGACATGTGATCAGACATGAGATCACACACCTTATACTACAGGAACATCTATTCATCTATTACTGCTGACAAGTGTTTATTGAGCTACAATCATCCCCATCATCCTCATCCTCAATCCTACAAACCTCTCCACTGGATAACACACTATACCGGACGCCCTCAACACCAAGAATATCAACCTGTATAAAATAGAGGCTTGCAGCATCCAAATGTATAAAAAATGCCTTGTCACATTCTGGGTGTTGTGAGCCTCTCTTGTATGAGCTGACCATCATCCCCATCATCCCCATCATCACCATCATCCCCATCATCCTTATCATCCCCATCATCCTGTGCACTCACTGAGGAGGTGCGGTGGTAGGTGTCGCTTGCTGTGGTCTGCGGTTCCTGTTTTAATGTCATGGAGCCATCGACGTCGTCCTGGTCACTCTCACTCCAGTAATCTGCTGATGACAAGAGAGTGTTACTGTGCAGGGGATACACAGGGGCCCGGGGCCCTCCACACCCGGCCCTAATTACAGCAATTTTTATTTTATACTGGACATTTATTAACTTCTATGGTCTGGGGGCTGCCCAACTCTCCACAGTGGTCGGACCCCTGCGATCAGTCACTTACCTCTATCCTGTAGGGGATAAGTTGTCGTAGTGGAGCAACCCCTTTAAGACGGATGCCTCCTCTCAGTGCCCCCATAACAAACCCAATACCCATGATGATTTTACCTTCGTTGGGTCTGATGTCCTTGTCATCTGGCGTGTACCCGATAGCAGCGAGTCCCAGACGGTTCATCCATCTACAGAGACAATGATAGAAATCTTCATATAGCGCCGACAATCACAGGCTCCATGTACAAACAGCAATTCAAACAAGAGGAATGAGGGCCCTGCCCAGAAGAGCTTACAATCGATTGTGCTAATAATGATTAGATTGTAAGCTCCCATGGCCGGCACTCACTCCTGCTGGTCTATGACTGGAAATGGATTGCGGTGAAGTCACAGGGATGATGTGTCAGTTACATAGCAACGGCTTCTCTGTAATATATGAGGATCTATCGTGGTCGCTGCAACTTTACCCCAATTCATATGTGATGAGAAATCGCCACATATACGATACAGACTACGATAGGGGACAGCCTACACAAGAATTAGCCTGTGAACAGACGCGAAGGAGCGCCACATGTCATGTGCTAGAGCGAATGTTAAACTGCCTGTATGTGCACAGAAGAACCGTGTAACCTGTGGCCGCAATATGGGTGTATTATATATGGTACAACCTTAATCTTGTATAAAAGAGGCAGGGCTAAAAAAAATACAGTGGCTGCAGGTCATCCCAATACACAAAGTTAAATGAAAAAAAATCCAGGTCTCTACAAAATTCACTGTATTCTCATACCCGTCCAGTAGGAGGCAGCAGATCATCCCTGTATTCTGATACCCGTCCAGTAGGAGGCAGCAGATCATCGCTGTATTCTGATACCCGTCCAGTAGGAGGCAGCAGATCATCGCTGTATTCTGATACCCGTCCAGTAGGAGGCAGCAGATTATCGCTGTATTCTGATACCTGTCCAGTAGGTGGCAGCAGATCATCGCTGTATTCTGATACCCGTCCAGTAGGAGGCAGCAGATCATCGCTGTATTCTGATACCTGTCCAGTAGGAGGCAGCAGATCATCGCTGTATTCTGATACCTGTCCAGTAGGAGGCAGCAGATCATCGCTGTATTCTGATACCTGTCCAGTAGGAGGCAGCAGATCATGGCTGTATTCTGATACCCGTCCAGTAGGAGGCAGCAGATCATCGCTGTATTCTGATACCTGTCCAGTAGGTGGCAGCAGATCATTGCTGTATTCTGATACCTGTCCAGTAGGAGGCAGCAGATCATCGCTGTATTCTGATACCTGTCCAGTAGGAGGCAGCAGATCATCACTGTATTCTGATACCTGTCCAGTAGTAGGCAGCAGATCATCGCTGTATTCTGATACTTGTCCTGTAGGAGGCAGCAGATCATCACTGTATTCTGATACCCGTCCAGTAGGAGGCAGCAGATCATCGCTGTATTCTGATACCTGTCCAGTAGTAGGCAGCAGATCATCGCTGTATTCGGAAACTTGTCCTGTAGGTGGCAGCAGATCATTGCTGTATTCTGATACCTGTCCAGTAGTAGGCAGCAGATCATCTCTGTATTCTAATACTTTTCCAGTAGGAGGCAGCAGATCATCCCTGTATTCTTATACTTGTCCAGTAGGAGACAGCAGATCATGGCTGTATTCTGATACCCGTCCAGTAGGAGGCAGCAGATCATCGCTGTATTCTGATACTTCTCCAGTAGGAGGCAGCAGATCATCACTGTATTCTGATACTTGTCCACTAGGAGGCAGCAGATCATTGCTGTATTCTGATACCCGTCCAGTAGGAGGCAGCAGATCATCGCTGTATTCTTATACTTGTCCAGTAGGAGGCAGCAGATCATCGCTGTATTCTGATACCCGTCCAGTAGGAGGCAGCAGATCATCCCTGTATTCTGATACTTCTCCAGTAGGAGGCAGCAGATCATCGCTGTATTCTGACACCTGTCCAGTAGGAGGCAGCAGATCATCGCTGTATTCTGATACCTGTCCAGTAGGAGGCAGCAGATCATCGCTGTATTCTGATACCTGTCCAGTAGGAGGCAGCAGATCATCGCTGTATTCTGATACCTGTCCAGTAGGAGGCAGCAGATCATCGCTGTATTCTGATACTTGTTTAGTAGGAGGCAGCAGATCATCCCTGTATTCTGATACTTGTCCTGTAGGAGGCAGCAGATCATTGCTGTATTCTGATACTTGTTTAGTAGGAGGCAGCAGATCATTGCTGTATTCTGATACTTCTCCAGTAGTTGGCCACAGATTATGGCTGTATTCTGATACTTGTCCAGTAGGAGGCAGCAGATCATAGCTATATTCTGATACTTGTCCAGTAAGAGGCAGCAGATCATCGCTGTATTCTGATACCTGTCCAGTAGGAGGCAGCAGATCATCGTTGTATTCTGATACTTGTCCACTAGGAGGCAGCAGATCATCTCTGTATTCTGATACTTGTCCAGTAGGAGGCAGCAGATTATTGCTGTATTCTGATTCTTCTCCAGTAAGTGGCAGCAGATCATCGCTGTATTCTGATACTTGTCCAGTAGGAGGCAGCAGATCATTGCTGTATTCTGATTCTTCTCCAGTAGGTGGCAGCAGATCATCGCTGTATTCTGATACTTGTGCTGTAGGAGGCAGCAGATCATCACTGTATTCTGATACTTGTCCAGTAGGAGGCAGCAGATCATCCCTGTATTCTGATACCTGTCCAGTAGGAGGCAGCAGATCATTGCTGTATTCTGATACTTCTCCGGTAGGATGCAGCAGATTATGGCTGTATTCTGATACTTGTCCAGTAGGAGGCAGCAGATCATCGCTGTATTCTGATTCCCGTCCAGTAGGTGGCAGCAGATCATCGCTATATTCTGATACTTCTCCAGTAGGAGGCAGCAGATCATCGCTGTATTCTGATACCTGTCCAGTAGGAGGCAGCAGATCATCGCTGTATTCTGATACCTGTCCAGTAGGAGGCAGCAGATCATCGCTGTATTCTGATACTTGTCCAGTAGGAGGCAGCAGATCATCGCTGTACAGTCGTGGCCAAAAGTTTTGAGAATGACACAAATATTAGTTTTCACAAAGTTTGCTGCTGAACTGCTTTTAGATCTTTGTTTCCGTTGTTTCTGTGATGTAATCTATAGAAAAATGGGGAACCGCACTCCGTTTTAGGGGTGGTATCACCGGTGCCGATCAAGGGCTACTTAAGCCGTATCCAATTAATAAGAATTTGAGGCACTCAGTCCGTAGGTTATGCAATTCAAATAATTTTTTTATTTTTATTATTATTCATGTTTTCTGCACCATCCATATGCCCGTGAAAAATAAGGAATGACAGATTATTTCTGACCAGACGTTTCGGTCACGGTGGACCTTCATCAGTGGTCATGTTATCTGTATGCTGGGTAAAGGTATGCTTGGGCGCTGGATGCAGGCTGCATCCAGCGCCCAAGCATACCTTTACCCAGCATACAGATAACATGACCACTGATGAAGGTCCACCGTGACCGAAACGTCTGGTCAGAAATAATCTGTCATTCCTTATTTTTCACGGGCATATGGATGGTGCAGAAAACATGAATAATAATAAAAATAAAAAAATTATTTGAATTGCATAACCTACGGACTGAGTGCCTCAAATTCTTATTAATTAGTTTCTGTGATGTAGTGAAATATAATTACACGCACTTCATACGTTTCAAAGGCTTTTATCGACAATTACATGACATTGATGCAGAGTCAGTATTTGCAGTGTTGGCCCTTCTTTTTCAGGACCTCTGCAATCCGACTGCGCATGCTCTCAATCACCTTCTGGGCCAATTCCTGACTGATAGCAACCCATTCTTTCATAATCACTTCTTGGAGTTTGTCAGAATTAGTGGGTTTTTGTTTGTCCACCCGCCTCTTGAGGATTGACCACAAGTTCTCAATGGGATTAAGATCTGGGGAGTTTCCAGGCCATGGACCCAAAATGTCCACGTTTTGGTCCCCGAGCCACTTAGTGATCACTTTTGCCTTATGGCACGGTGCTCCATCGTGCTGGAAAATGCATTGTTCTTCACCAAACTGTTGTTGGATTGTTGGAAGAAGTTGCTGTTGGAGGGTGTTTTGGTGCCATTCTTTATTCATGGCTGTGTTTTTGGGCAAAATTGTGAGTGAGCCCACTCCCTTGGATGAGAAGCAACCCCACCATGAATGGTCTCAGGATGCTTTACTGTTGGCATGACACAGGACTGATGGTAGCGCTCACCTTTTCTTCTCCGGACAAGCCTTTTTCCAGATGCCCCAAACAATCGGAAAGAGGCTTCATCGGAGAATATGACTTTGCCCCAGTCCTCATCAGTCCATTCACCAGACTTTCTGCAGAAGATCAATCTGTCCCTGGTGTTTTTTTGGAGAGAAGTGGCTTCTTTGCTGTCCTTCTTGACACCAGGCCATCTTCCAGAAGTCTTCGCCTCACTGTGCGTGCAGATGCGCTCACACCTGCCTGCTGCCATTCCTGCGCAAGCTCTGCACTGGTGGCACTCCGACCCCGCAGCTGAATCCTCTTTAGGAGACGATCCTGGCGCTTGCTGGACTTTCTTGGACGCCCTGAAGCCTTCTTAACAAGAATTGAACCTCTTTCCTTGAAGTTCTTGATGATCCTATAAATTGTTGATTGAGGTGCAATCTTAGTAGCCACAATATCCTCGCCTATGAAGCCATTTTTATGCAACGCAATGATGGCTGCACGCGTTAACAATGGAAGAACAATGATTTCAAGCATCACCCTCCTTTTAACATGTCAAGTCTGCCATTTTAACCCAATCAGCCTGACATAATGATCTCCAGCCTTGTGCTCGTCAACATTCTCACCTGAGTTAACAAGACGATTACTGAAATGATCTCAGCAGGTCCTTTAATGACAGCAATGAAATGCAGTGGAAAGGTTTTTTTGGGATTAAGTTAATTTTCATGGCAAAGAAGGACTATGCAATTCATCTGATCACTCTTCATAACATTCTGGAGTAGATGCACATTGCTATTATAAAAACTTAGGCAGCAACTTTTCCAATTTCCAATATTTATGTAATTCTCAAAACTTTTGGCCACGACTGTATTCTGATACCCGTCCAGTAGGAGGCAGCAGATCATTGCTGCACTCTGATACCCTTCCAGTAGGTGGCAGCAGACCATCCCTGTATTCTGATACTTGTCCAGTAGGTGGCAGCAGATCATCGCTGTATTCTGCTAGAGGGAGATCACTACATACAGATTATACAGCCACACACAGTGCTATAGACACAGCCATATAGACAGCGCTCCAGCCCCACACAGTGTTATAGATGCAGCCGTATAGACCGTGCAAAGATAAGAACGAGTGAATACCAGTACAGGAGAGATAAGGACCAGTGAATCCCAGATTCCCAGTACAGCCGAGATAAGGACCAGTGAATACCAGTACAGGAGAGATAAGGACCAGTGAATCCCAGATTCCCAGTACAGCCGAGATAAGGACCAGTGAATACCAGTACAGCAGGGATAAGGACCAGTGAATACCAGTACAGCCGAGATAAGGACCAGTGAATCCCAGTACAGATATAAGGACCAATGAATCCTAGTTCAGCTGAGATAAGGACCAGTGAATCCCAGAACAGCAGAGATAAGGACTAATGAATCCCAGTACAGCAGGGATAATGACCAGTGAATTCCAGTACAGCCGAGATAAGGACCAGTGAATCCCAGTACAGCAGAGAAAAGGACCAGTGATATAAGGACCATTAACGATATAAGGACCAGTGAATCTCAGTACAGCTAAGATAAGGACCACTGAATCCCAGTACAGATATAAGGACCAATGAATCCCAGTACAGCTGAGATAAGGACCAGTGAATCCCAGTACAGCAGAGATAAGGACCAGTGAATCCCAGTACAGCTGAGATAAGGACCAGTGAATCCCAGTACAGCAGAGATAAGGACCAGTAAATCCCAGTACAGCAGAGATAATGGCCACTGAATCCCAGTCCAGCAGAGACGAGGACCAGTAGATCCCAGTATAGCTAAATTAAGGACCAGTAATTATTTGTATATAGCAGTATTATCTTGGCACTATGTGGTGGTATTATGTAGGCTGTAAATGGCAGTATTACCTTGGACCATATGCAGGTAACACAAAGGTTACCAGTGAATCCCAGTACAGCTGGGATTCACTGGTCCAAGGTAATACTGCCATATACAGCCTACATAATACCACCACATAGTGCCAAGATAATACTGCCATATATATAATGACTGTTCCTTGATTCAGCTATACAGATTGGCTGCAGGATCCTACTTGTAGTCCAACTGGTCCTGGAGAGAAGGGCAATTTATAATGAAAGTAGCCCCCCCTCCCCCTCCCCCGCCTTCTCCAGTTCTGTCTGATCTCCTGGAGTCCAAATTTACAGCTAATATCTGCAGGAAAGGCTCCTGGGGCCCCTCACCTCCATTATTGTTAAATTCTCCATTTAATCAGTTCCTAGAGAAATTTACATAAAAGCATAATTAACTCATCATCAGCAGAAATCAAACCGGGAACGAAAATCTGCATTTATAGATATTTGGAGGCGGAAAGGAGGGAAAATGCTGCTGTAAAAAGGGAGGAAAACAGAAAACTGGTAACGAGCTGATAATACAGGAGTATGGGGCGGGGGGGGGGGCTCAGAACTGAAATACAACCCCCCACCCGACCCACGAAATAGTCAGCAAATATACAGTACACTGCCATACATCAGAAGTAATGGAGTATGCGAGCAAAGCAACTGCAATGTATGTGACTCCACCAGCAGAATAGTGAGTGCAGCTCTGGAGTATAATACAGGGTGTAACTCAGGATCAGTACAGGATAAGTAATGTATGTACACAGTGACTGCACCAGCAGAATAGTGAGTGCAGCTCTGGAGTATAATACAGGATGTAACTCAGGATCAGTACAGGATAAGTAATGTATGTACACAGTGACTGCACCAGCAGAATAGTGAGTGCAGCTCTGGAGTATAATACAGGATGTAACTCAGGATCAGTACAGGATAAGTAATGTATGTACACAGTGACTGCACCAGCAGAATAGTGAGTGCAGCTCGGGAGTATAATACAGGATGTACCTCAGGATCAGTGCAGGATAAGTAATGTATGTACACAGTGACTCCACCAGCAGAATAGTGAGTGCAGCTCTGGAGTATAATACAGGGTGTAACTCAGGATCAGTACAGGATAAGTAATGTATGTACACAGTGACTGCACCAGCAGAATAGTGAGTGCAGCTCGGGAGTATAATACAGGATGTACCTCAGGATCAGTGCAGGATAAGTAATGTATGTACACAGTGACTCCACCAGCAGAATAGTGAGTGCAGCTCTGGAGTATAATACAGGATGTAACTCAGGATCAGTACAGGATAAGTAATGTATGTACACAGTGATTGCACCAGCAGAATAGTGAGTGCAGCTCTGGAGTATAATACAGGATGTAACTCTGGATCAGTACAGGATAAGTAATGTATGTACACAGTGACTGCACCAGCAGAATAGTGAGTGCAGCTCTGGAGTATAATACAGGATGTAACTCAGGATCAGTACAGGATAAGTAATGTATGTACACAGTGACTGCACCAGCAGAATAGTGAGTGCAGCTCTGGAGTATAATACAGGATGTAACTCAGGATCAGTACAGGATAAGTAATGTATGTACACAGTGACTGCACCAGCAGAATAGTGAGCGCAGCTCTGGAGTATAATACAGGATGTAACTCAGGATCAGTACAGGATAAGTAATGTATGTACACAGTGTCTGCACCAGCAGAGTAGTGAGTACAGCTCTGGAGTATAATGCAGGATGTAACTCAGGATCAGTACAGGATAAGTAATGTATGTACACAGTGACTGCACCAGCAGAATAGTGAGTGCAGCTCTGGAGCATAATACAGGATGTAACTGAGGATCAGTACAGGATAAGTAATGTATGTACACAGTGACTGCACCAGCAGAATAGTGAGTGCGGCTCTGGAGTATAATACAGGATGTAACTCAGGATCAGTACAGGATAAGTAATGTATGTACACAGTGACTCCACCAGCAGAATAGTGAGTGCAGCTCTGGAGTATAATACAGGATGTAACTCAGGATCAGTACAGGATAAGTAATGTATGTACACAGTGACTGCACCAGCAGAATAGTGAGTGCAGCTCTGGGGTATAATACAGGATGTAACTCTGGATCAGTACAGAATAAGTAATGTATGTACACAGTGACTGCACCAGCAGAATAGTGAGTGCAGCTCTGGAGTTAAGACCTGTTCCTTACCATATGTACATCCAGAGCAGTGACTATATATATGAATGTGCTAGTCTAAATTTTCTTGTAGTAATCTATCATCCAGAGCAGCAGTCAGAATTCTGCTGGTTTACAGTTACAGGCTCTGACTTTCATGCTAGATATTGTTGAATATCAGACGATGAGAATAGAATATCTGCCTTCAGGGGAGTTCAGTCTAACAGAGGTTTTCCTGTCTGCATGTAGCCAGCAGAAATGAGGATGCAGCTTTGGATGTGAATGGAGCCTACAGCGTGATGTGGGTCAGGACCAGTGGTGAGTAATGATGATGTGTAGCCCGGACACCGTCTTCTCAGAGACATAAATGCACGGAGCAAAACATGGCGACAACTTGTCAGATGCACAATGATGATGAAATCCGGAGACGGACATGATCCTACCGAGAGGAGCCGGCGGCGGGTCTCACCTGTTCATCTCCTCCAGACAGTCTGTGGCGAAGAAGAAACTCTTAATTTTCGGATGACAAGCTTTGAAGGCGCTGAAAGAGGAAATTAGAATATCAATGACCCTGAAGACCGGTATCAGCACCTCCCGTATACAGGACTCAGGGCGCTATGTACAGGATGGGCGCGGGCACAGGACCCAAATACTGACTATACACGCTGCCCCTTCTACTATGTACTCTACTGAAATCCTCTGTGCTGCTGAGGACCCTGCTCCTTCCACTATGTACTGTAACTCTCATCCGGTGATTAGCAGAATTAGCACACTTCTCTCCTGAAATCCTCTGTGCTGCTGAAGACCCTGCTCCTTCCACTATGTAACTCTCATCTGGTGACCTCCACAGGATTAGCACACTCCTCTCCTGAAATCCTCTGTGCTGCTGGGACCCTGCTCCTTCTACTATCTAACTCTCATCCGGTGACCTCCACAGAATTAGCACACTCCTCTCCTGAAATCCTCTGTGCTGCTGAGGACCCTGCTCCTTCTACTATGTAACTCTCAGCCTGTGACCTCCACAGGATCAGCGCACTCCTCTCCTGAAATCCTCTGTGCTGCTGAAGACCCTGCTCCTTCCACTATGTAACTCTCATCTGGTGACCTCCACAGGATTAGCACACTTCTCTCCTGAAATCCTCTGTGCTGCTGAAGACCCTGCTCCTTCCACTATGTAACTCTCATCTGGTGACCTCCACAGGATTAGCACACTCCTCTCCTGAAATCCTCTGTGCTGCTGGGACCCTGCTCCTTCTACTATCTAACTCTCATCCGGTGACCTCCACAGAATTAGCACACTCCTCTCCTGAAATCCTCTGTGCTGCTGAGGACCCTGCTCCTTCTACTATGTAACTCTCAGCCTGTGACCTCCACAGGATCAGCACACTTCTCTCCTGAAATCCTCTGTGCTGCTGAGGACCCTGCTCCTTCTACTATGTAACTCTCATCCGGTGATCTCCACAGGATTAGCACACTTCTCTCCTGAAATCCTCTGTGCTGCTGGGACCCTGCTCCTTCTACTATGTAACTCTCATCCGGTGATCTCCACAGGATTAGCACACTTCTCTCCTGAAATCCTCTGTGCTGCTGAGGACCCTGCTCCTTCTACTATGTAACTCTCATCCGGTGATCTCCACAGGATTAGCACACTTCTCTCCTGAAATCCTCTGTGCTGCTGGGACCCTGCTCCTTCTACTATGTAACTCTCATCCGGTGATCTCCACAGGATTAGCACACTTCTCTCCTGAAATCCTCTGTGCTGCTGGGACCCTGCTCCTTCTACTATGTAACTCTCATCCGGTGACCTCCACAGGATTAGCACACTTCTCTCCTGAAATCCTCTGTGCTGCTGAGGACCCTGCTCTTTCCGCTATGTAACTCTCACTCCCTGTGCTCCCCTGGGCAGTGTGGGGTGCGGACGGTACAGGCGGTAATAGGGTGTGTATGGGGCAGTACTCACTGTTTCTTCCGACATTCGATGGCTCGGTCTATCCTGAATTCTGGTAAACTGATGAAACCTTCCGCCTTCTCATCCTGAAAGAAGAGAATTGACACCGTGTGGAGTCGAGCATCGCACCAGCTGCTGCCAACCATGCACTGTGCATGCAGCTCTGGATGTGACTGGAGTATGTGACCCGGTGTAAAGCAAGACTGATAAAAACCGGGTATTTCTATTGTGCAGATGTCAGGGCTCAGTCAGCCTGGAGGACGTACCCTCTTTACTGGTCACTTATCTTGTGCTTTGACCGCACCGTGTAAATACCGCCTAAAGAAAACACGACTGGAGACCGTCCACAAGCTGCTAGTGACGGATCTATTAACCCATGTCTCTTCACACTGAACGGTTAAAGCCACATCATACCTGACTCTGGGAAACGGCATGTGCCTCAACCGCTACATGTGAACGCCCCCTAACGTCCGCTGTGAGTGGGCTGGGGATGTCATTACCCCGTAGGGTTAACACCGACAGATTCTCACTTTAGATTCCGCACCTAAAATCTGCAACAAATTTACATTCACATCGCAAGGGATTTGGATGTTTCTGCTGCAGATTTGGGGGCTCCTGTGTGAACGCTGCCCCGGGGGCCGCGGCTACTCACGTTCTGGTTGGTGTACCAGTACAGGGACGAGTCCTTCAGGATGAACCAGTACTTCTTCCACTTCTGTGTGAAGTAACCTTTGGCGTCTTTCTTCTTCCATAGCCAGCCCTCGCAGTCGCCGTGCCCCAGGTCTTTGCAGGAAATTCGCCGCCTGCTGCTCGTGAGGGACCCTCCTAAAATAGCGGGGAAAGTCCTATTCAATGGTGAATATGCACCAGTGTCCTGCAGACATAGGTATACGAAGAGTATGTGCTCGGGGGGCTGATATCCCCTCCCCCAGGTCAGGGACGAAGGCGTTTTTCAGTCCTTACGTTTTGCCCCATGATCTGTACGGATTTCCCACTGCACAGTCAGTCGCGTCGTCCTCTCGTCTTCTACTATTTCCAGTTTATAGAATCTTTGAAATTTAATTTAGTATGAAATAGTATTTACTATGTTTTCATTTACCTTTTGATCGTTTTTTGGTTTTAACCCTCAGCGATGCGTAATGGAAAGACTGTGGGAGAAAAAACGTACCGTGAGATATAATAAAACATTACACTTCCGGATATACGATATAAGCTTATTACGGCTGCCGAGCAACACGGACACAAGAGCCCAGCGCCATTACTGAGGTGCGAGAGGGCGCCAATGTGTAGGGTCTCCAGGTTACTGATACTTCATAGAATACTACTACTCCTATCATCCAGCACACATGGTGTTAACCAACTTTGCAAATATTTTGTTTAACTTATCTTGTGCTGTTCTTACTGTACGTTTTTTAGGTATTTTACTCTAGTCACTACCAAAGCTGCACACACAATTCTGATATTTACGGATAGCAGTGCATTATGGGATCTTAGACTTGTAAAGAGACAGATTTACACCGCGGTGACCACCGTACGGATATGTCAGAAGAGCTTTACATTGTGACATCTCTACAATTTACATCTAACTCCTCTGTAAACACTTACAATGCACTGATCCTCAATTGCATCATGTTTATACTCTAGTCACACCCAGAGCTGCATCCACAATTTGTTGTTTTCTTGTACTGACACAGCAGAGCTCACACAAGTTGCAGTAGATCAGATGGTAGAATATGTTCAAGCCAAGTGTAGAGAGAAAACATCGGAACTGTGCGTACAGCACTAAATGTGACTAGAGCAGTGATCCCCAACCTGCGGCCCTCCAGCTGTTGTAGAACTACAATTCCCAGCATGCCTGGACAGCCTACAGCAGGGTATGGTGGGAGGGCGGCAGGTTGGGCACCAATGGACTAGATGTAACACGGGATCAGCACAAGATGGCCGCATTGTAACACATGGAGATTACACCGCAAACGCGTCATTGTGCCACATTGTGGTCAGTAAGGAGCGCAGCTCTTGAAGTGTCTGGTGTCATTAGTCACCTTTGTCCCCGTCACTGCACTAAACAATAAAGCCGCCATTAATAACTGCTACGGTTTAGTCGTCCAAAGTGGCGCAATCATGAGACCGTTCCTCAAAGCGACGGGAGATTGTAAACCGCTTATGAAGGAAGTTATCATGACTCCTGCAGATGCTGATGGTTCAGTCAGCAGCCCCCAGCTGTCAATGCTCAGACCATAGCAGGGCCTGCTGCTGTGAACTACAACTCCCAGAAAAACCTGCCACTCCAAGGCTGTGAGGACATGCTGGGAATGCCACTGGTTACAGACCGAGGTTCTTCCCCGTCTGTCCGGTCTGACAGTCTGGTCCCTATTGATAGTGTGCACTGGCAGGGTTTGGTGTGGCCCCAATACTATGCTGAGTCCCCCGGACACTGTCGAGGTGTCACCAGGTGTTGCTGCTCTCCGGAAGGGATGGTAAGGCGTGGTGCACCCCAATGGGAAATAAGTCCAGAGAGTCAGGATCTGCAGTAACCAGGGTGTGTCTTTTCTGGAGGAACTCAAGTGCAAACCAATACAGGCAGTGCACCGAGCGGCCTCTCCGGTCTCCTCCTGGGCTGAGGAAAGGCCTGAGGTAGCTGTCCCTCTCTCTCTGAAGGCTGGTACCCTGGCCTAAGGCTGGTGGCCCAGGATCTGTGGCTCAGTCCTCCTGCTGGTTCCTTGCTCAAAGGTCTGGTGACCGAGGGTCTGTAGCTCAGTATCCCAGTCTCAGCATCTTTTTCTGGTCACTTCTGAAGTCTGGCAGAGTCTCTTCTACTAAACACTGGTCCATATCTGCAGACAATTGGGCACTCTGACTGCTCTCCTTATACACTGCTCAAAAAAATAAAGGGAACACTTAAACAACACAATGTAACTCCAAGTCAATCACACTTCTGTGACATCAAACTGTCCACTTAGGAAGCAACACTGAGTGACAATCAATTTCACATGCTGTTGTGCAAATGGGATAGACAACAGGTGGAAATTATAGGCAATTAGCAAGACACCCCCAATAAAGGAGTGGTTCTGCAGGTGGTGACCACAGACCACTTCTCAGTTCCTATGCTTCCTGGCTGATGTTTTGGTCACTTTTGAATGCTGGCGGTGCTTTCACGCTAGTGGTAGCATGAGACGGAGTCTACAACCCACACAAGTGGCTCAGGTAGTGCAGCTTATCCAGGATGGCACATCAATGCGAGCTGTGGCAAGAAGGTTTGCTGTGTCTGTCAGCGTAGTGTCCAGAGCATGGAGGCGCTACCAGGAGACAGGCCAGTACATCAGGAGACGTGGAGGGGGCCGTAGGAGGGCAACAACCCAGCAGCAGGACCGCTACCTCCGCCTTTGTGCAAGGAGGAACAGGAGGAGCACTGCCAGACCCTGCAAAATGACCTCCAGCAGGCCACAAATGTGCATGTGTCTGCTCAAACGGTCAGAAACAGACTCCATGAGGGTGATATGAGGGCCCGACGTCCACAGGTGGGGGTTGTGCTTACAGCCCAACACCGTGCAGGACGTTTGGCATTTGCCAGAGAACACCAAGATTGGCAAATTCGCCCCTGGCGCCCTGTGCTCTTCACAGATGAAAGCAGGTTCACACTGAGCACATGTGACAGACGTGACAGAGTCTGGAGACGCCGTGGAGAACGTTCTGCTGCCTGCAACATCCTCCAGCATGACCGGTTTGGCATTGGGTCAGTAATGGTGTGGGGTGGCATTTCTTTGGAGGGCCGCACAGCCCTCCATGTGCTCGCCAGAGGTAGCCTGACTGCCATTAGGTACCGAGATGAGATCCTCAGACCCCTTGTGAGACCATATGCTGGTGCGGTTGGCCCTGGGTTCCTCCTAATGCAAGACAATGCTAGACCTCATGTGGCTGGAGTGTGTCGGCAGTTCCTGCAAGACGAAGGCATTGATGCTATGGACTGGCCCGCCCGTTCCCCAGACCTGAATCCAATTGAGCACATCTGGGACATCATGTCTCGCTCTATCCACCAATGTCACGTTGCACCACAGACTGTCCAGGAGTTGGCAGATACTTTAGTCCAGGTCTGGGAGGAGATCCCTCAGGAGACCGTCCGCCACCTCATCAGGAGCATGCACAGGCGTTGTAGGGAGGTCATACAGGCATGTGGAGGCCACACACACTACTGAGCCTCATTTTGACTTGTTTTAAGGACATTACATCAAAGTTGGATCAGCCTGTAGTGTGTTTTTCCACTTTAATTTAGAGTGTGACTCCAAATCCAGACCTCCATGGGGTGAAAAATTTGATTTCCATTATTTAATTTTTGTGTGATTTTGTTGTCAGCACATTCAACTATGTAAAGAACAAAATATTTCAGAAGAATATTTAATTAACTCAGGTCTAGGATGTGTTATTTTTGTGTTCCCTTTATTTTTTTGAGCAGTGTATATAGTTTCTAACTGAACTAGAACCTTCTCTTGGGAGGGGTAGAGTGGACAAACCCAACATAAATAGAAACAATGTTGCAATTTCAGTCTGTCATAGACTTGTACAGAGTTTTAATACAGGTCTATGGGAATGACTAATCAGTTTTTCCAGACATAAAAAGGTCTTCAAACCTAAACAACAAAGATAAACTAGACAGTCAACAATATAAAAAAGGAGAAGTGTAAACAACGAGTTAACCCTTTGACGTGCATTAAAGTAGTGGGTTGATGGTTTCACGTAGTAGCAATAGGTGCAAATGTCCACAAATGTCCATAGTCCAAAGTACTCTTGCTCCAGGGCAGTACAATGGTAATGACCAGTCTTCAGATGACGCTGTCAGGTTTCATAGTAACCAATGTGTGTCAGATCATTTAAAGGGAATGTGACATCAGAAAATGACCTATTGTTTAAATCACGTTTTTATGTTTAACATACTTTTTAAAATTTGTGGATGATGTTATTTTTAACTTTACATGTCAATATCTACATTTAAACAAAAACCATAAAATCCTGCACATTTCACAGTGGCCACTAAGCCTAATAATAGGCGCCACTTCTCAGTGTATACAGATCTGTTTACTGCAGTTATCTTCTTATCTGTCATTCTAATCCTGCCTGTAATGATATCACCTCTGTGTATAGATAAGACAGACCACAATAGGTGACTGTCAAAGCTTATCTATTCCCTCCCTGTACAATGACCTCTGCACAGGTCACAGAGCCCAGAAGACTCTCCCACAGAAGTCAGTGAGGTCCTCTCCTGTCCATTGTGTCTATGGACCATGGGGCGGCCGTAAAGCAATTTTTTATTGCTGTCTAAATGCTGTAAAGAACATCTCTGGGAAGGTGGCCGCCACCATAATCATGTTCAGGAAATAAAATAAAAAAGTCTGTAATCATAAGATAAGAAAAGATTAGAACTGGCAGAAAAAAAAGTTTGTGACACATTTCCTTTAAGCTTTAGGCACAATTAGCACCACAGTGAGGGCAGAGAAGAGACCTGCCAGTTAACCCTCACTAATGCTTATTTCCCTCAGCTCAGTCACTGTGTACATACATTACTTATCCTGTACTGATCCTGAGTTACATCCTGTATTATACTCCAGAGCTGCACTCACTATTCTGCTGGAGGAGTCACTGTGTACATACATTACTTATCCTGTACTGATCCTGAGTTACATCCTGTATTATACTCCAGAGCTGCACTCACTATTCTGCTGGTGCAGTCACTGTGTACATACATTACTTATCCTGTACTGATCCTGAGTTACATCCTGTATTATACTCCAGAGCTGCACTCACTATTCTGCTGGTGCAGTCACTGTGTACATACATTACTTATCCTGTACTGATCCTGAGTTACATCCTGTATTATACTCCAGAGCTGCACTCACTATTCTGCTGGTGCAGTCACTGTGTACATACATTACTTATCCTGTACTGATCCTGAGTTACATCCTGTATTATACTCCAGAGCTGCACTCACTATTCTGCTGGTGCAGTCACTGTGTACATACATTACTTATCCTGTACTGATCCTGAGTTACATCCTGTATTATACTCCAGAGCTGCACTCACTATTCTGCTGGTGCAGTCACTGTGTACATACATTACTTATCCTGTACTGATCCTGAGTTACATCCTGTATTATACTCCAGAGCTGCACTCACTATTCTGCTGGTGCAGTCACTGTGTACATACATTACTTATCCTGTACTGATCCTGAGTTACATCCTGTATTATACTCCAGAGCTGCACTCACTATTCTGCTGGTGCAGTCACTGTGTACATACATTACTTATCCTGTACTGATCCTGAGTTACATCCTGTATTATACTCCAGAGCTGCACTCACTATTCTGCTGGTGCAGTCACTGTGTACATACATTACTTATCCTGTACTGATCCTGAGTTACATCCTGTATTATACTCCAGAGCTGCACTCACTATTCTGCTGGTGCAGTCACTGTGTATATACATTACTTATCCTGTACTGATCCTGAGTTACATCCTGTATTATACTCCAGAGCTGCACTCACTATTCTGCTGGTGCAGTCACTGTGTACATACATTACTTATCCTGTACTGATCCTGAGTTACATCCTGTATTATACTCCAGAGCTGCACTCACTATTCTGCTGGTGCAGTCACTGTGTACATACATTACTTATCCTGTACTGATCCTGAGTTACATCCTGTATTATACTCCAGAGCTGCACTCACTATTCTGCTGGTGCAGTCACTGTGTACATACATTACTTATCCTGTACTGATCCTGAGTTACATCCTGTATTATACTCCAGAGCTGCACTCACTATTCTGCTGGTGCAGTCACTGTGTACATACATTACTTATCCTGTACTGATCCTGAGTTACATCCTGTATTATACTCCAGAGCTGCACTCACTATTCTGCTGGTGGAATCACTGTATACATACATTACTTATCCTGTACTGATCCTGAGTTATATCCTGTATTATACTCCAGAGCTGCACTCACTATTCTGCTGGTGCAGTCACTGTGTACATACATTACTTATCCTGTACTGATCCTGAGTTACATCCTGTATTATACTCCAGAGCTGCACTCACTATTCTGCTGGTGCAGTCACTGTGTACATACATTACTTATCCTGTACTAATCCTGAGTTATGTCCTGTATTATAGCACCCCGCACTTTGCTCAGTGGCTGTTATGTCTCATGTATATAAATCCTTTATTATTTTGCTCCCTCGGCCTCGGTTTTGCTCCTGTTTCTCTTCTAGTGGTGTTACCATTTCTGCACCTTGCCACTGTCTTTATTGGTCTAACTTCATGTCCTCTTGAGTATTTATTTCAGCTCCTCCACAATGTGCATTTCTATTTTGTTATGCAACTGTTATGTTCACATGCAATTCGCCTGGTTCACCAGCAGGTGGCAGCAAACACTGCAGCGCTGTATGTAGATAGAATGGAACTTACCATTCCATTCTAATCCCCCTCTGGAGAGAAGTGGGCTTGCCCTACTTCCTGAAGGAAGGGTGGTCCCAGTTTCTAGTCAGTCTAGCTTACCCCCTGCTAGGGAAGGGTGTGCAGGGGCATGTCTCTGCTGGCCATGGAGGCCAAAGCTTGAAGCCTCAGGAGCCAGGAGGAAAAGTGAAGTGCAGCATACAGAAGAAGCTGAGTTATACAGCCAGCCTGTCAGTACAGCAGAGTCAGAGAGAAACAGATATAGCAGAGTGCAGTTTGCCTGCCAGTTTCATGCTGAACCCTGCTGGAACCAAGACAAAGCCTGTAAACCGTTTTGGAGAACGTTAATGCGAAGTAAAGCTGCCATTGAACTTCATCTCAAGGTCTGGACTCAAGTTCTTACTTTATCCCTCAATTATCCCTCCTATTTTTTGCTTCGGAGCCAAAGTCTGGGGTCCAGAGGTATCCAGGTAGGAGCACCGTGACACACATAAAGACACATAGGCTGCACTATACCACTCAGCATTTCTACACCTGGGACGCATAACATCGAGGGCACTAGGGGGAGGCGCCCGTTGCAATTGCGCTTTTTATTACCACCCCTGCCCAGGGTTGTCAGAGGAGACGCAATGTTCTTCTGTCTCCATCCATCTAGATTTATCTGTGAGACTTTGCACCTAATCTGGGAAATACATTATAGAAACATCAATCCGGTGACACAGCAGCCCCCGACGTACGGTAAAAGTAATGAAAATAAAGTGATGGCGCTGCAGGAAGCCGCTCGTTCCGTGAATTACAACAGCAATATAGTAATAATAATAACTTAATGGGAGGTGGTGACTGCGCATGTGCCAAATCTTCTGCGGGAGATGAAGTGCTGACAGCAAAATGCAAGGAACTGAGCATTAATATTCAATTACTCCTGGCGGGGGAGGGGAAGCCCTCATTATAAGGCACAATTCATACAAAGTGGAGGAAAGAGCAAGTACACGCGTAGTAAAACTGCCAGCTGCTGAGATCACGCAGAGCACTATAGGCACAGATATAACATATGGAACTACAGGTATACGCCATACTGTTAACGTGTTACATCTATTACTGCTGACAACCTGCCTGTATACCATGTCTGAGAGGTTGTCACAGCCCCTCCCCCTGCTGATGACATCACTGATATAATGACATGTGATCAGACATGAGATCCACACCTTATACTACAGGAACATCTATTACTGCTGACAACCTGCCTGTATATCCTGTCTGAGAGGTAGTCACAGCCCCGCCCCCTGCTGATGACATCACTGATATAATGACATGTGATCAGACATGAGATCACACACCTTATACTACAGGAACATCTATTACTGCTGACAACCTGCCTGTATATCCTGTCTGAGAGGTAGTCACAGCCCCGCCCCCTGCTGATGACATCACTGATATAATGACATGTGATCAGACATGAGATCACACACCTTATACTACAGGAACATCTATTACTGCTGACAACCTGCCTGTATACCATGTCTGAGAGGTTGTCACAGCCCCGCCCCCTGCTGATGACATCACTGATATAATGACATGTGATCAGACATGAGATCACACACCTTATACTACAGGAACATCTATTACTGCTGACAACCTGCCTGTATATCCTGTCTGAGAGGTAGTCACAGCCCCGCCCCCTGCTGATGACATCACTGATATAATGACATGTGATCAGACATGAGATCCATACACCTTATACTACAGGAACATCTATTACTGCTGACAACCTGCCTGTATATCCTGTCTGAGAGGTTGTCACAGCCCCGCCCCCTGCTGATGACATCACTGATATAATGACATGTGATCAGACATGAGATCACACACCTTATACTACAGGAACATCTATTACTGCTGACAACCTGCCTGTATATCCTGTCTGAGAGGTAGTCACAGCCCCGCCCCCTGCTGATGACATCACTGATATAATGACATGTGATCAGACATGAGATCACACACCTTATACTACAGGAACATCTATTACTGCTGACAACCTGCCTGTATATCCTGTCTGAGAGGTAGTCACAGCCCCGCCCCCTGCTGATGACATCACTGATATAATGACATGTGATCAGACATGAGATCCTCACACCTTATACTACAGGAACATCTATTACTGCTGACAACCTGCCTGTATATCCTGTCTGAGAGGTAGTCACAGCCCCGCCCCCAGTTATTATTTGGTGAGGTCTCTTTCAGTCATGTCTGAGGTCTGATATCTGCCGGTCAGTAAGTCGCTCCGGTTACATAAGACACTCATGTTCCCCCCTGGTTGACCTTCCAGTGAGGCTGCACTACTTCTGCATGGTCTGCTGTATGAACAGCACTTATCACATTACTGCCACCTTCCTGCTTCGCAATGGAGGCGGAGGACTTGCATCCATGACTGCCATACAGAGCCGCTCCCCGCACGAGCCGGGGGCTCAGATCTGGACGGCAGTGACCAGCAGCAAGTCATCAGGAAGGTCGTACAGAGAATGCTGTCTACAAGCGCCATCTTCTTCTTTCAGATGATGTTTAGGGTAAAGAACCGACACCATCAGATTGTCAGAGAAGCTGCAGACGTCTGGTAATGGCAGAAGTGGACACAGTACACGAGGGAGAGGCGTACACGAGTGAGAGGCGTACATGAGGGAGAGGAGTGCACCAGGGAGAGGCGTGCACCAGGGAGAGGCGTGCACCAGGGAGAGGCGTACACCAGCGAGAGGCGTACACCAGCGAGAGGAGTGCACCAGGGAGAGGCGTGCACCAGGGGGAGGCGTGCACCAGGGAGAGGAGTGCACCAGGGAGAGGCGTGCACCAGGGAGAGGAGTGCACCAGGGAGAGGAGTGCACCAGGGAGAGGCGTGCACCAGGGGGAGGCGTGCACCAGGGAGAGGAGTGCACCAGGGAGAGGCGTGCACCAGGGAGAGGAGTGCACCAGGGAGAGGCATGCACCAGGGAGAGGAGTGCACCAGGGAGAGGCGTACACCACTGAGAGGCGTACACCAGCGAGTGGAGTGCACCTGGGAGAGGCGTGCCACAGTGGGAGGAGTGCACCAGGGAGAGGCGTGCACCAGGGAGAGGCGTGCACCAGGGAGAGGCGTGCACCAGGGAGAGGAGTGCACCAGGGAGAGGCGTGCACCAGGGAGAGGAGTGCACCAGGGAGAGGAGTGCACCAGGGAGAGGCGTACACCAGCGAGAGGCGTACACCAGCGAGAGGAGTGCACCAGGGAGAGGCGTGCACCAGGGAGAGGCGTGCACCAGGGAGAGGAGTGCACCAGGGAGAGGCGTGCACCAGGGAGAGGCGTGCACCAGGGAGAGGAGTGCACCAGGGAGAGGCGTGCACCAGGGAGAGGCGTGCACCAGGGAGAGGCGTGCACCAGGGAGAGGAGTGCACCAGGGAGAGGAGTGCACCAGTGAGAGGCGTGCACCAGGGAGAGGCGTGCACCAGGGAGAGGCGTGCACCAGGGAGAGGAGTGCACCAGGGAGAGGAGTGCACCAGGGAGAGGCGTGCACCAGGGAGAGGCGTGCACCAGGGAGAGGAGTGCACCAGTGAGAGGCGTACACCATGGAGAGGAGTGCACCAGGGAGAGGAGTGCACCAGGGAGAGGAGTGCACCAGTGAGAGGCGTACACCAGGGAGAGGCGTGCACCAGGGAGAGGAGTGCACCAGGGAGAGGAGTGCACCAGTGAGAGGCGTGCACCAGGGAGAGGAGTGCACCAGGGAGAGGAGTGCACCAGTGAGAGGCGTGCACCAGGGAGAGGCGTACACCAGGGAGAGGAGTGCACCAGAGAGAGGCGTGCACCAGGGAGAGGAGTGCACCAGAGAGAGGCGTACCGGAGATGGGGGGACAGCAGTTTGTGTACGGTCCCCAAATCCTGAGCAGTAACCTCGGGTTCCTGACGGTTTTATCACACACTCAGAATGGATTTACAGAGAGAAGTAGGGTCTTTCCTGTATACATCCCGTCCCTTTATGACCCACTCCTGACATTGCCTTTAAAAACTGCATCAGGACGCTGCGTGTGAAAGCCCCCTGAGTTATTATCACCACTAGATCTATATAATCACTAGATCGTTACAACAACCAAGTAATTATATAACTACTAGATCACTATAAACACAATATCATTAGGACAGCTCCTAGATCACTGTAAACACAAGGGGGGCATTGACTAAGACCGGTGATTTAGAGGCCGGTCTTAGTCCATGTCCGCTGTCACTTGATGCGCCGGCCTCTACATAACTTAGGCGCTTTACCGCCGGTCGTGTGTCTTGCTTGTGTCCAGCTTCCTTGCTGTCGTAGATTTGTCATTTTCTAACGCCAAAAACAGGCAAAGAAAGTGATGAATCAGACGGGCCTACCAGCGCGCCCCATTGCCCACCCTCATCACGCCCCCTTCTTCAGCCACCTTGGAGAAGTGGCAGATTCAGCCACAAATGCCCTTTGCGACCAAATCTGCAACAAGTATAAGAAAGTATACAAAAAGTGTTGTACTTCCCATAATAAATTGCTCCCAGTATCATTATAGCCACTAGATCTTTATAATCATTACATAGCTAGTAGATCACTATAATCACTAGATCATTATAATCACTAAATCATTATAATCACTAGATCACTAAATCACTAGATCATTATAATCACTAGATCACTAAATCACTAGATCACTAGACTCACTAGACTCACTAAATTACTAGATCCCTATAATCACTCGATCGCTATAATCACTAGAAACACTATAATCAGTCGATACTATAATCACTAGATCAGTATAATCACTAGATCCCTATAATCACTAGATCTTTATAACAATCAGGTAAGTAGTCACAATGCGTACCTTCCTCATCGATGTGGTTCCTTGTCGCTCCGCGGCAGAACTTGTGTACCTTGAATCAGATAAAATACCATAAACATCCAGAGGAATGACACCCGGCAGCATCTCCCTTCCTTAAAGGGGAACCCCACATTTGAATTACATTTTTAGAAATTTATATATAGCAAACATCCCCGATCTTAAAGGGGTCGTCCAGAAGAAGAGAAACATGGTTGCTGTTTCGCAGAACTAGCACCTCACCTGTCCATGGGTTGTGTCTGGTATTACTGCTCCGCTCCATTGAGGTAAATGAGGCTGAGCTGCAGTACTACATACAAGCTGTGGACAGGTGTGCTGCTGTTTTTGGCAGAAGCTAGCCCTACTTTTCTGATCCCGGAAAACCCCTTTAATGACATTTACACCTTTTCTTCTGGTACAATGTTATCCTGACATTTCCCTAATTTACTAATGTGTCTGCTCCAAAAACCTCTCTGAAAAGTGGCACGACCCTGGGAATGCCCCAAACTCAGTTGGAAACACAGACTTATGGGCGGAGTTTGCTTTAGCTCTGCCCCTTTTGGCTCAAGGTAGCGCAAATTAACCGTGACAGTCTCTGAAAATTGGGGACAGTTGGCAGCTATGCACAAATTGAAACATCCCGGGTTTCTACACTTTTTCTGTGATAGACCTGGTGCATGAATAGACCGCCGGGCTGATCTTACACCATCTACAGGATTGGGAAATCTGGTGCATGAATAGACCGCCGGGCTGATCTTACACCATCTACAGGATTGGGAAATCTGGTGCAGGGATAGACCGCCGGGCTGATCTTACACCATATACAGGATTAGGAAATCTGGTGCAGGGATAGACCGCCGGGCTAATCTTACACCATCTACAGGATTAGGAAATCTGGTGCAGGGATAGACCGCCCGGCTAATCTTACACCAACTACAGGATTAGGAAATCTGGTGCAGGGATAGACCGCCGGGCTAATCTTACACCAACTACAGGATTAGGAAATCTGGTGCAGGGATAGACCGCCGGGCTAATCTTACACCATCTACAGGATTGGGAAATCTGGTGCAGGGATAGACCGCCGGGCTGATCTTACACCATCTACAGGATTAGGAAATCTGGTGCAGGGATAGACCGCCGGGCTAATCTTACACCAACTACAGGATTAGGAAATCTGGTGCAGGGATAGACCGCCGGGCTAATCTTACACCAACTACAGGATTAGGAAATCTGGTGCAGGGATAGACCGCCGGGCTAATCTTACACCAACTACAGGATTAGGAAATCTGGTGCAGGGATAGACCACCGGGCTAATCTTACACCAACTACAGGATTAGGAAATCTGGTGCAGGGATAGACCGCCGGGCTAATCTTACACCATCTACAGGATTAGGAAATCTGGTGCAGGGATAGACCGCCGGTCTAATCTTACACCATCTACAGGATTGGGAAATCTGGTGCATGAATAGACCGCCGGGCTAATCTTACACCAACTACAGGATTAGGAAATCTGGTGCAGGGATAGACCGCCGGTCTAATCTTACACCATCTACAGGATTGGGAAATCTGGTGCAGGGATAGACCGCCGGGCTAATTTTACACCATCTACAGGATTAGGAAATCTGGTGCAGGATAAGACCGCCGGGCTAATCTTACACAATCTACAGGATTGGGAAATCTGGTGCAGGGATAGACCGCCGGTCTAATCCTACACCATATACAGGATTAGGAAATCTGGTGCAGGGATAGCCCGCCGGGCTAATTTTACACCATCTACAGGATTTGGAGATCTGGTGCAGGGATAGACCGCCGGGCTGATTTTACACCATCTACAGGATTAGGAAATCTGGTGCAGGGATAGACCGCCGGGCTAATCTTACACCATCTACAGGATTAGGAAATCTGGTGCAGGGATAGACCGCCGGGCTAATTTTACACCATCTACAGGATTAGGAAATCTGGTGCAGGGATAGACTGCCGGGCTAATCTTACACCATCTACAGGATTAGGAAATCTGGTGCATGAATAGACTGCCGGGCTAATCTTACACCATCTACAGGATTAGGAAATCTGGTGCAGGGATAGACCGCCGGTCTAATCTTACACCATCTACAGGATTGGGAAATCTGGTGCAGGGATAGACCGCCGGGCTAATCTTACACCAACTACAGGATTAGGAAATCTGGTGCAGGGATAGACCGCCGGGCTAATCTTACACCAACTACAGGATTAGGAAATCTGGTGCAGGGATAGACCACCGGGCTAATCTTACACCAACTACAGGATTAGGAAATCTGGTGCAGGGATAGACCGCCGGGCTAATCTTACACCATCTACAGGATTAGGAAATCTGGTGCAGGGATAGACCGCCGGTCTAATCTTACACCATCTACAGGATTGGGAAATCTGGTGCATGAATAGACCGCCGGGCTAATCTTACACCAACTACAGGATTAGGAAATCTGGTGCAGGGATAGACCGCCGGTCTAATCTTACACCATCTACAGGATTGGGAAATCTGGTGCAGGGATAGACCGCCGGGCTAATTTTACACCATCTACAGGATTAGGAAATCTGGTGCAGGATAAGACCGCCGGGCTAATCTTACACAATCTACAGGATTGGGAAATCTGGTGCAGGGATAGACCGCCGGTCTAATCCTACACCATATACAGGATTAGGAAATCTGGTGCAGGGATAGCCCGCCGGGCTAATTTTACACCATCTACAGGATTTGGAGATCTGGTGCAGGGATAGACCGCCGGGCTGATTTTACACCATCTACAGGATTAGGAAATCTGGTGCAGGGATAGACCGCCGGGCTAATCTTACACCATCTACAGGATTAGGAAATCTGGTGCAGGGATAGACCGCCGGGCTAATTTTACACCATCTACAGGATTAGGAAATCTGGTGCAGGGATAGACTGCCGGGCTAATCTTACACCATCTACAGGATTAGGAAATCTGGTGCATGAATAGACTGCCGGGCTAATCTTACACCATCTACAGGATTAGGAAATCTGGTGCAGGGATAGACCGCCGGTCTAATCTTACACCATCTACAGGATTGGGAAATCTGGTGCAGGGATAGACCGCCGGGCTAATCTTACACCATCTACAGGATTAGGAAATCTGGTGCATGAATAGACTGCCGGGCTGATCTTACACCATCTACAGGATTAGGAAATCTGGTGCAGGGATAGACCGCCGGGCTAATCTTACACCATCTACAGGATTAGGAAATCTGGTGCAGGATAAGACCGCTGGGCTAATCTTACACCATCTACAGGATTAGGAAATCTGGTGCAGGGATAGACCGCCGGGCTAATTTTACACCATCTACAGGATTAGGAAATCTGGTGCAGGGATAGACCGCCGGGCTAATTTTACACCATCTACAGGATTAGGAAATCTGGTGCAGGGATAGACCGCCGGGCTAATCTTACACCATCTACAGGATTATGAAATCTGGTGCATGAATAGACTGCCGGGCTGATCTTACACCATCTACAGGATTAGGAAATCTGGTGCAGGGATAGACCGCCGGGCTAATTTTACACCATCTACAGGATTAGGAAATCTGGTGCAGGGATAGACCGCCGGGCTAATCTTACACCATCTACAGGATTAGGAAATCTGGTGCAGGGATAGACCGCCGGGCTAATTTTACACCATCTACAGGATTAGGAAATCTGGTGCAGGGATAGACTGCCGGGCTAATCTTACACCATCTACAGGATTAGGAAATCTGGTGCAGGGATAGACCGCCGGGCTAATCTTACACCATCTACAGGATTAGGAAATCTGGTGCAGGAATAGACCGCCGGGCTAATCTTACACCATCTACAGGATTAGGAAATCTGGTGAAGGGATAGACCGCCGGGCTAATCTTACACCATCTACAGGATTAGGAAACCTGGTGCAGGGATAGACCGCCGGGCTAATCTTACACCATCTACAGGATTAGTAAATCTGGTGCAGGGATAGCCCGCCGGGCTAATCTTACACCATCTACAGGATTAGGAAATCTGGTGAAGGGATAGCCCGCCGGGCTAATCTTACACCATCTACAGGATTAGGAAATCTAGTGAAGGGATAGACTGCCGGGCTAATCTTACACCATCTACAGGATTAGGAAATCTGGTGCAGGGAAAGACTGCCGGGCTAATCTTACACCATCTACAGGATTAGGAAATCTGGTGCAGGGATAGACTGCCGGGCTAATCTTACACTATCTACAGGATTAGGAAATCTGGTGCAGGGATAGACCGCCGGGCTAATCTTACACCATCTACAGGATTAGCAAATCTGGTGTAGGGATAGACCGCCGGGCTAATCTTACACCATCTACAGGATTAGCAAATCTGGTGCAGGGATAGACCGCCGGGCTAATCTTACACCATCTACAGGATTGGGAAATCTGGTGCAGGGATAGACCGCCGGGCTAATCTTACACCATCTACAGGATTAGGAAATCTGGTGCAGGGATAGACCGCCGGGCTAATCTTACACCATCTACAGGATTAGGAAATCTGGTGCAGGGATAGACCGCCGGGCTAATCTTACACCATCTACAGGATTAGGAAATCTGGTGCAGGGATAGACTGCCGGGCTAATCTTACACCATCTACAGGATTAGGAAATCTGGTGCAGGGATAGACCGCCGGGCTAATCTTACACCATCTACAGGATTGGGAAATCTGGTGCAGGGATAGACCGCCGGGCTAATCTTACACCATCTACAGGATTAGGAAATACGGTGCAGGGATAGACCGCCGGGCTAATTTTACACCATCTACAGGATTAGGAAATCTGGTGCAGGGATAGACCGCCGGGCTAATTTTACACCATCTACAGGATTAGGAAATCTGGTGCAGGGATAGACTGCCGGGCTAATCTTACACCATCTACAGGATTAGGAAATCTGGTGAAGGGATAGACCGCTGGGCTAATCTTACACCATCTACAGGATTAGGAAATCTGGTGCAGGGAAAGACTGCCGGGCTAATCTTACACCATCTACAGGATTAGGAAATCTGGTGCAGGGATAGACTGCCGGGCTAATCTTACACCATCTACAGGATTAGGAAATCTGGTGCAGGGATAGACCGCCGGGCTAATCTTACACCATCTACAGGATTAGCAAATCTGGTGCAGGGATAGACCGCCGGGCTAATCTTACACCATCTATAGGATTAGGAAATCTGGTGCAGGGATAGACCGCCGGGCTAATCTTACACCATCTACAGGATTAGGAAATCTGGTGCAGGGATAGACTGCCGGGCTAATCTTACACCATCTACAGGATTAGGAAATCTGGTGCAGGGATAGACCGCCGGGCTAATCTTACACCATCTACAGGATTAGGAAATCCGGTGCAGGGATAGACCGCCGGGCTAATTTTACACCATCTACAGGATTTGGAGATCTGGTGCAGGGATAGACCGCCGGGCTAATCTTACACCATCTACAGGATTAGGAAATCTGGTGCAGGGATAGACCGCCGGGCTAATCTTACACCATCTACAGGATTAGGAAATCTGGTGCAGGGATAGACCGCCGGGCTAATCTTACACCATCTACAGGATTAGGAAATCTGGTGCAGGGATAGACCGCCGGTCTAATCTTACACCATCTACAGGATTAGGAAATCTGGTGCATGAATAGACTGCCGGGCTAATTTTACACCATCTACAGGATTAGGAAATCTGGTGCAGGGATAGACCGCCGGGCTAATCTTACACCATCTACAGGATTAGGAAATCTGGTGCAGGGATAGACCGCCGGGCTAATCTTACACCATCTACAGGATTAGGAAATCTGGTGCAGGGATAGACCGCCGGGCTAATCTTACACCATCTACAGGATTAGGAAATCTGGTGCAGGGATAGACCGCCGGGCTAATTTTACACCATCTACAGAATTAGGAAATCTGGTGCAGGGATAGACCGCCGGGCTAATCTTACACCATCTACAGGATTAGTAAATCTGGTGCAGGGATAGACCGCCGGGCTAATCTTACACCATCTACAGGATTAGGAAATCTGGTGCAGGGATAGACCGCCGGGCTAATCTTACACCATCTACAGGATTAGGAAATCTGGTGCAGGGATAGACCGCCGGGCTAATCTTACACCATCTACAGGATTAGGAAATCTGGTGCAGGGATAGACCGCCGGGCTAATCTTACACCATCTACAGGATTAGGAAATCTGGTGAAGGGATAGACTGCCGGGCTAATCTTACACCATCTACAGGATTAGGAAATCTGGTGCAGGGATAGACCGCCGGGCTGATCTTACACCATCTACAGGATTAGGAAATCTGGTGCAGGGATAGACCGCTGGGCTAATCTTACACCATCTACAGGATTAGGAAATCTGGTGCAGGGATAGACCGCCGGGCTAATCTTACACCATCTATAGGATTAGTAAATCTGGCGCAGGGATAGACCGCCGGGCTAATCTTACACCATCTACAGGATTAGGAAATCTGGTGAAGGGATAGACCGCCGGGCTAATCTTACACCATCTACAGGATTAGAAAATCTGGTGCAGGGATAGACCGCCGGGCTAATCTTACACCATCTACAGGATTAGGAAATCTGGTGAAGGTATAGACCGCCAGGCTAATCTTACACCATATACAGGATTAGGAAATCTGGTGCAGGGATAGACCGCCGGGCTAATCTTACACCATATACAGGATTAGGAAATCTGGTGCAGGGATAGACTGCCGGGCTAATCTTACACCATCTACAGGATTAGGAAATCTGGTGAAGGGATAGACCGCCAGGCTAATCTTACACCATATACAGGATTAGGAAATCTGGTGCAGGGATAGACCGCCGGGCTAATCTTACACCATATACAGGATTAGGAAATCTGGTGCAGGGATAGACCGCCGGGCTGATCTTACACCATCTACAGGATTAGGAAATCTGGTGAAGGGATAGACCGCCAGGCTAATCTTACACCATATACAGGATTAGGAAATCTGGTGCAGGGATAGACCGCCGGGCTAATCTTACACCATATACAGGATTAGGAAATCTGGTGCAGGGATAGACCGCCGGGCTAATCTTACACCATCTACAGGATTAGGAAATCTGGTGCAGGAATAGACCGCCGGGCTAATCTTACACCATCTACAGGATTAGTAAATCTGGTGCAGGGATAGACCGCTGGGCTAATCTTACACCATCTACAGGATTAGGAAATCTGGTGCAGGGATAGACCGCCGGGCTAATCTTACACCATCTACAGGATTAGTAAATCTGGTGCAGGGATAGACCGCCGGTCTAATCTTACACCATCTACAGGATTAGGAAATCTGGTGCAGGGATAGACCGCCGGGCTAATCTTACACCATCTACAGGATTAGTAAATCTGGTGCAGGGATAGCCCGCCGGGCTAATCTTACACCATCTACAGGATTAGGAAATCTGGTGCAGGGATAGACCGCCGGGCTAATCTTACACCATCTACAGGATTAGTAAATCTGGTGCAGGGATAGCCCGCCGGGCTAATCTTACACCATCTACAGGATTAGGAAATCTGGTGCAGGGATAGACCGCCAGGCTAATCTTACACCATCTACAGGATTAGTAAATCTGGTGCAGGGATAGCCCGCCGGGCTAATCTTACACCATCTACAGGATTAGGAAATCTGGTGCAGGGATAGACCGCCGGGCTAATCTTACACCATATACAGGATTAGGAAATCTGGTGCAGGGATAGACCGCCGGGCTGATCTTACACCATCTACAGGATTAGGAAATCTGGTGCAGGGATAGACCGCCGGGCTAATCTTACACCATCTACAGGATTAGGAAATCTGGTGCAGGAATAGACCGCCGGGCTAATCTTACACCATCTACAGGATTAGGAAATCTGGTGCAGGGATAGACCGCCGGGCTAATCTTACACCATCTACAGGATTAGTAAATCTGGTGCAGGGATAGCCCGCCGGGCTAATCTTACACCATCTACAGGATTAGGAAATCTGGTGCAGGGATAGACCGCCGGGCTAATCTTACACCATCTACAGGATTAGTAAATCTGGTGCAGGGATAGCCCGCCGGGCTAATCTTACACCATCTACAGGATTAGGAAATCTGGTGCAGGGATAGACCGCCGGGCTAATCTTACACCATCTACAGGATTAGTAAATCTGGTGCAGGGATAGCCCGCCGGGCTAATCTTACACCATCTACAGGATTAGGAAATCTGGTGCAGGGATAGACCGCCGGGCTAATCTTACACCATCTACAGGATTAGGAAACCTGGTGCAGGGATAGACCGCCGGGCTAATCTTACACCATCTACAGGATTAGGAAATCTGGTGCAGGGATAGACCGCCGGGCTAATCTTACACCATCTACAGGATTACGAAACCTGGTGAAGGGATAGACCGCCGGGCTGATCTTACACCATCTACAGGATTACGAAACCTGGTGAAGGGATAGACCGCCGGGCTAATATTACACCATCTACAGGATTAGCAAATCTGGTGCAGGGATAGACCGCCGGGCTAATCTTACACCATCTACAGGATTAGAAAATCTGGTGCAGGGATAGACCGCCGGGCTAATCTTACACCATCTACAGGATTAGGAAATCTGGTGCAGGGATAGACCGCCGGGCTAATCTTACACCATCTACAGGATTAGGAAATCTGGCCATTGTACTTTTTTCCAGTCACATCCAAAGCTGCATCAACCATCCTACTTTTTGCTGTTACCAGAGAGCGGTGGATTGTGGGAGCTCAGATGGAAGGGATGAGCTGTCTGGTCACATATCATTAATATATTAATCATCATCATCACCATCATTATAATATATAAATCAGCAGCAGCATCATATTCACCACAATCACCAATCTCATACATAATAATTGTAATTGCTATCAGCCCCCCATCTAGAGTTGCCGTCTGGCCAGTAAACCATGGCCTTGCCATGAGGTGTGAGATACCGCCATGCTACTAAATGCTATATCGCGGGCTATATAGAGATATAAGCGGAGAACCCATAACCAGGACCCTGCTAGCTGCCACAGAGCCCGAGGTAATACCTGCAGATCACCCTCGACCTGATTTCTAGCTGTATCTCAGGCCTTATGGTGGTGACGTCTCTGAATAGATTCTGGCTCATATCTCTAGGTGCTACAGAGCCTGAGATATTCCAGGTTGAAGCCAGGATGGAGGAGGGGCAGGGGGTAGGTGCTGACCGCCAGCAGTACCTGACCCCAGAGGAGGGCTACGGCGGGGTTCACACTGGCATTGTTATTTCCATTGTTCGGATCCATTATAGGAGAAGAATAAAAATAATGGAAGCAGCGTTTCCACCAAATGACAGGAATCAACGCCGGCGGACGGACCGCACTGACTATGATGGCATCTGGTTTCCATTAGAAAACCCAGCATTTCACCTGACATAAAGTGTAGCCTGCCGAGCTATCCCGAATGTGTTATGGAGTGTGCAGCTGATTAATGTGACTTCTGTGGGTGTAAGGTTTGGCCAAGTTCCCATCAGCAGTAATGGTTTCAGGACTTTTCGGCTATTGTGACCAATTATCTCAGTGGCGTCAGATCCACATCACTTGACTCTTCTCTCATCATAAATATTGAAAACATGAGGGAATAAAGTCCTATCTGCAGGACAATAGGAACATGAAGGAAACATAATGGGAACATGGCGGAAACATGGCAGAAACATGGCGGAAACATGGCGGAAACATGGCGGAAACATAATGGAAACATAATGGAAACATGATGGAATAAAGTCCTATCTGCAGGACAATAGGAACATGGCGGAAACATGGCAGAAACATGGCGGAAACATGGCGAAAACATGGCGGAAACATAATGGAAACATAATGGAAACATGATGGAATAAAGTCCTATCTGCAGGACAATAGGAACATGAAGGAAACATAATGGGAACATGGCGGAAACATGGCAGAAACATGGCGGAAACATGGCGGAAACATGGCGGAAACATAATGGAAACATAATGGAAACATGATGGAATAAAGTCCTATCTGCAGGACAATAGGAACATGGCGGAAACATAATGGGAACATGGCGGAAACATGGCGGAAACATAAGGGGAACATGGCGGAAACATAAGGGGAACATGGCGGAAACATAAGGGGAACATGGCAGAAACATAAGAGGAACATGGCGGAAACATAATGGAAACACGGTGGAAAGATAAGGGGAACATGGCGGAAAGATAAGGGGAACATGGCGGAAAGATAAGAGGAACATGGCGGAAACATAATGGAAACATAGAGGAAACATAATGGGAACATGGCGGAAACATAATGGAAACATAGAGGAAACATAATGGGAACATGGCGGAAACATAATGGGAACATGGAGGAAACATAATGGGAACACGGTGGAAACCTAATGGGAACATGGCGGAAACATAATGGGAACATGGAGGAAACATAATGGGAACATGGAGGAAACATAATGGGAACATGGCGGAAACATAATGGGAACATGGCGGAAACATAATGGGAACATGGCGGAAACATAATGGGAACATGGAGGAAACATAATGGGAACATGGTGGAAACATAATGGAAACATAGAGGAAACATAATGGGAACATGGCGGAAACATAATGGGAACATGGAGGAAACATAATGGGAACATGGCGGAAACATAATGGGAACATGGCGGAAACATAATGGGAACATGGCGGAAACATAATGGGAACATGGAGGAAACATAATGGGAACATGGAGGAAACATAATGGGAACATGGTGGAAACATAATGGAAACATAGAGGAAACATAATGGGAACATGGCGGAAACATAATGGGAACATGGCGGAAACATAATGGGAACATGGCGGAAACATAATGGGAACATGGAGAAAACATAATGGGAACATGGCGGAAACATAATGGGAACATGGCGGAAACATAATGGGAACATGGAGGAAACATAATGGGAACATGGAGGAAACATAATGGGAACATGGCGGAAACATAATGGGAACATGGCGGAAACATAATGGGAACATGGCGGAAACCTAATGGGAACATGGTGATAACATGGGACATTAACATGGGCTGACGGACAGACATGGCCGGTGATCCTCATATATCTTATCCCGTCCGTTTAGCAGTTCTGTTCGGCTCCTCTGGTGGAATGTGACCTCAGCCCAGTCACCCCCCCCCCATGGGTCTCATTATACCTGCAGTGAGAAAACGATCGCCCGTCATCTAATCCCCCCTCCTCCTCATCAGACCGTTATATTGACAGACCAGACCTTTCTCAGTGTCCGGATCCCAGCGTCAGATTAGTGGCCCCCAACACCCGGACTGCCGTCTCCATGTTACACCGTCCTCTTGGGTCTCTAGTGTAAAACCTTCTCTCGCGACACCCGTTACCCACTGCGGGAATGGCGACTATTACTAGAGAGGAGGATTTATTTTCTTACAGATGGAGAAGTTTCCGTCAGAACAGACATTTTCTCTCACCGTCGCCATTCTGACGAACCAGGACAAACTGGGCTCCTGCATAGGGCCGCACAGTTCTAGGGCAGCAGTGGAGGGGATGGATTCTCCTGGCTTTCTCCATAGGAGCCGTTCACACATGAGGCTGATGCAAACCATTGGTGTCAGATAACGCCATGTGTTCAGTCCCCATAACCATTAACCATGTGTCACGTGACGCCCCCAACCACACACCCTTTTATCTGTGTAATCTAGGCCAGTATTGTTTGTTGGGTAAGGTGGCGACACTACCCCCATCATCCTTAGGTTTGTGGAAGCGGAGAGGTTGGAATTCGTTCACACTGAACCCGCCGAGATTTAGGAATCGGTAATATGGCTGCTGCTCTAAAATCACCAAGGTTAAAGGGGAATGCCATACTGGTTGACTAGGGGTTAATAGACTAAGCATCTATTGTGCACAAGATCTTGCGCTATACACAGTCGCAGCATAGCGGTATACACAGAATACAGTATACTGCACACACCTGAGTCGTTACAGTGTATCAGTGCAGGTAAAATCCATTCACCTCACATAGGACTGTCTAGACTGGATACAACTGCGACAACCCTGCAGCTGTGTGAATAGATGGATTGGATGTAAGCAAGAATGTTCCTATACACTGGCAGCAAGCAGAGATCTTGGAAATGATAATGAATTCAAACAAGATGGATTATCAAATCGCAGAACTACATGTGATCATTTCGCTTCATTTACATAACACTGAAAAGCTCGTTAATAACTGGCGCTCCCGGCCGCAGCTCCGCCCCCTGTCCATCCCCCGCTTGATCCCAGGTGGGGTCAGGACATCAGCGCCGTGTCCCGGCTGGAATCTCAATCTATCATCCCCTCCATCTAACAAATAGTGGATTCGATTAGAGGATACCTATGAGCCTCTCATCCCTCCGGGGACAGGAATGAGCCCCATCATGGAAGGAACGGATATTTCTATTACTGGACAATTCCCACAGATCTGTAGGGATATTCCTTGTCTGATAATACAAATTCCCAACAGACTTTGTGCATATATTCTTTATGGTTTCCAAGATCTCTGCTGACTGTCATTTAATAGGAATCTTCATTGTTTACAACCAGCCCTGGTCATGTGATGGACGTCAAGTCATCAGAGCATGGATCGAAGATTTCTATTCAATGACAGTAATCAGAGGTATGTTTCTCACTGCCGCAGTTCATAGGATTGTTTGCTGATCACGGCGGCGCTGATGACTGGTTATGTACAATCTATCCACATATACAGCCATTCCTGAACATCCAGTTACTTGTTTTACAGCTGATCTGTGTATTAGATGACTGATATCCTTTATATTAACCCCCCCCCCCCCCCCCTTCAGACACTTATACTGGACCATAATACTAAGAAGCAACTGATACATTATAGTAAAGATGAATTACCTCTCAGAGTCGCCCCCGATTGTGTCACCCGCTCTCTGTCAGGAAGAAAATGAAAAAAAAAAAAACATTTAGCAACATGTGATTGGAGGGAAGAAGAAGTAACAGAATCATAGATACAATGTGACCGAGCGAAAGGGGTCAGGAAGTGAGGAGTCAACCAAGAGAGAAGTCACATGTAACCAGAACATGACCGTCTGACCACAGAGAGATCCCAGAGCAGGACACACCCCAAATATCACATTATAATCACTTTGTAACAGTCATATACACTATAGAAGAGCTAAGTATATTACTGTATTATACTCCAGAGCTGCACTCTCTATTCTGCTGGTGCAGTCACTGTGTACATACATTACATTACTTATCCTGTACTGATCCAGAGTTACATCCTGTATTATACTCCAGAGCTGCACTCACTATTCTGCTGGTGCAGTCACTGTGTACATACATTACTTATCCTGTACTGATCCAGAGTTACATCCTGTATTATACTCCAGAGCTGCACTCACTATTCTGCTGGTGAAGTCACTGTGTACATACATTACTTATCCTGTACTGTCCCTGAGTTACATCCTGTATTATACTCCAGAGCTGCACTCCCTATTCTGCTGGTGCAGTCACTATGTACATACATTACTTATCCTGTACTGATCCTGAGTTACATCCTGTATTATACTCCAGAGCTGCACTCACTATTCTGCTGGTGCAGTCACTGTGTACATACATTACTTATCCTGTACTGATCCTAAGTTACATCCTGTATTATACTCCAGAGCTGCACTCACTATTCTGCTGGTGCAGTCACTGTGTACATACATTACTTATCCTGTACTGATCCTGAGTTACATCCTGTATTATACTCCAGAGCTGCACTCACTATTCTGCTGGTGCAGTCACTGTGTACATACATTACTTATCCTGTACTGATCCTGAGTTACATCCTGTATTATACTCCAGAGCTGCACTCACTATTCTGCTGGTGCAGTCACTGTGTACATACATTACTTATCCTGTACTGATCCTGAGTTACATCCTGTATTACACTCCAGAGCTGCACTCACTATTCTGCTGGTGCAGTCACTGTGTACATACATTACTTATCCTGTACTGATCCTGAGTTACATCCTGTATTATACTCCAGAGCTGCACTCACTATTCTGCTGGTGCAGTCACTGTGTACATACATTACTTATCCTGTACTGATCCTGAGTTACATCCTGTATTATACTCCAGAGCTGCACTCACTATTCTGCTGGTGCAGTCACTGTGTACATACATTACTTATCCTGTACTTATCCTGAGTTACATCCTGTATTATACTCCAGAGCTGCACTCACTATTCTGCTGGTGCAGTCACTGTGTACATACATTACTTATCCTGTACTGATCCTGAGTTACATCCTGTATTATACTCCAGAGCTGCACTCACTATTCTGCTGGTGCAGTCACTGTGCACATACATTACTTATCCTGTACTGATCCTGAGTTACATCCTGTATTATACTCCAGAGCTGCACTCACTATTCTGCTGGTGCAGTCACTATGTACATACATTACTTATCCTGTACTAATCCTGAGTTTTACAGCAAGACACGGAGGCTTCGTATTGCTTACTCCTTCTTTACTTCCACCAATAGCAGCAAAGGAGAAATTAACATAATCAAAACAATAAAGGCCCCTCCCCTAACAGATCCTATAATAAGCAGTGTCCTCTTTATATCTTCCTCTTTCTTTGCTGCTCCACCAAAGCTAAGTGATCTATATGTTCGATTATGTGATTTTAGATTGGGAAGCAATTATGTATTTGCATGGTATTTTATTACTTGCCTAGTATATATAGACTTTTCTGCCTGTAACAGGGTCTCCCCCTTGTTCCCTTCATTTGTGGAGTTTTTATCACTGTATTACTGTATTCCCATACACCTATTGCGGCCTTCATCTGGGGGCCGTCCCCCCCTCCCTCTCTTTCCCCTCCGCTTTGTTTCATCGGCGATTTATCCCCTGAATTGTTTCCTCTTTGGGGTGTGTTGCCTTGACCCCCCTCCTCTCCCACTACCTTTGTCGCCGCTCCGATCCCTTCCCGCTGGTCTCCGGCGGCAGAGGTTCTCGGCGGCATATTTCTGTAACTTCCCGCGGCTCCGAGATCTCGCGAGATCTCGGCGGCCATCTTGGGAGCTCCCACCCGTCCTATCGCGGGATTTGGGAGCGCTCACCAGTGCCTTGCTACTCTCAAGCGGCTCCGGATCGGCTCCTGCTATAGTGCGGTGCTTGGGGTGATTAACCCCTGTTTAGGTTAGTTTCTGCCACAATTTAGGCACCTTTAGACTAGGTTCCCCCATCGGTCACCCTGCATTTAGATTTTAGCTATATAATAAACAAAACCATGTCCTCAGACCGCTCTCCCTCTGGGCCTAATCCACCCCCACCCACAGGGGACCCCAGCCTGCCAGTCATGAGTTCACAGGCCCTGGAGCTACAACGCTCAGTGTCTAGTGCCATTATAGAGGCCATGGGATCCATGTCCTCAATGATCTCTCAGACCATATCTCAGGCCTTATCGGCCCATGCTCCTGGCCCCTCTAATCTAATGCCTACACCCACTATCCCGCAGCCTACCATTGAACCTCCTGCCCAGGAGACTTTGACTGGTGTGATCCAAGCCACCCATGATAGCGCGCTTAGATCGCGCAAAAGAGCCTTACCGCGCCAGGCAGAAAGGGCGCGAACGTGGAAATGTGCTAGAGCACAAACTGATGACATGGATTCTGATAATGAATCGGACATGGAGGCTTATGCGGAGGCAAGTGACCACTCTGAAGGAGTGTTAGAGATGGAACCTGAGTTTCCAAGCACCTCAGGCCCTAGGCCTTCCACATCTGGGTCCGTGGGCGCATCCACCTCTGCCCCTAACACGGCATCTACCCTGGTGGATCCTTCTGGCAACCCACTATTTGACCCTGATGCCCTCCACCACCCTAGGTCGGCGGAGTGGATGCCGGTAGCTCATGTGAGCGACTACCTGGAGCATTGGGTGCGTCGTCCTCTCAGCAAAGAGGCGCGCAGCAAGCTCCGTGCAGAATGCCCTAGACCATTGATCCCCAACAAGGTCTGTGAAACGCCATCTGTGGATCAGAAGATGACTCAGTTTTTAACTAAAACCGGCTGGAATCCCCGTAAAGGGCTGGATTCCGCTATAAAGAGTTGTCAGGACAAGCTCCTCGACATTTTTGGCCCCCTCGCCAAAATCTTTGAAATGGCCGAATCGGCCAAAGTGGACGGCTCTCCGATAGATCCGGAGGAGCTTACTGGCTGGATACAAAGAGCCATTTGCATTGCGGGCAGCACCAATTCCTCCCTGTCCATTGAAAGGCGTAAAGCCATTCTTTTTAAGATTGACCCAAAATTGGCCAACCTGGCACTCACTGAGACAGGGAAGGATGCTCAGGGTCAGCTGTTCGGGGATTCCTTCATTAAGGACCTCAGCAGGTACGTTGGAGCATTTACCGCATTGGACAAGGCCCAGTCCTCCATGAAAAGGGTATTTCAGGGACGGGTCTCCACTAGGGCCGGCAGTAGTAGGGGCCGTCTGTCCGGCCGCTCCAGTTATCAAGCCCGCAGCTCGGGCAGAGGCTCCTTCAACCAGAGGCCTCCTTTCCAGGACCAAAGGAATCCTCCCTCGTTCTTCCCGGCCAGAGGCGGCCAATGGCGTTCCAGGTCGGTTAGAGGAAATCCGAACTACAGAAAATCTTTCGGTAAGTCTTTCCCCAGTGGGGACTTCTTTCACTCCTTGTGTAGGGGGCAGACTCCGTCTATGTTCCCACGTTTGGTCCAGCATCACATCAGATCCATGGGTGCTGAACACTGTGCAGGGGTTCCACATAGAACTTACGAGTTCGCCAGATCTCGTCCCTTCTCCCCCTCCCCTGGCACTACCGGACAGGGAGCTAGTGGACGTAGAACTTTTTTCCCTCTTGCACAAGGATGCGATAGAAAGGGCCCCTCCTACCCAAAGGGGCGTTCTCAGCCACATTTTTCTAGTCCAGAAAAAAGGGGGACAATTTCGTCCGGTCATAAATCTCCGGGCACTGAACTCTGTGGTGCGCTACCGCCACTTCAAGATGGAGGGGATTCACCTCCTTCGGGACTTGCTGATTCCGGGGGACTGGATGGTGAAGCTGGATCTCAAAGATGCCTATCTAACGGTCCCGATTGCCTCCTCCTCCAGGGATCTTCTTCGTTTCCTGTGGAAGGGCGAAGTGTGGCGCTTCACTTGCCTACCGTTCGGTCTTTCCTCAGCGCCTTGGTGCTTCACCAAGTTACTGCGCCCAGTCATGACCTGGCTGCGGAGCCGTGGAGTTCGTCTTGTCATTTACCTGGACGACATCCTCATTATGCACCAATGTCAGTCGTCCCTGCTACAACACCTCCAGTGGACCTCGGATCTTCTGACGGGTTTGGGTTTTCTACTCAACCTCGAGAAATCCTGCTTCTCACCGACTCGACGTATGGAGTTTCTGGGCTTCACGGTGGACTCTGTCGCGGAATCTCTCAGTCTTCCTGCAGAGAAATTGCGGACGATACGCAAGGAGTTGAGACATGCTCTCTCAACTCCCTCCCTATCCCTACGCCACCTGGCTCGCATCATTGGGCTACTAGCCTCCTCTATCCAGGCAGTCTTCCCCGCTCCGCTCCATTATCGGGCTTTACAGCGCCTGAAGATCGCCCACCTCCGTGCCGGGGCCTCGTTTGCAGACGCGGTGATTCTGGATCAGGAAGCTCAGGAGGAACTTCGTTGGTGGTTGAGCAACTTGGAAGCCTGGAACGGCAGAGCAATCTTCGGATTCCAACCAGAATTCACGGTAGAGTCGGACGCGAGTCTCCAAGGTTGGGGTGCCCACTGCGAGGGTATCTCCACTGGGGGTCGATGGTCGGAGTCCGAGACCCATCTTCACATCAACGCTCTGGAACTTCTAGCGGGTTCGTTTGCCATCAGGAGTTTCACCAAGGGCATAGCTCATGCATGCATCCGTCTACGCATGGACAATGTGTCGGCGGTCCGTTACGTCAATCACCTAGGCGGCACTCAATCGGCCACCTTAGCCCGACTGGCGAAGGAGTTCTGGTCCTACTGTCTGTCCAGGGACATCATGATTCAAGCGGAGTACCTGCCGGGTCTTCACAACTACAAAGCGGATCGGAGTTCCCGATGCTTCACGGACGGCAGCGACTGGAGGCTGAATCCGGAAATGTTCTCCTCAATCTCGGACATCTGGGGTCCTTGCTCCATAGACCTTTTTGCCTCCCGGCTCAATACTCACCTGCCCAGGTTCTTCAGCTGGCGGCCGGACCCGGAAGCAGAAGCGGTGGATGCGTTTCTACAGGACTGGTCCTCAGCCCTACATTACGCGTTTCCTCCGTTTGCCATGATTCCGAGGATGTTGCTACAGACTCGGCGTCAGGTGGCGGAACTGGTGGTGGTGATTCCCTTTTGGGGATCTCAAGCCTGGTACCCGATTCTCCTAGAACTCCTGGTCGATGTGCCTCTCCTACTCCCGACGCGGACGGATCTCCTCCAGGACCCTCTGGGTGCCCCACATCCCCTGCTGGTCGAAGGCTCCCTTCAACTTCTTGCGTGCCGAATCTCAGGACTCCAGGAGAGGTCGAGGGAATTTCGGAGGCAACTAGACGCCTCCTGGACAACGCTTGGGCTCCCGGCACCCGAAAATCTTACCGGGCAGCTTGGGGATCTTGGGTTAGCTGGTGCATGGAACGGGACCTGGATCCCGTTTCGGCATCTGTAACCCATTTATTGCAATTCCTGACATCTCTTTTTGAAGCAGGGAAAGCTTATCGGACCATCAATTTGTTCCGTTCTGCGATTTCCTCGACTCATCAGGGATTTGATGGCGTTCCTGCTGGTCAACACCCTTTGGTGTCTCGACTTTTACGTGGCTCACGCTTGGCTCGGCCTCCTCGGCCACGTTTCACCACTACGTGGGATGTTTCCCTGGTCCTGTCTTTCCTCTCTTCCTACGCGGCTCTTTCCCTCCGTCAACTGTCAGCCAAGTTGCTGACCCTTTTTTGCCTGATTTCCTGTAAGAGGATCTCTGATGTCAGGGCTCTGGATCATGATGCCAGATCCTTTACTCCCGAGGGTGTTACTTTTAACATCACGCGGCGTACCAAGACCAATATTCGGTCTGTGTCATATCCCAGTTTTCCGTCTTCGCCGGCGCTCTGTCCTGTAGCTTGTCTACGGGAATATGAGTTGCGCACTCGGTCTCACCGGTCTGCGGACATTCCGCAGCTTTTCCTCTCTATTCGCCATCCCTTTGGCCCGGTTACCAGTCCCACTTTGGCGCATTGGATGAAGTGGGTCATGTCCCTTTCTGGGATTGATACGACAATCTTTACCGCTCACTCGGCCAGGGGCGCGGCTGCTACTGCCCTTGCAGTTTCAGGGGCTCGTTTGGAGGACATTCTGCGTCTGGCTGACTGGTCTAGAGCCACGACGTTCACAGAGTTTTATTTCCGTCCGTCCCCTCATGTGTTTTCTGCTATTATTGAGCAGCTTTGAACTTGCAATACGAAGCCTCCGTGTCTTGCTGTAAAACTTAATGATTTTCCTATTTCATGACGTAAAGTCATAGTTTTATTAAAGACACGGAGGCGAGTATTGCCCGCCCTAGGTTTCTCCTGCCCCCCCTATTATTATTATTACTGTTATGGTATTATTATTGACTATTACACTGTCTCTGTTGCTATTTATGACGTTTTTACCATTAAGGTTTATTATGGTTCTGTTTCAGCGACCTTTTTAATGTACGACCGTTATAGGGTCGAGATTGCGCATTTGTACCCATGTGTTTACACTGGCTATATTATTTGTTCTGTTTCAGGTTGAAAACTCCTTGGCAGATGGAATTCCGTGTTGTTCCAGGTTTCCTGAGATGTTAGCCATGTTGGCTCGAGTTCTTCAGTTGGAGGGAGAAGAATGGTCGGTGTCGGAACCAGTTCCAGTTCGGTTCGTTTTCGATTATGGTTTGGCGGTTGGTGTCGTGGATTCAAAGAAAGAGGAAGATATAAAGAGGACACTGCTTATTATAGGATCTGTTAGGGGAGGGTCCTTTATTGTTTTGATTATGTTAATTTCTCCTTTGCTGCTATTGGTGGAAGTAAAGAAGGAGTAAGCAATACTCGCCTCCGTGTCTTTAATAAAACTATGACTTTACGTCATGAAATAGGAAAATCATTAAGTTACATCCTGTATTATACTCCAGAGCTGCACTCACTATTCTGCTGGTGCAGTCACTGTGTACATACATTACTTATCCTGTACTGATCCTGAGTTACATCCTGTATTATACTCCAGAGCTGCACTCACTATTCTGCTGGTGCAGTCACTGTGTACATACATTACTTATCCTGTACTGATCCTGAGTTACATCCTGTATTATACTCCAGAGCTGCACCCACTATTCTGCTGGTGCAGTCACTGTGTACATACATTACTTATCCTGTACTGATCCTGAGTTACATCCTGTATTATACTCCAGAGCTGCACTCACTATTCTGCTGGTGCAGTCACTGTGTACATATATTACTTATCCTGTACTGATCCTGAGTTACATCCTGTATTATACTCCAGAGCTGCACTCACTATTCTGCTGGTGCAGTCACTGTGTACATACATTACTTATCCTGTACTGATCCTGAGTTACATCCTGTATTATACTCCAGAGATGCACTCACTATTCTGCTGGCGCAGTCACTGTGTACATACATTACTTATCCTGTACTGATCCTGAGTTACATCCTGTATTATACTCCAGAGCTGCACTCACTATTCTGCTGGTGCAGTCACTGTGTACATACATTACTTATCCTGTACTGATCCTGAGTTACATCATGTATTATACTCCAGAGCTGCACTCACTATTCTGCTGGTGCAGTCACTGTGTACATACATTACTTATCCTGTACTGACCCTGAGTTACATCCTGTATTATACTCCAGAGCTGCACTCACTATTCTGCTGGTGCAGTCACTGTGTACATACATTACTTATCCTGTACTGATCCTGAGTTACATCCTGTATTATACTCCAGAGCTGCACTCACTATTCTGCTGGTGCAGTCACTGTGTACATACATTACTTATCTTGTACTGATCCTGAGTTTTACATCAAGACACGGAGGCTTCGTATTGCTTTCTCCTTCTTTACTGACCACCAATAGCAGCAAAGAGAAAAAATTTACATACAAGGAACCATGGCAACCAAGGTCCCTCCCCACTGGCCCCTATAATAGGCCGCTCTTCCTCTGTAACTTCCTCTTTCTTTGCTGCTGCCAAGCTAAGTACATCATTTATTCTCTGCTGTTTTTAGCTACTGTATTGTTATCTCTTGTAGTTTTGAGCTGCGTACATAGGGTGACTAACCCTGTTTGCTGCTCAGCGCTCCGCTTGCGTTTGCGTCTTGCTTTGCAGGTGGGGGGTTTATGTACCTCTGCGCTTATCCTCGCGCTTTGGGGATATTCATGCGGCCGCATTAAGGCTCTCCCTCCTTCCCTCCTCCCCACCCCCCAACCGGGTTCTTTTCATTCTGGGCTTGCATTTGTCCAGAAGTCTGAATGCCCAGCTTGATGAGTTTCAGCCTAGGACACAGGCGTCTCTAGGTTCAGGTCCTGACAACCAGCCTTGTACTCCACTTGTGTCCAGAACTTCCCCTAGCTCATTCCTCATATTACTCTGCTGGAGGTATTTTAGTATGGCCGTTCGCCTCATGGTTCCCCACCCCCCAGATGCATTCCTACCTGCGCTGGCGCCACACCCTCTATTTCGGCGGCGCCATTCCCGGCGTTTCCTCCCATCTTGATGGCCCTCTGTGATCGCCGGCCGCGAGATCTCGGCGGCCATCTTGGAAGCCCTCTGCGATCGGCCGGCCACGAGATCTCGGCGGCCATCTTGGAAGCCCTCTGCGATCGGCCGGCCGCGAGATCTCGGCGGCCATCTTGGTGAGGTCGATCGCATTTCGCGGGCTTCCGGGGGCGGTCCTTCCACAGTTCCGGCTTCCGGTCACTTGTTCCGACTCCCTGCACGGTCGGCGGCTCCTGCGCTCCTGCTCCTCGGCTCATCGGCTCCTAACGCTGCAGGTGACATCAGACCTGGTCCCCTGGGTTAATCTTGCCCCAACGCTGCCCCAGTTAGGCATCAAGGCTAGCTTAGTTAGGCATTCACCTCAGACATGTCTGCCCCTACCCCACCTCCTACGGCCAGTCGCCCCCCATCCTCCCCGGTGGGACTTTACCCCACTGAGTCTGATGCGCAGGCTCTTGCCCTACAACGATCAGTTTCTGACGCGATTGTGGCAGCCATGGGCTCCATGTCGTCGGTGTTGTCACAGACTATTGCTCAGGCTATGTCCGCACGTCCTGCTAGTGCTCCCTTGCTAGACCCCATTGCCGTACCGCAGCCTACCTCTATTGAACCCCCTGTATTACAGGGGAATTTTACTGGTGCGCACCTTGCCACCCCAGAAGCCGTGCTTAGATCACGGAAAAGCGCCTCTTCCCGCCAGGCAGAACGGGCGCGGACATGGAAATGCGCTAGAGCGCAATCACCTGACCTGTCTGACTCGGAACGAGCTTCAGACGAGGAGGAGTTAGCGGATTTGGATTACGGCACAGAGGAGGATCTCATTTCCCCAGGTCAGGGCCCTTCGGCCTCCGCTGCGGTGGCCTCTTCTGCCAAGGAGGTGGCGTTGACTTCCGCTGCTACCCGTTCTGAGGTTGTGTTGGATGATTTGGGCGAACCGATGTTCGACCCCGAATCGCTTCATCACCCTCGTTCGGCGGAATGGCTCCCCTCCCCTCATGTGGGAGCGTATTTGGAGCATTGGGTGCGTCACTCGCTCAGCCGCGAGTCACGCAATAAGCTTAGGTCCGAGTGTCCCCGGCCAGTGGTCCCCAATAAGGTGTGTGACACCCCGTTGGTGGACCCCAAGATGTCGCAGTTTCTAGCTAAAACGGGTTGGAACCCAAAAAAGGGCCTAGATTCAGCCCTCTGCAGCTGCCAGGACAAGATTTTAGACGTCTTTGGTCCATTGACCAGGATTTTGGAGATGGCTGAGGCGGCTAGGCTTGAGGGTACCCCGATTGACCCTATGGAATTGAGGGGTTGGGCCCAGAGGGCCATATGCCTTACTGGCAACGCTAATACGGCCGTTGCAATTGAGATAGACCCCAAATTGGGCAATTTGGCGCTCACTGAGGCAGGGAAGGACGCCCAGGGCCTCCTCTTCGGCGAGTCCTTCATCAAGGACATGAGCCGGTTCGTGGGCACTTTTACAGCGCTAGACAAGGCCCAAGCATCCATGCGTAGGGTCTTCCAGGGAAGGGCCTCTCATCGGGCCGGCAGTGGTAGGGGCCGCATATCCGGCCGTGCAAATTTCCAGGCCCGTGGAACATACAGAGGTCCAGGTGGACATCGTCCTCAGTTTCAGCACCAAGGCAACGCAGCTCCGTTCTTTGCCACAAGAGGACATCAATGGCGTTCTCGCTCCTTCCGGGGCAACCCGAACATTCGCAGACCATTGGGTAAGTGCTCCCCGGTTTGGGGATTTTTATGCTAGCGCTTAAGCTAATAATTCAGTGTTATAGCAATTGACTCATATCCAGTATTTCTGTGTTCTTACCCCCTTTTCAGCCTCTTACATTTCTATGTTACCTTGGCCAGGGAGCGGACTCCTGATTTGTTCCCACGCTTGAAGCCGTATTGCCACGGTCCCATGGGTACTTACCAGGGAGGGGATTTCACATAGAGCTCAGGAGGTCCCCTTATCTAATTCCTTCCCCTCCGCTAGTTCACCCGGTAGCACGGTTCGTGCATCGGTGGACGCAGAATTGCAGTCCATCTGACGGAGGTTGTCCCTAGAGCCGGCACACCCGGCATGGGCGGGGGGATCAGCCTTATCTCCCTCGTGCAGAGGAAAGATGGGCGGATGTGACAGGGCATCAACCTTCACATTTTGAAGGCGGTAATTTCTTACCATCTCTTCCAAATGAAGGGATCCAGCGGGGTCGCTGAAACGTCCAGGGCGGACCTATTGTCTGATCTCGGTTGCCCCCTCAACTGGGATAGGTTCTACCTTACTCCGACCCAAAGGTTGAAATCCTTTGGATTCACGGTGGGTTCACTCTCAGGGTCCCTCAGTCTGCCGGCGGCGAAGTGGCGGAGTTTTCCGCTAGGAGTTGCTACATGCGCTCCTCGCTCCCCATCTCCCGTTTCGCCACCTAGCCCGCATTTCGGTCCGGTTGGTCTCATCATGGCAGGTTGTTTTCCCATGCCCCACTGCATTATCGGGCGCTCCTGCGACCGAAGATCGCCCTTCTTCGGTATGGTGCCTCCTTGCGGACGCGGTGTTTCCGGGTTCGGGACCCCGGGAGGAGTTGAGTTGGGGGATAGTCAGCCTAGAGACATGGAACGTGACTGTGGTCTGTGGATCTCTACCGGAGTTGGCTATCTAATCGGATGCGAACCTCCAGGGCGGGGTACCCAGGGCTACGGGCTCTCCACTGGGGTCCCTGGTCGGCGGATGTAACCCTCCTACACATCTTGTGTTGGAGCTCCTGACGGGGTGTTCACGACAACTTCAGGTTATGGGTCTGAGGTCCGTCGTTCGCTTCGCTTTTCGGCTCTACAGTCATCGCACCCGGACGCAGTCCTCCAGGACTGGGCTGTGTCCCGCCTATACAGGTTTTATCCATTCTCGTTGACCCAGAGGACACTTACACAGGTTCTCCGCCTTCGGGGGGCCCAGGTTATAGTGGTTCCGTTCTGGGGGTCCCAGGTCTGTTTCATTTTTGTAGATTAGGAAGAAGACCCCGGTCCTTCTTCGAGCCGGTTGGATCTCCCACACAACCCTCGGGGTCTGCGCCATTCCCTTTATCCTCGACGGATCCCTGCTGTGGCGCTTTCACATTTAGGCAGTTGTCAGCTTATTTACTGGCGTTATTTTGCCTTTTTTTTTTGCATTCATTGGGGTCTCGATGGTGAGGACTCTTGTTTACGACGCATGTTCTGTTACCCTGGGTGGGGTCACTTGTAACATTCCGCGTCACATCATGACTAGCTTTGTCTTATGTCCTTCCCAGTTTTATTCTTCCCTGATCTTTTGTTCCAGGGCGTTCCTTTGGGAATACGTGTCCAGGACCCTGGCACATTGGTGTTCGGCCAGTTTTTCATTTATTTATTCCTTTTGTCATCTTTTCGGATGGCGTTTTTTCCCCTATGTTAGCACGCTGGCTTTTAGGGGTCAGGTCTTGGCGGGTGTAGACACGTCTATCTTCAGGGCCCCTTCTGCGTATGGGACCTCTGTCACCGTCTGGGCGGTTTTGGGGGGCTACATTTGGGGATGTTATACGTCTTCCTGATGGGTCAGAGGTTTCCAAGTTCAGGGAGTACTGCTTTCGGCCTCCATCTGAATTGTTCACTGCAATCTTAGACGGGCTTTGAACTTGCAATACGAAGCCTCCGTGTCTTGATGTAAAACTTAATGATTTTCCTATTTCATGACGTAAAGTCATAGTTTTATTAAAGACACGGAGGCGAGTATTGCCCACCCTATTCCCTCCCTTGGGGTTTTGTCTCGCGGTTTTTGTTACAGGGGTCATGTGTCATTACCTCTATGTATTATTAACCTTAAGTTATTTTGTTTTAGGTATTGATTGTCCTAATGTTTGTTTCATTGCCATTGTTTGCATGTTATTTAGCCATTTATTTTGTTTTCTGACATTTTACACTTGTTGAGTCAGTTGCGTAGATGGCTTCCGGACATTCTGTCCTGACACGTTGGTTTCACCTAGACCTATGGTCTGCTTTTTTTTTTCAGGATGAAGCTATTTCCGCTATCGGTTGCCGTATTATCGGTTGAGGTCTTCTGCAGTTTAGCCAGGTTGGCTAGTTGGTTGCGCTAAATGGGCGTTGGATGTTCCGTTCCAGTTTAAAGTTCAGCGTTTTCGTATGGATGTTCGGGATGTCAGCATCAGTTTTCAAAGAAAGAGGAAGTTACAGAGGAAGTGCGGCCTATTATAGGGGCCAGTGGGGAGGGACCTTGGTTGCTATGGTTCCTTGTATGTAAATTGTTTCTCTTTGCTGCTATTGGTGGTCAGTAAAGAAGGAGAAAGCAATACGAAGCCTCCGTGTCTTTAATAAAACTATGACTTTACGTCATGAAATAGGAAAATCATTAAGTTACATCCTGTATTATACTCCAGAGCTGCACTCACTATTCTGCTGGTGCAGTCACTGTGTACATACATTACTTATCCTGTACTGATCCTGAGTTACATCCTGTATTATACTCCAGAGCTGCACTCACTATTCTGCTGGTGCAGTCACTGTGTACATACATTACTTATCCTGTACTGATCCTGAGTTACATCCTGTATTATACTCCAGAGCTGCACTCACTATTCTGCTGGTGCAGTCACTGTGTACATACATTACTTATCCTGTACTGATCCTGAGTTACATCCTGTATTATACTCCAGAGCTGCACTCACTATTCTGCTGGTGCAGTCACTGTGTACATACATTACTTATCCTGTACTGATCCTGAGTTACATCCTGTATTACACTCCAGAGCTGCACTCACTATTCTTCTGGTGCAGTCACTATGTACATACATTACTTATCCTGTACTGATCCTGAGTTACATCCTGTATTATACTCCAGAGCTGCACTCACTATTCTGCTGGTGCAGTCACTGTGTACATACATTACTTATCCTGTACTGATCCTGAGTTACATCCTGTAATATACTCCAGAGCTGCACTCACTATTCTGCTGGTGCAGTCACTGTGTACATACATTACTTATCCTGTACTGATCCTGAGTTACATACTGTATTATACTCCAGAGCTGCACTCACTATTCTGCTGGTGCAGTCACTGTGTACACACATTACTTATCCTGTACTGATCCTGAGTTACATCCTGTGTTATACTCCAGAGCTGCACTCACTATTCTGCTGGTGCAGTCACTGTGTACACACATTACTTATCCTGTACTGATCCCGAGTTACATCCTATATTATACTCCAGAGCTGCACTCACTATTCTGCTGGTGCAGTCACTGTGTACATGCATTACTTATCCTGTACTGATCCTGAGTTTTACAGCAAGACACGGAGGCTTCGTATTGCTTTCTCCTTCTTTACTGACCACCAATAGCAGCAAAGAGAAAAAATTTACATACAAGGAACCATAGCAACCAAGGTCCCTCCCCACTGGCCCCTATAATAGGCCGCTCTTCCTCTGTGACTTCCTCTTTCTTTGCTGCTGCCACCAAGTTAAGTACATCTTATTCAATGCTGTTGTCATTGATGTTTGGTGTTTATTGTGCGCTGTATACCCCAGGGTGACTAACCCTGCTTGCTTGCAGCGCTCCTCTCTGTTGTTTTTTGCGCCTGCCTCTTGCTGTGGCGGCTACTTTAATCCCCTGCGCTTATCACCGCGCTAAAGGCTTCCGTGGACGCTTTCCCGCGTCTGCCCCCCTTCACCTTCCTACTCCCTTAGCTCAGGGAGAGTTCGCTACCCTGGCCAAGTAATTCGGACCCATATTGACCTACCGGTTCGTTAGCGCGGCTCCCGGAGCTTGGTGGGCGGGTCCTCCGTCCCTGCTAGCCGCCGCACCATCCCTGACGCTTCCGGATCGGTGGGGCCGCGAGATCTCGGCGGCCATCTTGGGATTGGCTGCCGCGATTCGCGGGCTTTAGGGGGCGGAGCTACAGCACTTCCTGCTTCCTCCAGACATTCGTCCCCTGCACCCGGCTCGGTCGGCGGCTCCTGCTCTGACACTGCAGCGCTTCTCTCAGGTGACCTCTTTCCCACCCAGTGGGTTAATATTAGTGCGGTTTGCAGCTTTATCTGCCAGATTGTAGGGATGTCATTAACTACTCCCCCTCATACTGCCAGTAGGCCCCCCTCCCCCTCTGAGGGACGTCTCTTCACTGAGGTGGATGCACAGGCGCTGGCCCTGCAGCGCTCTGTATCGGATGCGATCATGGCAGCCATGGGCTCCATGTCGTCCATACTGTCACAGACCATTACCCAGGCTCTGTCCGTCCCACCTCCCACTGTACCTTTGCAGGACCCCATTGCCACACTGCAGCCTACCTCTAATGACCCTTCTGCGGCTCAGGAGATTGTGACTGGTGCGCATCTTGCCACCCCAGAGACCGTGCTTAGCTCACGGAAAAGGGCCTCTTCCCGCCGGGCAGAACGGGCGCGGACATGGAAATGCACGAGAGCGCAATTACCGGAATTGTCTGACTCAGAGCTTCAGACGAGGAGGCATTTGCAGACATGGATTATGGGACAGAGGAGGATGTCACCCCCCCAGTTCAGGGCCCCTCGACTTCCGCTACGGCGGCCTCCTCTGCCAAGTATGTGGCGTCCTCTAGCTATGCTAACCGTTCTGAGGTCGTGTTAGACGACTCAGGAGAACCTATGTTTGACCCTGAGTCTTTACATCACCCGCGTTCGGCGGAATGGCTCCCCTCTCCCCATGTGGGGGCTTACTTAGAGCATTGGGTCCGCCACTCGCTTACCCGCGAGTCACGTAATAAACTCAGGGCAGAGTGTCCCAGACCAATGGTACCCAATAAGGTGTGTGACACCCCAATAGTGGACCCCAAGATGGCGCAATTTCTGGCCAAGACTGGCTGGAACTCAAAGAAGGGCCTGGATTCAGCGCTACGCAGCTGCCAGGACAAGATTTTAGATGTCCTTGGTCCACTGACCAAGATCTTGGAGATGGTCGAGACAGCTAGGAATGAGGGATCCCCAATAGACCCCGAGGAATTACGGGGCTGGACCCAGCGGGCCATTTGCCTTACCGGTAATGCCAATACGGCAGTGGCGATTGAGAGGCGCAAGTCTATCTTATTTAAGATAGACCCGAAGCTGGCTAATTTAGCGCTCACTGAGGCGGGAAAGGAGCCCAGGGCCTCCTTTTCGGCGAGCCATTCATCAAAGATATGAGCCGTTTTGTGGGCACCTTCACTGCGCTTGACAAGGCTCAGAGCTCGATGCGCAGAGTATTCCAGGGACGGGTCTCTCATCGGGCCGGCAGTGGTAGGGGCCGCCTGTCCGGCCGTGCTAGTTTCCAGGCCCGTGGAGCGAATAGAGGTTTCGGTGGACAACGTCCATCCTTCCAGGAGCAACGTAACCCGTCTCCCTTCTTCGCCTCCAGAGGAAATCAGTGGCGTTCTCGTTCCTTCCGGGGCAACCCCAACCATCGCAGACCCTTGGGTAAGTGTTCCCCAGACTGGGGATTCTATGGTACCTTGTGTAGGGGGCAGACTCCAACTCTTTTCCCACGCTTGGAGTGTCATTACCTCAGACCCGTGGGTCCTCACCACGGTCAAGGGATTTCACATAGAGCTCACGGGGTCTCCCTACCTTATTCCCTCCCCTCCGCTTGTTCCCCTGTCACACCCAGACTGCGCTCTTGTCGACGCGGAGCTGTGCTCCCTCAGACAGAAGCGGGCGATCGAACGAGCGTCCCCTGCACGGGGGGCTGTGATCAGCAATATCTTCCTTGTTCAGAAGAAGGGTGGACAGATAAGACCAGTCATCAATCTGCGCGCGCTGAATGCGGTAGTTCGCTACCGGCATTTCAAAATGGAGGGGATCCATCTTCTTCGGGACTTGTTAGTTCCTGGGGACTGGATGGTAAAGCTGGACCTGAAGGATGCCTACCTGACGGTCCCAGTGGCCACTCACTCCAGGGACTTGCTCCTGTTCAGGTGGAATGGCGAGGTCTGGAGGTTCACCTGTCTGCCATTCGGACTGTCTTCAGCTCCTTGGTGCTTCACCAAGTTGCTGCGTCCAGTCGTGTCATGGTTGAGGACTCGGGGCGTCCGCCTCATCATTTACCTGGACGACATCCTTCTGATGCACGAGTCCAGGGCGGGATTACTGGAACATCTCCAGTGGACGTCGGATTTGCTGTTGGATCTCGGATTCCTCCTCAACATAGAGAAGTCCTGCCTCATCCCGGCTCAGAGGATGGAATTCTTGGGATTCACGGTGGATTCTCTCGCGGAGTCCCTCAGTCTGCCGACGGCAAAGTTGCGGGCGATCCGCAAAGAATTGAGACATGCGCTCCTCATACCCCATCTCTCATTACGTCACCTGGCCCACATGATCGGTCTATTAGCCTCGTCCATTCAAGCAGTGTTTCCAGCCCCGTTACATTACCGTGTGCTCCAGCGACTGAAGATCACCCATCTTCGGACCGGTGCATCCTTTGCGGACGCGGTGGTTCTGGACTCGGAGGCCCGAGAGGAATTGAGTTGGTGGATCGCCAATCTGGAGGCGTGGAACGGCAGAGCAATCTTCGGGTTCCTGCCGGAATTGACCATAGAATCGGATGCGAGCCTCCAGGGTTGGGGTGCCCATTGCAATGGTGTATCCACGGGGGGCCCCTGGTCAGCGGAGGAGTCCCTTCTGCACATCAATGCGTTGGAGCTCCTGGCAGGATCGTTTGCGGTGAAGAGTTTTTCCAACGGGATCGCCAACGCGTGCATCAAGCTTCGGATGGACAATATATCGGCAGTCCAGTATGTCAACCGTTTGGGGGGTACTCGCTCGGCAGCTTTGGCTCGTTTGGCCAAAGACTTTTGGGCCTTTTGCCTGTCCAGAGACATTATGGTCCAGGTGGAGTACTTACCGGGGCTGAACAACGTTCAGGCGGATTGGAACTCGCGCTACCTATCGGATGGCAGCGATTGGCAGTTGGATCCTCGAATCTTCTCAGCAATTTCGGATTTGTGGGGTCCGATGTCTATAGACCTGTTCGCATCGCGGTTGACCAGACAACTCACCCGATTTTACAGCTGGCGTCCGGACCCGGAGGCATTAGCAGTGGATGCGTTTCTCCAAGATTGGTCGATATCCCGCCTGTACGCGTTTCCTCCATTCTCGATGATTCCGAGGACACTCTTGCAGGTGATTCGTCATCAGGCGGACCTGGTTCTGGTAGTCCCGTTCTGGGGGTCTCAGGTCTGGTTCCCCTCGTTTCTGAGGATACTAGTGGAGATTCCGGTTCTTCTCCCGACCCGGTCGGATCTCCTCCGCAACCCTCTGGGTCTACAACATCCCCTGCTTCTCGACGGGTCCCTGCGGCTTCTGGCATGCCGGATCTCCGGACACCTGGATCGTTCGAGGGAGTTTCGGCAGCAACTCGACAGCTATTGGACAGTGCATGGGCCCCCGGCACTAGGTAATCGTATCGGGCAGCCTGGAGAACTTGGGCTAACTGGTGCGTGGAACGGGACTTGGATACCGTTTCGGCACCTGTCACCCATCTGCTAGATTTCCTCACCTCTCTCTTCGAGGCGGGGAAGGCATATCGGACCATTAACCTTTTCAGGTCCGCTATTTCTTCTACCCACGCGGGTTTCGAGGGCATCGCGGCTGGCCAGCATCCGTCGGTTTCTCGCCTCTTAAGGGGGGCTTGTTTGTCTCGTCCCCCGCGTCCTCGTTTTTCCACAACTTGGGACGTTTCCCTGGTCCTGGCCTTCTTGGCATCCTGGCCCGGGAATTCTGACCTCACAATTAGGCAATTGTCAGCAAAATTGTTGGCGTTATTTTGCCTTATTTCGTGCAAGAGGGTCTCGGATGTGAGGGCTCTTGATCACGACGCGCGTTCCTTTACCCCGGAGGGGGTTACTTTCAACATCTCGCGTCGCACCAAGACTAGCATACGTTTCGTGTCCTACCCCAGTTTTCCTTCCTCTCCGGTCTTATGTCCTGTGGCGTGTCTTAGGGAATACGAATCCAGGACGTTGGCGCATCGGTCTGCAGCCAGCTCTCAATTGTTCATTTCTATTCGTCATCCTTTTGGACCGGTGTCTAGCCCTACGTTAGCACGCTGGTTGAAATGGGTCATGTCATTAGCGGGTGTTGACACGTCTGTCTTCACGGCCCATTCTGCGCAGGCCCTCTGCCACCGCCTTGGCGGTTTCGGGAGCCAGATTGGAGGATGTTATGCGTCTGGCTGATTGGTCCAATGTTACCACGTTCAGGGAGTTCTATTTCCGCCCTCCATCTAATTTGTTTGCTTCGATCATTGACGGGCTTTGAACTTGCAATACGAAGCCTCCGTGTCTTGCTGTAAAACTTAATGATTTTCCTATTTCATGACGTAAAGTCATAGTTTTATTAAAGACACGGAGGCGAGTATTGCCCGCCCTATTCCCTCCCTTGGGGTTTTCTCGCGGTTTTTTGTTACAGGGGTCATGTATCATTGCCTCTATGTATTATTAACCTTTAAGTTATTGTGTTTAGGTTTTTATTGTCCTAATGTTCTTGCATTGACATTGTATTTCATGTTATTTATTACAATTTTTATTGTGTTCTGTCACTTGTCACCTGTTTAGTCAGTGGCGAAGGTGGCGTCTGGACATTCTGTCCTGAGATGTTGTTTCACCTAGGCCTATGGTCTGTTTTATTTTCCAGGATGAAGTCTTTCCGTTACAGGATGCCGTGTTTTCCGGTGGACGTGTTCTACAGTTTAGCCAGGTTGGCTAGTTGATTGCGCTTCATGGGCGTTGGACTGTCTGTTCCAGTTAAAGTTCGGAGTCATCGTTGGGATGTTCGGGAGGTCAGCACCAGATGTTCAAAGAAAGAGGAAGAGCGGCCTATTATAGGGGCCAGTGGGGAGGGACCTTGGTTGCCATGGTTCCTTGTATGTAAATTTTTTCTCTTTGCTGCTATTGGTGGTTCAGTAAAGAAGGAGAAAGCAATACGAAGCCTCCGTGTCTTTAATAAAACTATGACTTTACGTCATGAAATCATTAAGTTACATCCTGTATTATACTCCAGAGCTGCACTCATTATTCTGCTGGTGCAGTCACTATGTACATACATTACTTATCCTGTACTGATCCTGAGTTACATCCTGTATTATACTCCAGAGCTGCACTCACTATTCTGCTGGTGGAGTCACTGTGTACATGCATTACTTATCCTGTACTGATCCTGAGTTACATCCTGTATTATACTCCAGAGCTGCACTCACTATTCTGCTGGTGCAGTCACTGTGTACATACATTACTTATCCTGTACTGATCCTGAGTTACATCCTGTATTATACTCCAGAGCTGCACTCACTATTCTGCTGGTGCAGTCACTGTGTACATACATTACTTATCCTGTACTGGTCCTGAGTTACATCCTGTATTATACTCCAGAGCTGCACTCCCTATTCTGCTGGTGCAGTCACTATGTACATACATTACTTATCCTGTACTCATCCTGAGTTACATCCTGTATTATACTCCAGAGCTGCACTCACTATTCTGCTGGTGCAGTCCCTGTGTACACACATTACTTATCCTGTACTGATCCTGAGTTACATTCTGTATTATACTCCAGAGCTGCACTCACTATTCTGCTGGTGCAGTCACTGTGTACATACATTACTTATCCTGTACTGATCCTGAGTTACATCCTGTATTATACTCCAGAGCTGCACTCACTATTCTGCTGGTGGAGTCACTGTGTACACACATTACTTATCCTGTACTGATCCTGAGTTACATCATGTATTATACTCCAGAGCTGCACTCACTATTCTGCTGGTGCAGTCACTGTGTACATACATTACTTATCCTGTACTGATCCTGAGTTACATCCTGTATTATACTCCAGAGCTGCACTCACTATTCTGCTGGTGGAGTCACTGTGTACATACATTACTTATCCTGTACTGGTCTTGAGTTACATCCTGTATTATACTCCAGAGCTGCACTCTCTATTCTGCTGGTGCAGTCACTGTATACATACATTACTTATCCTGTACTGATCCTGAGTTACATCCTGTATTATACTCCAGAGCTGCACTCTCTATTCTGCTGGTGCAGTCACTGTGTACATACATTACTTATCCTGTACCGATCCTGAGTTACATCCTGTATTATACTCCAGAGCTGCACTCACTATTCTGCTGGTGCAGTCACTGTGTACATACATTACTTATCCTGTACTGATCGTGAGTTTCATCCTGTATTATACTTCAGAGCTGCACTCACTATTCTGCTGGTGCAGTCACTGTGTACATACATTACTTATCCTGTTCCGATCCGGAGTTTCATCCTGTATTATACTCCAGAGCTGCACTCACTATTCTGCTGGTGCAGTCACTGTGTACATACATTACTTATCCTGTACTGATCCTGCGTTGCATCCTCTATTATGCTCCAGAGCTGCACTCACTATTTAAAGGGACAGTCATTTTCAGATGGCAACATCTCTGCATGCCGGACATGGTCGGCCCCTGAAGGTTGCTGCCTCTATACATCATGTTTCTACAAACTAATTTACTAATGTGACGTACTAAAAGTGTCATTAAAGGGATTGTCCTTTTCTAAAAAAATCAAACATAAATCTGGTCACTTTTTTTGGAGAGTATTGTTCCCCTTGATTATGTGAGAGGTCTCACAATCTTGAGGAGCCTTTGAGTTTCTAATAATGTGACATTGCAGTCACTCAGCGTCCTAGGAACTTTATGTAAAGAAATACAGAAAGAGGAACAAGACAGGACAGAAGCCGCGGCGCAGTAATGGTTAATGAGCAGGATGACCTCAAACCCCAGAGCTCAGCACAAACCGCCCGATTTCAGGATCAGCGGCGTCAACTGGAACTTGTGTCCATCATCCACATTAGGGGGAGAGGTTCTCACTTCTCCTTTCCAGCAGAGATGTAGATTGGGGGTTTGTGGCCCCCGCAGTCTGGACCGTGCACAGATGGTTCTAGGTTATTTTTACAGTTTTCCACCTTGAGGTTGTGGAGACAGACTACTACACCATCAGGACTAATACTACTACTACACAGTCAGGACTACTAGTACAGTGTCACGACTATTACTACTGTGGGGCCAGGGCTACTACTACTACAGTCTCATGACTACTACTATGGTGCAATGACTACTACTACTATGGTGCAAGGACTACTACTACTATGGTGCAAGGACTACTACTACTATGGTGCAAGGACTACTACTACTATGGTGCAAGGACTACTACTACTATGGTGCAATGACTACTACTACTAAGGTGCAATGACTACTACTACTATGGTGCAAGGACTACTACTACTATGGTGCAATGACTACTACTACTATGGTGCAATGACTACTACTACTAAGGTGCAATGACTACTACTACTAAGGTGCAAGGACTACTACTACTATGGTGCAAGGACTACTACTACTATGGTGCAAGGACTACTACTACTATGGTGCAATGACTACTACTACTATGGTGCAATGACTACTACTACTATGGTGCAATGACTACTACTACTATGGTGCAATGACTACTACTACTATGGTGCAATGACTACTACTACTATGGTGCAATGACTACTACTACTATGGTGCAATGACTACTACTACTATGGTGCAAGGACTACTACTACTATGGTGCAATGACTACTACTACTATGGTGCAATGACTACTACTACTATGGTGCAATGACTACTACTACTATGGTGCAATGACTACTACTACTAAGGTGCAAGGACTACTACTACGGTAGAATAAAAGGTTCCAGCGTGTGCTGGGAGGTACCGCCCCCCGGACTCCTGTAAGGCACAGATATAGCAAGAAGCTGCCACCACTTATTCAGCTCCTTGAGATGTTACACTGACGAGGATAAGGCTCAGACTCTTGGTCCCATCACTAGGACGAGCCGCCGACCTTCCTGCTGTAAGACTGAGCCTATATTGTGGCTGACAGCTCCAGGCGGAAATCAAAGGGGGGGGGGGGGGGGGGGGGGGGGGGGGGGCAGCCGACCGGGTACATAGGAGCGAAACACAATCAGCACTAAAATGTAACTGCTACCAGAATACAATGTTACAGCATCTCCACAGCACAGGGGGTAGAGCACATAGTGGCCCCCAGCAGCACAGAGGATTTCAGGAGAGGAGTGTGCTGATCTTGTGGAGGTCACAGGCTGAGAGTTACATAGTGGAAGGAGCAGGGTGCCAGCAGCACAGAGGATTTCAGGAGGGGAGTGTGTATACCCTGATACATTGTAACAAGCCCTCAGCTGTGTGAGTAGGACAACTTAAGAACTCAGTGGTGTCTTCCATTCACTGTTAGTAAGCAGAGATATGGGAAATGGTGAGGAACTGTACAGAATGTTTAGCTGAATCATTTCTTTTGCTACTTTGTATCGTCTCGTCTGTTAAGATGCAGTCACAAGGACAGGACTGAGAGCGTCTGACGTTCCCGCCGGCTGCATCACATTCCACACTCAGGACTTAAGGTCTCGGAGGAGCAGAAATCGCTTTTTCCCCGGGATTGTGTGTCCTGGGCGCAGCTCTGATGATTACACTTTCAGTAATGGCTGTTTTACTGCCGCATAAAAGCTGTCAAGACGGATCTCTGTCACAGGGCAGCGGCCGGCGCGCAGCAGATGAGACTGACATCCATTGTGACAGCTCGGGCACTGCGCGTGTCTGTGATCATCTGCGCGAAGGGAAAACCACGCGGGGAGCAGAAATACAAGCCATGTGTATAATCCGGGGCCACAGGGCCCCAGGCGGGATGATTAGGAAGAGCTGGCTTCTAAAAAGCTTCATCATTGTAATTTTAATAGATTGTGTATTTCAAGATGTCTACTTGCTGTCAGTGAATGGAAGCTTAAAAGCAGATTCTGCTACAGATGTGATATAAGACGTTTTCAGGATACAGCAGAAGATCTTGAAAATTGCAATGGACTGAAAACACAAATATCTCTGGAGGCTGTCAGTGGATGGAATGGAAAGATCCTGATCTGCTGAGTAGCTGAGATTTTGTTACAGTGTTTGAAGCATTACCAGCTTGGATAGAGGATATGGAAGAGATTGGTAATGCTGCAATTATCTCCTAGAGGACTGTGTGATACATTGTAACAAACCCTCCTCTGTATGAATAAGACCAGATCCATATAGGTTGTCAGCCTCTACACTGACAGCAGGCCCAGGTTTTAGGGGTAGTAAGAAGATGAAACCCACAGACTTACCTTTATATTACTATACAATACACGGTTTTGAAAACTTCGCCCACAGATAGCGGAAATTGTCTGCCTACAAAAACTCTGAAGATCTCAGAAATGTGATGGATCCTCACAGTAGATTGTGTGGGGGGAGTCCGGGGGATTCTGCCGCTCTGCACTTACCCTACTGAGCAGTTTATTCCAGTATTTGTCAAACATTGGGCAACATTGTTGCAAACAGTTTCCATACGACAAAAAATGTATAAGTGGCACAATCTCCACGGATATGAGTATATGGATGCAAGTACTAGTAATGTAGTAGAAAGGGTGAAAATGAGGCAAATAGTGGCTCAAATCTACACTGTACTACTAGTCACGGCCCTGTAGTACTAGTCCTGACTCTGTAGTACTAGTTCCAGCTCTGCAGTACTAGTCCCGATGCTGTAGTACTAGTCCTTACGCTGTAGTACTAATCCTGGCTCTGTAGTACTAATCCCAGCTCTGTAGTACTAGTCCAGATGTTGTAGCCCTGACACTGTAGTACTAGTCCCAATGCTGTAGTACTAATCCCAATTATGTAGTACTAGTTCCAATGCTATAGTACTAATCCCAATGCGGTAGTACTAGTCCCAATGCTTTAGTACTAGTCCTGAAGCTGTTAAAGTAGTCCTGATGCTGTACCTGTAGCCCTATCACCATAGTAGCAGTTGTCCTGACAGTGCAGTAGTAGTCCTGATGCTTTAGTAGTAGTTCTGACACTGTAGTAGTTGTCCTGATAATGCAGTAGTAGTCCAGTCGCTGTAGTAATAGTCCTGACACTGTAGTAGTATTCCTGATAATGTAGTAATAGTCCTGGCACTGTAGTATTAGTCCTGACACTGCAGTAGTAGTCTTGGCAGAATAGTAGTAGTCCTGACACTGTAGTAGTAGTCCCGACACTGTAGTAATAGTCCTGACACTGTAGTAGTATTAGTAGTATTCCTGATAACGTAGTAGTAGTCCTGACACTGTAGTATTAGTCCTGACACCGCAGTAGTAGTCCTGACACTGTAGTAATAGTCCTGACACTGTAGTAGTATTCCTGATAGTGCAGTTGTAGTCCTGACACTATAATATTAGTCCTGACACCGCAGTAGTAGTCCTGGCAGAATAGTAGTAGTACTGACACTGTAGTAGTAGTCCCGACACTGTAGTAATAGTCCTGACACTGTAGTAGTATTCCTGATAATGTAGTAGTAATCCTGGCACTATAGTATTAGTCCTGACACCGAAGTAGTAGTCCTGGCAGAATAGTAGTAGTCCCAACACTGTAGTAATAGTCCTGACACTGTAGTAGTAGTCCTGGCACTATAGTATTAGTCCTGACACTGCAGTAGTAGTCCTGACACTGTAGTAGTAGTCCTGGCACTATAGTAGTAGTACTGACACTGTAGTAGTAGTCCCAACACTGTAGTAATAGTCCTGACACTGCAGTAGTAGTCCTGACACTGTAGTAGTAGTCCTGGCACTATAGTAGTAGTACTGACACTGTAGTAGTAGTCCCGACACTGTAGTAATAGTCCTGACACTGTAGTAGTATTCCTGATAATGTAGTAGTAATCCTGGCACTATAGTATTAGTCCTGACACCGAAGTAGTAGTCCTGACACTGTAGTAGTAGTCCCAACACTGTAGTAATAGTCCTGACACTGTAGTAGTAGTCCTGGCACTATAGTATTAGTCCTGACACTGCAGTAGTAGTCCAGGCCCTGAAGTAGTAGTCTTGAAAATATAGTAGTAATCCTGACACTGCACTAGTAGTCCTGATGGTGTAGTAGTCCTGATGGTGTAGTAGTAGTAGTAGTAGTAGTAGTAGTAGTAGTAGTAGTCCTGATGGTGTAGTAGTAGTAGTAGTAGTAGTAGTAGTAGTAGTAGTCCTGATGGTGTAGTAGTCCTGATGGTGTAGTAGTCCTGATGGTGTAGTAGTAGTAGTAGTAGTAGTAGTAGTAGTCCTGATGGTGTAGTAGTCCTGATGGTGTAGTAGTAGTAGTAGTAGTAGTCCTGATGGTGTAGTAGTCCTGATGGTGTAGTAGTCCTGATGGTGTAGTAGTCCTGATGGTGTAGTAGTAGTAGTAGTAGTAGTAGTCCTGATGGTGTAGTAGTCCTGATGGTGTAGTAGTCCTGATGGTGTAGTAGTAGTAGTAGTAGTCCTGATGGTGTAGTAGTCCTGATGGTGTAGTAGTAGTAGTAGTAGTCCTGATGGTGTAGTAGTCCTGATGGTGTAGTAGTAGTAGTAGTAGTAGTCCTGATGGTGTAGTAGTCCTGATGGTGTAGTAGTCCTGATGGTGTAGTAGTAGTAGTAGTAGTAGTAGTAGTCCTGATGGTGTAGTAGTCCTGATGGTGTAGTAGTAGTAGTAGTAGTAGTCCTGATGGTGTAGTAGTCCTGATGGTGTAGTAGTCCTGATGGTGTAGTAGTCCTGATGGTGTAGTAGTAGTAGTAGTAGTAGTAGTCCTGATGGTGTAGTAGTCCTGATGGTGTAGTAGTCCTGATGGTGTAGTAGTAGTAGTAGTAGTCCTGATGGTGTAGTAGTCCTGATGGTGTAGTAGTAGTAGTAGTAGTCCTGATGGTGTAGTAGTCCTGATGGTGTAGTAGTAGTAGTAGTAGTAGTCCTGATGGTGTAGTAGTCCTGATGGTGTAGTAGTAGTAGTAGTAGTAGTAGTAGTCCTGATGGTGTAGTAGTAGTAGTAGTAGTCCTGATGGTGTAGTAGTAGTAGTCCTGATGGTGTAGTAGTAGTAGTAGTAGTCCTGATGGTGTAGTAGTAGTAGTAGTAGTAGTCCTGATGGTGTAGTAGTAGTAGTAGTAGTCCTGATGGTGTAGTAGTAGTAGTAGTAGTCCTGATGGTGTAGTAGTCCTGATGGTGTAGTAGTAGTAGTAGTAGTAGTAGTAGTAGTCCTGATGGTGTAGTAGTCCTGATGGTGTAGTAGTAGTAGTAGTAGTAGTAGTAGTAGTAGTCCTGATGGTGTAGTAGTCCTGATGGTGTAGTAGTCCTGATGGTGTAGTAGTAGTAGTAGTCCTGATGGTGTAGTAGTCCTGATGGTGTAGTAGTCCTGATGGTGTAGTAGTAGTAGTAGTAGTAGTAGTCCTGATGGTGTAGTAGTCCTGATGGTGTAGTAGTCCTGATGGTGTAGTAGTCCTGATGGTGTAGTAGTCCTGATGGTGTAGTAGTCCTGATGGTGTAGTAGTAGTAGTAGTAGTAGTAGTAGTAGTAGTAGTCCTGATGGTGTAGTAGTCATGATGGTGTAGTAGTAGTAGTAGTAGTAGTAGTAGTAGTCCTGATGGTGTAGTAGTCCTGATGGTGTAGTAGTCCTGATGGTGTAGTAGTAGTAGTAGTAGTAGTAGTAGTAGTAGTCCTGATGGTGTAGTAGTCCTGATGGTGTAGTAGTCCTGATGGTGTAGTAGTAGTAGTAGTCCTGATGGTGTAGTAGTAGTAGTAATAGTAGTCCTGATGGTGTAGTAGTCCTGATGGTGTAGTAGTCCTGATGGTGTAGTAGTCCTGATGGTGTAGTAGTCCTGATGGTGTAGTAGTCCTGATGGTGTAGTAGTAGTAGTAGTAGTAGTCCTGATGGTGTAGTAGTCCTGATGGTGTAGTAGTCCTGATGGTGTAGTAGTAGTAGTAGTAGTAGTAGTAGTCCTGATGGTGTAGTAGTCCTGATGGTGTAGTAGTCCTGATGGTGTAGTAGTAGTAGTAGTAGTCCTGATGGTGTAGTAGTCCTGATGGTGTAGTAGTAGTAGTAGTAGTCCTGATGGTGTAGTAGTCCTGATGGTGTAGTAGTAGTAGTAGTAGTAGTCCTGATGGTGTAGTAGTCCTGATGGTGTAGTAGTCCTGATGGTGTAGTAGTAGTAGTAGTAGTAGTAGTAGTCCTGATGGTGTAGTAGTCCTGATGGTGTAGTAGTAGTAGTAGTAGTAGTAGTAGTAGTAGTCCTGATGGTGTAGTAGTCCTGATGGTGTAGTAGTAGTAGTAGTAGTAGTAGTAGTAGTCCTGATGGTGTAGTAGTAGTAGTCCTGATGGTGTAGTAGTAGTAGTAGTAGTAGTAGTAGTAGTCCTGATGGTGTAGTAGTCCTGATGGTGTAGTAGTAGTAGTAGTAGTAGTAGTAGTAGTCCTGATGGTGTAGTAGTCCTGATGGTGTAGTAGTAGTAGTAGTAGTAGTAGTAGTAGTCCTGATGGTGTAGTAGTAGTAGTCCTGATGGTGTAGTAGTAGTAGTAGTAGTCCTGATGGTGTAGTAGTAGTAGTCCTGATGGTGTAGTAGTCCTGATGGTGTAGTAGTAGTAGTAGTAGTAGTAGTAGTAGTAGTAGTCCTGATGGTGTAGTAGTCATGATGGTGTAGTAGTAGTAGTAGTAGTAGTAGTAGTAGTCCTGATGGTGTAGTAGTCCTGATGGTGTAGTAGTCCTGATGGTGTAGTAGTAGTAGTAGTAGTAGTAGTAGTAGTCCTGATGGTGTAGTAGTCCTGATGGTGTAGTAGTCCTGATGGTGTAGTAGTAGTAGTAGTAGTAGTCCTGATGGTGTAGTAGTAGTAGTAGTAGTAGTCCTGATGGTGTAGTAGTCCTGATGGTGTAGTAGTCCTGATGGTGTAGTAGTCCTGATGGTGTAGTAGTCCTGATGGTGTAGTAGTCCTTCCCCTTATGCATAAATCGCAAATAGGTCAGCACTACTCACTGTTATGACGTTAATCCCGATGTGTGGTGGTGCCCGTAGCGTTGAATCCTGGTCCAAGGATTCCCGTAGTAGCCAGAGAATAAATAGAATAAGCCACGGCACTCCAAATGGATCCAATAATCTTGTTTATTACACCTTGTGCAGCAACGTTTCAACCAAGCGGTCTTTATCAAGATTATTGGCTCCATTTGGAGTGCCGTGGCTTATTCTATTTATTCTCTGGCCTTCCCCTTATGTGTATGATACAAAACAGAAGTCTGTCTCCACAACCTCAAGGTGGAAAACTGTAAAAATAACCGAGAACATCTGTGCACCGTCCAGACTGCGGGGGCCACAAGCCCCCAATCTACATCTCTGCTGGAAAGGAGAAGTGAGAACGTCTGACGTCACCACTGTTCCCCTTCAGACACCATCAGCGACATCCAGCCCCCCAAACTCCAATACTGGGGCTACACAGGGGTGCTCTGCCCCCCCAGTTCAGCTTTTCGGGGCCATTATACAGATATAACCTTTCACTGTGAATATGATAAATCATCGCTCCCTCTGGTAGAAGCTGGGGTGTGGTGAGAGTGGGGCCCCCACCATCAGCTGCTTAGTACCCCCCCCAATTATAATCCCCTGTAGTGTTCCATGCAGGTGCGCTTCGTCACCTCCTTCATCGCATCCTGTGAGACCTTGGGTTTATCGTCTGATGGATCTTTCTCTCTGTCACCAGTTTTATGTGGGGGCGGGGGACAGGAAGACGCAGCGCACTGCAGGAAACAGACTGGTGGCACCAAGAATGTCCTACAGGTTGTAATCTACATTCAGAGGCTCATCTGCCCAATTTTACAGGTGGTAAAGACCTTGTCCAGCTGTATTTAATAGTAAAATATTAACTTGTAGATGACTGTATTGTTGGATGTACGCAATAAAAATTCTCATTCAATGACAGCAAGCAGAGATCTAGTAAATGTGCAAATGAACAAAGATAAGGGAAGGTCATACAGCTCGCCACTAAACCAGTAAGAGCCACTCCGGTCCAATACAGATAAGAAAAATCCAGCCCTGCGTCTCGATGAAACGATGTTTTATTTCAGATGAACGCACATCATCCTTTATCATGGCATACCATCATGCTAGTGAGCCACCACAACCTACCACCATCATGGAGGACGTGTTCATCTGCATTTCCCTCTCTCTTTCCGTTTTATCACACATTCACACATCCATAAGTGTTCTGCGGATCCGCAAAACACGGACACTGGCAATATGCATTCCGCAATTTGCGGACTGCACATCGCTGGCACTATAATAGAAAATGCCTAAGGCCTCATGCACACAACCGTTGTTTTATTCCGTGTCCGTTGTGCCGTTTTTCGTGATTTTCTGCGGACCCATTGACTTTCAATGGGTCCGTTGAAAACTCGGCTAATGCACTGTTTGTCATCCGCGCCCGTGATCCATGGTTCCAGTCCGTCAAAAATATATAACCTGTCCTATTATTTTCGCGGAAAACGGTTCGCAGACCCATTCAAGTCAATGGGACCACTAAAAAACACGGAGGCACACAAGATTGTCATCCGCGTCCACGCGTCTGCGTCCGTTTTTTTCCTATCATTTGCATGGCAAACCTGTCTTAGATTTTTTTTAACTTTCCTTTATGTCTGGTGATCCTCCATAAATAAAGGAAGACAGACGGAAACAAAAACGGAAACAGATCACGGAACAACGGAACCCCATTTTGCGGAACGGAACACAACAACGGTCGTGTGCATGAGGCCTAAACTTGTCCGCAATTGCGGACAAGAATAGGACATGTTCTATTTTTTTGCAGAAACTGAAGCACGGATGCGGAAGTGCGGATCCGCAAATGCGGACAGCACATTCCGGCCCCTTTGAAAATGAATGGGTCTGCACCCGTTCCGCAAAATTGGGGAACGGATGCGGACCCATTTTGCGGACGTGTGAATGGACCCAGCAGTCCGCAATGCACGGGTACCGGCTGTGTGGCCGCCATTTGCGGATGCAGACCCAGTCACTTGAATGAGTCCGCAATCTGCAAGATTCAGTCCACACAGCAAAAAAATCGAAGATGTGTGGAGGCACGGACCAAATCTCACGGAAGTGCTCTATAGTGCATCCGAGCGTAAGGTGCAGATCAGGTGACCTCAACCTTTTGTTTTGGGTGTTAAGGTTCTGTACTTTGGCGCATGTGGGTGAAGGGGAAGAGGTTATTTCCAGAAGTCATGAGAGTATGAGAATCTAATCCTGCCGCAGGTTACCTCCGAACAATCTGCAATGTGATTGAATCCTTTGTCTCATGTCGGAGATTCTAATTCTGACTTATATTAGGAATTATTGATTAAGCAGATCCTTATATTCTGCAATCATTTACCAAGAGCCGCTTCACTGCAACTAAACTCAGCAAATCATAAAGGTGAGCATGGAGCCCCAGCACCTCACTGCTCACAAGGGGTTAATGTGGAAACACACTGATACTACTTATACAATGTAACACATTTATTATGATCACATGATAGAAACTTGACCAATAAGGAAAACAAACAAGTGGCAACTTGAGCAATAAAGACGTTCCTTCTACCTGAAGTAATAGGCCGTGTTCACATGGAGTCATATGATGTTTTTTTGCTGCAGTTCTAGGAAACCATGGCACAAATGCAGCAAAAGCCGCAATATGACTGCATTGTATAAACACTGAGCAGACTGAAGCTTCAACCCATGATGGATGAGTGACAAGAAGACTCAGATCACTGGAGAAGAGAGGTATGGAAGAGGGAGAGGAAGAAGACGAGGGAGAGGAAGAAGACGAGGGAGAGGAAGAAGACGAGGGAGAGGAAGAAGACGAGGGAGAGGAAGAAGAAGAGGGAGAAGGTAGAAGGAAAAAGAGAGGGAGGAGAGAGAAAGGAGGAATAGTGAGAGTAAGAAGAGGAAGAGCAGGAAGAAGGAGAGGAAGTAGAAGAGGGAGAGGAAGAAGAAGAGGGAGAGGAAGAGTAAGAAAAAGGAGAGGGAGAGGAAGAAGATGGAGAGGAAGAAGAGGGAGAGGAAGAAGAGGGAGAGAAAGAAGAGAAGTGAGAGGAAGAATAAGAGGGAGAGGAAGAAGAGGACTTAGAGAAAGAAGTGGGAGAGGAAGGAGTGAGGGAGAGGAAGAAGAAGAGGGAGAGGAAGAAGAAGAGGGAAAGCAATAGGAGGGAGAGAAAGTAGAAGAGGGGGAGGAAGAAGAAGAGTGAGAAAAAGAAGAGGGAGAGGAAGTAGAAGAGGGAGAGGAAGAAGATGGAGAGGAAGAAGAGAGGAAGAAGAGGAGTGAGAGGAAGAATAAGAGGGAGAGGAAGAAGAGGACTTAGAGAAAGAAGTGGGAGAGGAAGGAGTGAGGGAGAGGAAGAAGAAGAGGGAGAGGAAGAAGAAGAGGGAGAGAAAGAAGAGGGAGAGGATGAGCAGCAACAAGATGGAAAAGTCTGAACCCAATGAGAAGTTAATAGGATCTGAAACCCACCATATGTTATATCTCGAGAAACAGAAAGGAACCCGCGCTGACTAAGTATCCATTTGGAACAACGAAGTGTATCAACAATAATGCCTCGTGTGAGATGAGAATACACACTGGCCTATTTTGCCAGTATATATATGTTATATCTCCATTACCACCAGCACCATCATCACTCTGTAATAACCCCCAGACTCACTGGTCAGGTGACAGTACTTACGTGGTACAGGGGGACAGTGTTACTTTCGGCAAGAGAGAAGGTCAAGGCATCTTGCTGCGCAGGGTCCAGCCTCCCTGTTGAGGTTAGCATTGACGGGCTGATGGGGTAACTGGGGCTGCCTGGGTTCTTGCCTTTTTTCCTGGATCGGCGTCCCGTGTCCCTCTTGTTGTCTTTCTGGGTCACCGGCTCTTCTTGAATCACCAGGATTTTGTCATCGCTCAGGTAGCGCAGAAGCGAATTCTCAGAGTCAGTTTCATATGAAGGATGGAAAAAACAGAAACATGAAAGGTAAGCAGAGAACAGCATCCGGGGGAGGAGGCTCCAACACCTCTTCACTCTCAGCCACAGAACATGGCGTCTGACTTTTCTACTCCACCCACAGATGTCATCTTCTGAGGTAATAAGTCAGCTCTGAGTTAATATGTCATCCTACGAGAAAATCCCTCTGCAGAACCCTCTAAACTTCATCTTCAATGTGACAAAAGTCCTGAAATCCTCTGTCCACTATGTAACTCTCAGCCTGTGACCTCCACAAGATCAGCGCACTCCTCTCCTGAAATCCTCTGTGCTGCTGGGGACCCTGCTCCTTCCACTATGTAACTCTCATCCTGTGACCCCCTACAAGATCAGCGCACTCCTCTCCTGAAATCCTCTGTGCTGCTGGGGACCCTGCTCCTTCCACTATGTAACTCTCAGCCTGTGACCTCCACAAGATCAGCACACTCCTCTCCTGAAATCCTCTGTGCTGCTGAGGACTCTGCTCCTCCACTATGTAACTCTCAGCCTGTGACCTCCACAAGATCAGCACACTCCTCTCCTGAAATCCTCTGTACTGCAAGGGGGACTCTGCTCCTCCACTATGTAACTCTCAGCCTGTGACCTCCACAAGATCAGCGCACTCCTCGCCTGAAATCCTCTGTGCTGCTGGTGAACCTTCTCCTTCCACTATGTAACTCTCAGCCTGTGACCTCCACAAGATCAGCACACTCCTCTCCTGAAATCATCTGTGCTGCTGGTGAACCTGCTCCTTCCACTATGTAACTCTCAGCCTGTGACCTCCACAAGATCAGCACACTGCTCTCCTGAAATCCTCTGTACTGCAGGGGGGACCCTGCTCCTCCACTATGTAACCCTCAGCCTGTGACCTCCACAAGATCAGTGCACTCCTCTCCTGAAATCCTCTGTGCTGCTGGGGACCCTGCTCCTTCCACTATGTAACTCTCAGCCTGTGACCTCCACAATATCAGTGCACTCCTCTCCTGAAATCCTCTGTGCTGCTGGTAAACCTGCTCCTTCCACTATGTAACTCTCAGCCTGTGACCTCCACAAGATCAGCGCACTCCTCTCCTGAAATCCTCTGTGCTGCTGGTGAACCTGCTCCTTCCACTATGTAACTCTCAGCCTGTGACCTCCACAAGATCAGCGCACTCCTCTCCTGAAATCCTCTGTGCTGCTGGTGAACCTGCTCCTTCCACTATGTAACTCTCAGCCTGTGACCTCCACAAGATCAGCGCACTCCTCTCCTGAAATCCTCTGTGCTGCTGGGCACCCTGCTCCTTCCACTATGTAACTCTCAGCCTGTGACCTCCACAGGATCAGCGCACTCCTCTCCTGAAATCCTCTGTGCTGCTGGGCACCCTGCTCCTTCCACTATGTAACTATGATCATTGTACTTTACACAAACTTTGCATAAATGAATAAAACAGTTGAATAAATAAAACTTTTTATTATATATCCCATCAAGAACAAGTTCTTCTCCCCCCAAACTGACATTTTCTGCTAAATCCATCTTGAGAGAAGACGGACTGTCCGCTGACTGAAGCCTATAGAGAGATAGAGAGATGATGGGGGGGGAGGGGGGATTAGCTGCAGTGAGAGATCGAGGCACAAATGGCTTATTTAATACACACATTCTACTTATAAAAGTCTATGGGGAGGAGAGGAAGAATGAGCTGCTAGAGAGAGAAAGAGGCATTTTTCTCAGATAAAATATATTACAAAGTATCTTATATTCACCTGTACTATTAACTTATGCAAAGTCACCACATGTGTAATATATAATGTGAAGTTTGTGGATTTGATGATAGTTCAGAAGCTGCAGACAGCACACACTGCACCACGCTGTGCCCCCCACAGCCAGCAGAGGAAGTGACATACAGTGCAGCAGGAAACGGCATAGACATAATCATGTAATGTACAAGAGGAACCGCACTAGAAGAACTACAAGCCCAAGCAATCAACCCCAGACACTTCTACTGGGAGTCCACAGTCTACAGCTGCAGATTTTATATGTATTTTTTTCTGAGTATTTTTCTGTTGTCCGCGAGGAGCTGCGACTCTGCCCAATACGGCAGAGATATGTGGAGCCCACTGTTTTTACTTATCCTGGCAGCTATAATTCACAGCAAGCAGAGATCTTGCAAATGGTGACAAATAGAAGCCAAAAGTTTGAGAAAGTTGCAGAACCTTTAACTGTATAGTGATAAGGCTTTAATTACAGAAGACTGTACCGGCCCTTTAAGATGTCCTGTGTCTGCTGCTCAGGCTGCAGTGAATAGCAACTATATTCCCTTGATGGATGGGCGAGGCCTGTTACCTGTGAGCCCGCTCATCATGGGGAGCAGTTCAGACAATACATATATGCAGAGAAACTGATACTCATGTAATTACCACAGAGCCTGTGCTGAAGAGCTGACACTCACCTTTGCTTCCTCTCTTATACATATTGGGCTCCTTGGGGTCTCCAATCCAGCTGTATTCTGACGGCATCGACACCGGCCTCAGGTCCCCTGTGGGAGATAGTAGTCCAATTATACACACAGGAAGGCAAATCTCAGATAGAAGAGAGGGGCCCCATGGCAAACATCAGACTGGGGCCCCTATTACAGTGCTGGGTTTTTCCAGCCAGTATAGAAGGGCCTGGAGGTTTAATGACCCTTGGGCAACTACAGTTCCTTTACAGCAGGGATCTGCAACCTTCGGCACGCCAGCTGCTGTGAAACTACAACTCCCAGCATGCACACTTTCTTTGCTGTTCTTGTAACTGAATTCTGAGGTTGTAGTTTCAGAACAGCTGTGCCAGAAGTTGTTAATCCCTACACTGGAGAGACGAGTCCTGTAAGGTTCTGCAGTAACAAAGGTAACAGAACCAGCTAGGGTTGGGCCCTCTCTGTGCAGGGGCCCCATAACAGCAGCTTGATGAGGTCTCAGGAGGTTCTCAAGCATCCGTGTGTCTAGCTTCGATGTTAATGAGGATTTCTCTCTTGTCATATGAAATTCTCACATTCCCATAACAGATCAATTCTGGAGAATCTTTTCTCAGAAGTCTGCATTGTACCGATCCTTGGTTATTCCTCCTGGAAATGTTTGAATAAATTGACAACTGGATGATACATGCCTCTACAGTAATTGTCTAAACAGCGCGAAAAGTTCAGGGAAACCCCCCAACGGGTCATACTCATTTGTCAGATACATTTTCAGGAGGAATAATGGAGGAATGGCACAATGTACAGTTTAAAGATGTCCCAGAACTGTGATTACAAGTATTTACTAAAACGGACCGAAGAGTGACAGTTATATAAATGGTGACTCGGTGATCCCGTTACAGATAGAACTTTGCCCTATGATGAATAAATTCAGCTTTGATGTAGAAGTCTGCTCTGTAGGGTAATACACTAAGATATGTCAGCTCTGAGGTATGATGTCATCCTCTGAGATAATAAGTCAGCTCTGAAGTATTATGTCATCCTCTGAGATAATAAGTCAGCTCTGAGGTATGATGTCATCTTCTGAGATAATAAGTCAACTCTGAGGTATAATGTCATCTTCTGAGATAATAAGTCTTCTCCGAGGTGTGATGTCATCCTCTGAGATAATAAATCAGCTCTGAAATGTGATGTTATCTTCTGAGATAATAAGTTGGCTCTGAGGTATGATGTCATCTTCTGAGATAATAAGTTAGCTCTGAGGTATAATGCCATCTTCTGAGATAATAAGTCAGCTCTGAGGTGTGATGTCATCTACTGAGATAATAAGTCAGCTCTGATGTATGATGTCATCTTCTGAGATAATAAGTCAGCTCTGAGGTATGATGTCATCTTCTGAGATAATAAGTCAGCTCTGAGGTATGATTTTATCTTCTGAGATAATAAGTCAGCTCTGAGGTGTGATGTCATCTTCTGAGATAATACGTCAGCTCTGAGGTGTAATGTCATCTTCTGAGATAATAAGTCAGCTCTGAGGTATGATTTTATCTTCTGAGATAATAAGTCAGCTCTGAGGTATGATGCCATTTTCTGAGATAATAAGTCAGCTCTGAGGTATGATGTCATCCTCTGAGATAATAAGTCAGCTCTGAGGTGTAATTTCATCTTCTGAGATAATAAGTCAGCTCTGAGGTATGATGCTATCTTCTGAGATAATAAGTCAGCTCTGAGATATGATGTCATCTTCTGAGATAATAAGTCTTCTCTGAGGTGTGATGTCATCCTCTGAGATAATATGTCAGCTCTGAGGTGTGATGTCATCCTCTGAGACAATCTCTGAGGTGTGATGTCATCTTCTGAGATAATAAGTCAGCTCTGAGGTATGATGTCATCTTCTGAGATAATAAGTTAGCTCTGAGGTATAATGCCATCTTCTGAGATAATAAGTCAGCTCTGAGGTATGATATCATATTCTGAGATAATAAGTCAGCTCTGAGGTATGATGTCATCTACTGAGATAATAAGTCAGCTCTGATGTATGATGTCATCTTCTGAGATAATAAGTCAGCTCTGAGGTATGATGTCATCTTCTGAGATAATAAGTCAGCTCTGAGGTGTGATGTCATCTTCTGAGATAATACGTCAGCTCTGAGGTGTAATGTCATCTTCTGAGATAATAAGTCAGTTCTGAGGTATGATGCCATCTTCTGAGATAATAAGTCAGCTCTGAGGTATGATTTTATCTTCTGAGATAATAAGTCAGCTCTGAGGTGTGATGTCATATTCTGAGATAATAAGTCAGCTCTGAGGTATGATGCTATCTTCTGAGATAATAAGTCAGCTCTGAGGTGTAATTTCATCTTCTGAGATAATAAGTCAGCTCTGAGGTATGATGCTATCTTCTGAGATAATAAGTCAGCTCTGAGGTATGATGTCATCTTCTGAGATAATAAGTCAACTCTGAGGTATAATGTCATCTTCTGAGATAATAAGTCTTCTCTGAGGAGTGATGTCATCCTCTGAGATAATATGTCAGCTCTGAGGTGTGATGTCATCCTCTGAGACAATCTCTGAGGTGTGATGTCATCTTCTGAGATAATAAGTCAGATGAGGTATAATGTCATCTTCTGAGATAATAAGTCTTCTCCAAGGTGTGATGTCATCCTCTGAGATAATACGTCAGCTCTGAGGTGTGATGTCATCCTCTGAGACAATAAGTCAGCTTTGATGTGTGATGTCATCCTCTGAGACAATAAGTCAGCTCTGAGGTGTGATGTTATCTTCTGAGATAATAAGTTAGCTCTGTGGTATGATGTCATCTGAGATAATAAGTCAGCTCTGAGGTATGATGTCATCTTCTGAGATAATAAGTCAGCTCTGAGATATGATGTCATCTTCTGAGATAATAAGTCAGCTCTGAGGTGTAATGTCATCTTCTGAGATAATAAGTCAGCTCTGAGGTATGATGTCATCTTCTGAAATAATAAGTCAGCTCTGAGGTATGATGTCATCTTCTGAGATAATAAGTCAGCTCTGGGGTATGATGTCATCTTCTGAGATAATACGTCAGCTCTGAGGTATGATGTCATCTTCTGAGATAATACGTCAGCTCTGAGGTATGATGTCATCTTCTGAGATAATAAGTCAGCTCTGAGTTGTGATGTCATCTTCAGAGATAATAAGTCAGCTCTGAGGTGTGATGTCATCCTCTGAGATAATGAGTTAGCTCTGAAGTATTATGTCATCCTCTGAGATAATAAGTCAGCTCTGAGGTATGATGTCATCCTCTGAGATAATAAGTCAGCTCTAAGATGTGATGTCATCCTCTTAGATAATAAGTAAGCCCTGAGATATGATGTCATCTTCTGAGATAAGTCAACTCTCAGGTATGATGTCATCTTCTGAGATAAGTCAGCTCTGAGGTATGATGTCATCTTCTGAGATAATAAGTCTTCTCTGAGGTGTGATGTCATCCTCTGAGATAATATGTCAGCTCTGAGGTGTGATGTCATCCTCTGAGACAATCTCTGAGGTATGATGTCATCTTCTGATAATAAGTCAGCTCTGAGGTGTGAAGTCATCTTCTGAGATAATAAGTCAGCTCTGAGGTGTGATGTCATCCTCTAAGATAATAAGTCAGTTCTGAGGTATGATGTCATCCTCTGAGATAATAAGTCAGCTCTGAAGTATTATGTCATCTTCTGAGATAATAAGTCAGCTCTGAGGTATGATGTCATCTTCTGAAATAATAAGTCAGCTCTAAGGTATGATGTCATCTTCGGAGATAATAAGTCAGCTCTGAGGTATGATGTCATCTTCTGAGATAATACGTCAGCTCTGAGGTATGATGTCATCTTCTGAGATAATAAGTCAGCTCTGAGGTATGATGTCATCTTCTGAGATAATAAGTCAGCTCTGAGGTATGATGTCATCTTCTGAGATAATAAGTCAGCTCTGAGGTGTGATGTCAACTTCTGAGATAATAAGTCAGCTGTGAGGTATGATGTCATCTTCTGAGATAATAAGTCAGCTCTGAGGTGTGATGTCATCTTCTGAGATAATAAGTCAGCTCTGAGGTGTGATGTCATCTTCTGAGATAATAAGTCAGCTCTGAGGTGTGATGTCATCTTCTGAGATAATAAGTCAGCTCTGAGGTGTGATGTCATCTTCTGAGATAATAAGTCAGCTCTGAGGTGTGATGTTATCTTCTGAGATAATAAGTCAGCTCTGTGGTATGATGTCATCTTCTGAGATAATAAGTCTTCTCTGAGGTATTATGGCATCTTCTGAGATAATAAGTCAGCTCTGAGGTGTGATGTCATCCTCTGAGATAATATGTCAGCTCTGAGGTGTGATGTCATCTCGTCTGTCCCTTTCCACCTTTGTTAGGTTTCATTATATGCCGACGACGCTTCTTTTTGTGAATGATATAAAGGACGAGGAGGGGTCGTCCGCGTTTATGGCACTTTTGGTGATTACCTGGTTTCGAAATCAGTTGTAGTAAGTTTGGATTTCTGCCATTGGGGACTGGGAGGGACATGGAAGCTCTGCAAGACGAGATAAATGTGCGACTTTATCGAAGCAAATGTTCCTCCGCTGGTAGAACATACGAGGGGAAGGGAGAAGTGTGGAGGAACCAAGAAAGCTCCCAGAACTGCAGGGATAAAGATGGGGACCCCTCTAAAGAGGCTGCGTATTTATCTAATTCTCCAGTTTGGATACAATTCTGTACACAATGGAATCGATACTGAACTATATTATATGGTTGGGGGGAAAAGTAAGGGTTAAACAGAAGGTGTTGACACCCCGCTAGATGAGGGAGAATTTCCGTCTCCTGAGCCCAGGGCTTATTTTTAGGCGTCATAGCGGCAGCGTTTTGTGATTGGTATTTTATGGATATAAATAAAGCTCTTTGACCGATTAGGATGTTTCTTGGAATCTGAGATGTAAATTACAAGATGTGGTTTAACATTAAGAATAATGAAGCGATAAAAGGATCTTTACATTTCCCTCCTCATTGGAAGAATTACTTAAAAAAGTCATAGACATGGGTTTTTGGGTTTGTAAAGGTGTTTATTTGGTTGGTCACTTCTTTTTTTAACGGTGAACATAAATCATTTAACTTGTTAAAAAAAAAGCGCCTGGACTCAGGAGTCCGGACGGACGGGGTCAGATGTCTGTGAGGAATCTGAGGCAAGTGCCTCTCTCCACACCAAAGGCTGGAGGTTCACAGGCGTCCCCCCTATTACCGTATAATAACAAGAGGCGCCAGGAACGGTGCAGGGCGCAGGTGGGTCATCTACAATGGCGAGGCGTTTATCGAAACATTTCAAAAATGCCCAATGAATAATCTTGTCTTAAACGACTCTCCGAGGTTTTATACAAAATAAAAGGTACAAGGGGATTCGAACGGCTCAAGACGTGGAGTGAAAGCTGCGGACACGGCCCGCGGACATGGCGGTGTCCACAACTATCTAGATATTGGACTGCAGAATCATCAATAGGTGAAGAGCTAAAGCCAGACCCTCTAGTTCTTGTATTGGGTGATCTTGTGGATCAATTACAATGTGGTCGTCCAGTTCTTGTTCTTTGGTCGCCTTGGAATCTTATATAAATGGTAGATACGACCTGAGAGAAACTTGGCCCGCTGGATAGGTGAAAAATGGGACAGGTGGGAAGGTTAGGGTTCTTTTTTTTATTCCCCAGCATGGCTTTGGGGGTAAAGCCTCATTCACACGTCCATGTCCATGCTTAAATCCGTGAAAAGGTGGTCAGTGATCCCACCATGAAGATGTTCTTGATGGATCCATGTGTGGTCCATCCGTGTTACGGGCACTGCACAGCGGAAAAATAATCTTCAAAGCATCTCCTCCTAATGATCCATGAAACACGGATGGAACACGGATGACATCCGTGTTTTTCATGGACCCATAGACTATAATGGGTGTGATGGATCTGTGAACAAGGACAAAGAGAGCGTGCATCGTGCTAAAAACACGGACCCACGGACCAGGGTAAAAAACTGATATGTGAATATGAGGCTTTATGGTGGAGTTTTTGTTAGGAAAAATTCTGATGTATTATTTTTTATGATATCGCAATTGCTAAATTTAATAAATAAAGAGTTAAAAAGGAGGTATAATGTCATCTTCTGAGATAATAAGTCAACTCTGAGATGTGATGTCATCCTCTGAGACAATAAGTCAGTTCTGAGGTGTGATGTCATCCTCTGAGACAATAAGTCAGCTCTGAGGTGTGATGTCATCCTCTGAGACAATAAGTCAGCTCTGAGGTGTGATGTCATCCTCTGAGACAATAAGTCAGCTCTGAGGTGTGATGTCATCCTCTGAGATAATAAGTCAACTCTGAGATATGATTCATCATCTAAGAAAATAAGTCAGCTCTCAGGTGTGATGTCATCTTCTGAGATAATACGGTAAGTCAACTCTGAGATATGTCACCTGAGAAAATGTAAGCTCTGAGATATGTCATTTAGGAAAATAAGTCAGCTCTGAGGTGTGATGTCATCCTCTGAGATAATAAGTCAGTTCTGAGGTGTGATGTCATCCTCTGAGACAATAAGTCAGCTCTGAGGTGTGATGTCATCCTCTGAGACAATAAGTCAGCTCTGAGGTGTGATGTCATCCTCTGAGATAATAAGTCAGTTCTGAAGTATGTCATCCTCTGAGATAATAAGTCAGCTCTGAGGTGTGATGTCATCCTCTGGGATAATAAGTCAGCTCTGAGGTGTGATGTCATCCTCTGAGACAATAAGTCAGTTCTGAGGTGTGATGTCATCCTCTGAGATAATAAGTCAGTTCTGAGGTGTGATGTCATCCTCTGAGACAATAAGTCAGTTCTGAGATGTGATGTCATCCTCTGAGACAATACGTCTGCTCTGAGGTGTGATGTCATCCTCTGAGATAATAAGTCAGTTCTGAGGTGTGATGTCATCCTCTGAGACAATAAGTCAGCTCTGAGGTGTGATGTCATCCTCTGAGATAATAAGTCAGTTCTGAGGTGTGATGTCATCCTCTGGGATAATAAGTCAGATCTGAGGTGTGATGTCATCCTCTGAGACAATAAGTCAGTTCTGAGGTGTGATGTCATCCTCTGAGATAGTAAGTCAGCTCTGAGGTAATGCTTCACACTCTTCCTCTCCCTGTCTGACACGATCAGTCCTGTGCGCTCCGCGCTTTCTTGGCTTCGTGTTTCGCTCCAGCCGTGTGTTCGGAGCAGATGGAGCAGACGCGGGTGACTATTTATAGAAAGGCTACATGTTAAATGCAGACAACGCTCGGCCTAATTAGCGCAGTCGCTTCCCGCTCGGAGAGGCTGATGAGGTTACACGATTGTGAACAGATGAATGAAGCGTCTGCTCTGACTGCGCAGCCCAGACACTCACACTCTGCCTCTCAGTTCAACCGCTCTGACTGCGCAGCCCAGACACTCACACTCTGCCTCAGCTCCACCGCTCTGACTGCGCAGCCCAGACACTCACACTCTGCCTCTCAGTTCAACCGCTCTGACTGCGCAGCCCAGACACTCACACTCTGCCTCTCAGCACCACCGCTCTGACTGCTCAGCCCAGAAACTCACACTCTGCCTCTCAGCTCCACCGCTCTGACTGCGCAGCCCAGACACTCACACTCTGCCTCTCAGCTCCACCGCTCTGACTGCGCAGCCCAGACACTCACACTCTGCCTCTCAGCTCCACCGCTCTGACTGCGCAGCCCAGACACTCACACTCTGCCTCTCAGCTCCACCGCTCTCACTGCGCAGCCCAGACACTCACACTCTGCCTCTCAGTATGACCGCTCTGACTGCGCAGCCCAGACACTCACACTCTGCCTCTCAGCTCCACGGCTCTGACTGCGCAGCCCAGACACTCACACTCTGCCTCTCAGCTCCACCGCTCTGACTGCGCAGCCCAGACACTCACACTCTGCCTCTCAGCACCACCGCTCTGACTGTGCAGCCCAGACACTCACACTCTGCCTCAGCTCCACCGCTCTGACTGGGCAGCCCAGACACTCACACTCTGCCTCAGCTCCACTGCTCTGACTGCGCAGCCCAGACACTCACACTCTGCCTCTCAGCTCCACCGCTCTGACTGCGCAGCCCAGACACTCACACTCTGCCTCTCAGCTCCACCGCTCTGACTGCGCAGCCCAGACACTCACACTCTGCCTCTCAGCTCGACTGCTCTTACTGCGCAGCCCAGACACTCACACTCTGCCTCTCAGCTCCACCGCTCTGACTGCGCAGCCCAGACACTCACACTCTGCCTCTCAGCTCCACTGCTCTTACTGCGCAGCCCAGACACTCACACTCTGCCTCAGCTCCACCGCTTTGACTGCGCAGCCCAGACACTCACACTCTGCCTCAGCTCCACCGCTCTGACTGCGCAGCCCAGACACTCACACTCTGACTCTCAGCTCCACTGCTCTGACTGCGCAGCCCAGACACTCACACTCTGCCTCAGCTCCACCGCTCTGACTGCGCAGCCCAGACACTCACACTCTGCCTCAGCTCCACCTCTCTGACTGTGCAGCCCAGACACTCACACTCTGCCTCTCAGTATGACCGCTCTGACTGCGCAGCCTAGACACTCACACTCACACTCTGCCTCTCAGCTCCACCGCTCTGACTGCGCAGCCCAGACACTCACACTCTGCCTCTCAGCTCCACCGCTCTGACTGCGCAGCCCAGACACTCACACTCTGCCTCTCAGCACCACCGCTCTGACTGCGCAGCCCAGACACTCACACTCTGCCTCAGCTCCACCGCTCTGAGTGCGCAGCCCAGACACTCACACTCTGCCTCAGCTCCACCGCTCTGACTGCGCAGCCCAGACACTCACACTCTGCCTCAGCTCCACCGCTCTGACTGCGCAGCCCAGACACTCACACTCTGCCTCTCAGCTCCACCGCTCTGACTGCGCAGCCCAGACACTCACACTCTGCCTCTCAGCTCCACCGCTCTGACTGCGCAGCCCAGACACTCACACTCTGCCTCTCAGTATGACCGCTCTGACTGCGCAGCCTAGACACTCACACTCACACTCTGCCTCTCAGCTCCACCGCTCTGACTGCGCAGCCCAGACACTCACACTCACACTCTGCCTCTCAGCTCCACCGCTCTGACTGCGCAGCCCAGACACTCACACTCTGCCTCTCAGTATGACCGCTCTGACTGCGCAGCCCAGACACTCACACTCTGCCTCTCAGCTCCACCGCTCTGACTGCGCAGCCCAGACACTCACACTCTGCCTCTCAGCTCCACTGCTCTTACTGCGCAGCCCAGACACTCACACTCTGCCTCTCAGTATGACCGCTCTGACTGCGCAGCCTAGACACTCACACTCACACTCTGCCTCTCAGCTCCACTGCTCTTACTGCGCAGCCCAGACACTCACACTCTGCCTCAGCTCCACCGCTCTGACTGCGCAGCCCAGACACTCACACTCACACTCTGCCTCTCAGCTCCACCGCTCTGACTGCGCAGCCCAGACACTCACACTCTGCCTCTCAGTATGACCGCTCTGACTGCGCAGCCCAGACACTCACACTCTGCCTCTCAGTATGACCGCTCTGACTGCGCAGCCCAGACACTCACACTCACACTCTGCCTCTCAGCTCCACTGCTCTTACTGCGCAGCCCAGACACTCACACTCTGCCTCAGCTCCACCGCTCTGACTGCGCAGCCCAGACACTCACACTCTGCCTCTCAGCTCCACCGCTCTGACTGCGCAGCCCAGACACTCACACTCTGCCTCTCAGCTCCACCGCTCTGACTGCGCAGCCCAGACACTCACACTCTGCCTCAGCTCCACCGCTCTGACTGCGCAGCCCAGACACTCACACTCTGCCTCTCAGTATGACCGCTCTGACTGCGCAGCCCAGACACTCACACTCTGCCTCTCAGCTCCACTGCTCTTACTGCGCAGCCCAGACACTCACACTCTGCCTCAGCTCCACCGCTCTGACTGCGCAGCCCAGACACTCACACTCTGCCTCTCAGCTCCACCGCTCTGACTGCGCAGCCCAGACACTCACACTCTGCCTCTCAGTATGACCGCTCTGACTGCGCAGCCCAGACACTCACACTCTGCCTCTCAGCTCCACTGCTCTTACTGCGCAGCCCAGACACTCACACTCTGCCTCAGCTCCACCGCTCTGACTGCGCAGCCCAGACACTCACACTCTGCCTCAGCTCCACCGCTCTGACTGCGCAGCCCAGACACTCACACTCTGCCTCTCAGCTCCACCGCTCTGACACCTCAGCATTCCTGACAACTTTATCACTTTTATTCTAAATTTTGATTTTCTAGAAATTTCTCAGGCTTTTTCACAAAGTTTATGATTCTGCTGATTTAGTGGACATAGGGCAGAGCAATCTCCTCCCTCAACAAAGCAGAGTAGTTTTGCTTCCTCATGTCTTGTACTCCAGTCACATCCAGAGCTGCATTCACAGTTCGGAGCACACAGGGTACGATACAATATAGCAGTGATTAGAGCTCAGATCGTACCGTGAGTAGGGGTCTTCTCTCTTCTCCGCACCCCGGTCGTTCTACCCCTCTCATATTCTGAGCCGACCTCGTGACCCTCCCCTTCTACGAAAGTGTAATATTTGCCGCTCTCGTGCTCGAGGAAATAGCTGGGAGACTCGCAGCCTTTCATCACAGACTTGCTGACGCCATATTTATTGATGTCGTCACACGGCACAATCCCAATGTCGTCCCTGCGGGAGGCAAACACACGGTCAACCCCAGTAATACTATTATCATATCTCCACTTTCTGAGCTGCAGTGTAAAGCATGGGGGAGATGAATGGTATTTAGAAGCAGTCTGAGGAGGAGGATTTCAGGCGACCTCAGACCCCAGCAGATGCAGCAGAGGTGACGGACCGGGCGACCCAAGCACATCTTATAGTGACCTCAATGGGGAAAAGGATGAAATACAGAAAACATTTTACAGATGGCAGCTCGGTGTAGAAATCACTGAAGAACCCAGTAAGTTTGTGACCCCCTGGAAAGCTGCTCCATAACAGATCATAGACAATTCCTCGCAGCCAAAGCCACAAAGCCAGATCTTTACCTGGGGCCATAAAGTCCGGACACAGGAGAAAGAATGAAGACGTCATGCAGGGCCGGGCCGTCCAGCTTGGAGGACATCCCCATGGTGCCCGTCGGGGTGGTGTTACCACTGGTGGGACTGGTGGGAATTATAGGCTGAGGGAGGAAGAGAAGAAAACGTCATTGAGAGAGGAAAATGTGTGACCCCCGATACAACGGTGCAGCCTGTGGAGCTCCCAGTGCAGTGCCCTGGCGCAGACCTCTGCCATAGAAGCCAGCGCTGTGGGGGTAAGCTGCAGGGGGCACTGCTATGGTACGCTATAGGGGGTACTGCTGTGGGGATATGCTGTATGGGCACTGCTGTGGAGGTATACTGTATGGGCACTGCTGTGGGGGTATACTGTATGGGCACTGCTGTGAGGGTACGCTGTATGGGCACTGCTGTGAGGGTACACTATAGGGGCACTGCTGTGAGGGTACACTATAGGGGCACTGCTGTGGAGGTATACTATATGGGAACTGCTGTGAGGGTACACTATAGGGGCACTGCTGTGGAGGTATACTACACTGCGTGCAGAATTATTAGGCAAATGAGTATTTTGACCACATCATCCTCTTTATGCATGTTGTCTTACTCCAAGCTGTATAGGCTCGAAAGCCTACTACCAATTAAGCATATTAGGTGATGTGCATCTCTGTAATGAGAAGGGGTGTGGTCTAATGACATCAACACCCTATATCAGGTGTGCATAATTATTAGGCAACTTCCTTTCCTTTGGCAAAATGGGTCAAAAGAAGGACTTGACAGGCTCAGAAAAGTCAAAAATAGTGAGATATCTTGCAGAGGGATGCAGCACTCTTAAAATTGCAAAGCTTCTGAAGCGTGATCATCGAACAATCAAGCGTTTCATTCAAAATAGTCAACAGGGTCGCAAGAAGCGTGTGGAAAAACCAAGGCGCAAAATAACTGCCCATGAACTGAGAAAAGTCAAGCGTGCAGCTGCCAAGATGCCACTTGCCACCAGTTTGGCCATATTTCAGAGCTGCAACATCACTGGAGTGCCCAAAAGCACAAGGTGTGCAATACTCAGAGACATGGCCAAGGTAAGAAAGGCTGAAAGACGACCACCACTGAACAAGACACACAAGCTGAAACGTCAAGACTGGGCCAAGAAATATCTCAAGACTGATTTTTCTAAGGTTTTAGGACTGATGAAATGAGAGTGAGTCTTGATGGGCCAGATGGATGGGCCCGTGGCTGGATTGGTAAAGGGCAGAGAGCTCCAGTCCGACTCAGACGCCAGCAAGGTGGAGGTGGAGTACTGGTTTGGGCTGGTATCAACAAAGATGACCTTGTGGGGCCTTTTCGGGTTGAGGATGGAGTCAAGCTCAACTCCCAGTCCTACTGCCAGTTTCTGGAAGACACCTTCTTCAAGCAGTGGTACAGGAAGAAGTCTGCATCCTTCAAGAAAAACATGATTTTCATGCAGGACAATGCTCCATCACACGCGTCCAAGTACTCCACAGTGTGGCTGGCAAGAAAGGGTCTAAAAGAAGAAAATCTAATGACATGGCCTCCTTGTTCACCTGATCTGAACCCCATTGAGAACCTGTGGTCCATCATCAAATGTGAGATTTACAAGGAGGGAAAACAGTACACCTCTCTGAACAGTGTCTGGGAGGCTGTGGTTGCTGCTGCACGCAATGTTGATGGTGAACAGATCAAAACACTGACAGAATCCATGGATGGCAGGCTTTTGAGTGTCCTTGCAAAGAAAGGTGGCTATATTGGTCACTGATTTGTTTTTGTTTTGATTTTGAATGTCAGAAATGTATATTTGTGAATGTTGAGATGTTATATTGGTTTCACTGGTAAAAATTAATAATTGAAATGGGTATATATTTGTTTTTTGTTAAGTTGCCTAATAATTATGCACAGTAATAGTCACCTGCACACACAGATATCCCCCTAAAATAGCTAAAACTAAAAACAAATTAAAAACTACTTCCAAAAATATTCAGCTTTGATATTAATGAGTTTTTTGGGTTCATTGAGAACATGGTTGTTGTTCAATAATAAAATGAATCCTCAAAAATACAACTTGCCTAATAATTCTGCACTCCCTGTATATGGGCACTGCTGTGGGGATATGCTGTATGGGCACTGCTGTGGAGGTATACTGTATGGGTACTGCTCTGGGGGTATATTGTAAGGGTACTGCTGTGGAGGTATACTGTATGGGCACTGCTGTGGAGGTATACTGTATGGGTACTGCTGTGAGGGTACGTTGTATGGGTACTGCTGTGGAGGTATACTGTATGGGCACTGCTGTAGGGGTATACTGTATGGGCACTGCTGTGGGGATATGCTGTATGGGCACTGCTGTGGAGGTATACTATAGGGGCACTGCTGTGGAGGTATACTGTATGGGCACTGCTGTGAGGGTACGCTGTATGGGCACTGCTGTGGAGGTATACTGTATGGGCACTGCTGTGAGGGTACGCTGTATGGGCACTGCTGTGGAGGTATACTGTATGGGTACTGCTCTGGGGGTATATTGTAAGGGTACTGCTGTGGAGGTATACTGTATGGGTACTGGTGTGGAGGTATACTGTATGGGTACTGGTGTGAGGGTACGTTGTATGGGTACTGCTGTGGAGGTATACTGTATGGGCACTGCTGTGGAGGTATACTGTATGGGTACTGCTCTGGGGGTATATTGTAAGGGTACTGCTGTGGAGGTATACTGTATGGGTACTGCTGTGAGGGTACGTTGTATGGGTACTGCTGTGGAGGTATACTGTATGGGCACTGCTGTAGGGGTATACTGTATGGGCACTGCTGTGGGGATATGCTGTATGGGCACTGCTGTGGAGGTATACTGTATGGGCACTGCTGTGGAGGTATACTGTAGGGGCACTGCTGTAGGGGTACACTATAGGGGCACTGCTGTGGGGGTATACTGTATGGGTACTGCTGTGGGGGTATACTGTATGGGTACTGCTGTGGGGGTACACTATAGGGGCACTGCTGTGGGGGTACACTATAGGGGCACTGCTGTGGGGGTATACTGTATGGGTACTGCTGTGGGGGTATACTGTATGGGTACTGCTGTGGGGGTACACTATAGGGGCACTGCTGTGGGGGTATACTGTATGGGTACTGCTGTGGGGGTATACTGTATGGGTACTGCTGTGGGGGTACACTATAGGGGCACTGCTGTGGAGGTATACTGTATGGGTACTGCTGTAGGGGTATACTGTATGGGCACTGCTGTGGGGGTACACTATAGGGGCACTGCTGTGGGGGTACACTATAGGGGCACTGCTGTGTGGGTATACTGTATGGGCACTGCTGTGGAGGTATACTGTATGGGCACTGCTGTGGGGGTATACTGTATGGGCACTGCTGTGGGGGTACACTATAGGGGCACTGCTGTGGGGGTATACTGTGTGAGTACTGCTGTGGAGGTATACTGTATGGGCACTGCTGTGGGGGTATACTGTGTGAGTACTGCTGTGGGGGTACACTATAGGGGCACTGCTGTGGCGGTATACTATATGGAAAATGATTGAAATATGAAACCTCCTATTAAAGAAAAGTGTTAGGCGGCCAAGTTCTAAAATGAGGCGAACCCCAATGCTCAGCCCACTAACTCCCAGTCTGACCAGTATGAATACTCCAAATACACCACATTGACAATGGAGAACCTGATGAGGGGGCATTCACCCCAAAACTGCAAACCCAGCACAGGATCAACCTCATCCCAGTGCCCGGTCCAAGGTCTGCCTCCCTCCCCAGAACCAAAGGAAAATCAGTAAATTATATACAAGTTCAACTGCACAAACTATGAAAAAATGATGATTTTAATTTCCAGCTAAATGTCGCAATGAGACAAAGATATAACCGAGGAGCAGTACAGGATAAGTAATGTATGTACACAGTGACTGCACCAGCAGAATAGTGAGTGCAGCTCTGGAGTATAATACAGGATGTAACTCAGGATCAGTACAGGATAAGTAATGTATGTACACAGTGACTGCACCAGCAGAATAGTGAGTGCAGCTCTGGAGTATAATACAGGATGTAACTCAGGATCAGTACAGGATAAGTAATGTATGTGCACAGTGACTGCACCAGCAGAATAGTGAGTGCAGCTCTGGAGTATAATACAGGATGTAACTCAGGATCAGTACAGGATAAGTAATGTATGTACACAGTGACTGCACCAGCAGAATAGTGAGTGCAGCTCTGGAGTATAATACAGGATGTAACTCAGGATCAGTACAGGATAAGTAATGTATGTGCACAGTGACTGCACCAGCAGAATAGTGAGTTCAGCTCTGGAGTATAATACAGGATGTAACTCAGGATCAGTACAGGATAAGTAATGTATGTACACAGTGACTCCACCAGCAGAATAGTGAGTGCAGCTCTGGAGTATAATACAGGATGTAACTCAGGATCAGTACAGGATAAGTAATGTATGTACACAGTGACTGCACCAGCAGAATAGTGAGTGCTGCTCTGGAGTATAATACAGGGTGTAACTCAGGATCAGTACAGGATAAGTAATGTATGTACACAGTGACTGCACCAGCAGAATAGTGAGTGCAGCTCTGGAGTATAATACAGGATTTAACTGAGGATCAGTACAGGATAAGTAATGTATGTACACAGTGACTGCACCAGCAGAATAGTGAGTGCTGCTCTGGAGTATAATACAGGGTGTAACTCAGGATCAGTACAGGATAAGTAATGTATGTACACAGTGACTGCACCAGCAGAATAGTGAGTGCAGCTCTGGAGTATAATACAGGATGTAACTGAGGGTCAGTACAGGATAAGTAATGTATGTACACAGTGACTGCACCAGCAGAATAGTGAGTGCAGCTCTGGAGTATAATACAGGATGTAACTCAGGATCAGTACAGGATAAGTAATGTATGTACACAGTGACTGCACCAGCAGAATAGTGAGTGCAGCTCTGGAGTATAATACAGGATGTAACTCAGGATCAGTACAGGATAAGTAATGTATGTACACAGAGACTGCACCAGCAGAATAGTGAGTGCAGCTCTGGAGAATAATACAGGATGTAACTGAGGATCAGTACAGGATAAGTAATGTATGTACACAGTGACTGCACCAGCAGAATATTGAGTGCAGCTCTGGAGTATAATACAGAATGTAACTCGGGATCAGTACAGGATAAGTAATGTATGTACACAGTGACTGCACCAGCAGAATAGTGAGTGCAGCTCTGGAGTATAATACAGGATTTAACTGAGGATCAGTACAGGATAAGTAATGTATGTACACAGTGACTGCACCAGCAGAATAGTGAGTGCAGCTCTGGAGTATAATACAGAATGTAACTCGGGATCAGTACAGGATAAGTAATGTATGTACACAGTGACTGCACCAGCAGACTATTGAGTGCAGCTCTGGAGAATAATACAGGATGTAACTCAGGATCAGTACAGGATAAGTAATGTATGTACACAGTGACTGCACCAGCAGAATAGTGAGTGCCGCTCTGGAGTATAATACAGGATGTAACTCAGGATCAGTACCGGATAAGTAATATAACGTACACAGTGACTGCACCAGCAGAATAGTGAGTGCAGCTCTGGAGTATAATACAGCATGTAACTCAGGATCAGTACAGGATAAGCAATGTATGTACACAGTGACTCCACCAGCAGAATAGTGAGTGCAGCTCTGGAGAATAATACAGGATGTAACTCAGGATCAGTACAGGATAAGTAAAGTATGTACACAGTGACTGCACCAGCAGAATAGTGAGTGCTGCTCTGGAGTATAATACAGGATGTAACTCAGGATCAGTGCAGGATAAGCAATGTATGTACACAGTGACTGCACCAGCAGAATAGTGAGTGCAGCTCTGGAGAATAATACAGGATGTAACTCAGGATCAGTACAGGATAAGTAATATATGTACACAGTGACTGCACCAGCAGAATAGTGAGTGCAGCTCTGGAGTATAATACAGGATGTAACTCAGGATCAGTACAGGATAAGTAATGTATGTACACAGTGACTGCACCAGCAGAATAGTGAGTGCAGCTCTGGAGAATAATACAGGATGTAACTCAGGATCAGTACAGGATAAGTAATGTATGTACACAGTGACTGCACCAGCAGAATAGTGAGTGCAGCTCTGGAGAATAATACAGGATGTAACTCAGGATCAGTACAGGATAAGTAATATATGTACACAGTGACTGCAGTTTATATATTCTTTGCCTGTACTTCGCTGGTTTTCTGGTACCTGTAGTGCGAGTGGTTTCCATCTCACGTTCTTCAGCAGTGCAGGGGCTGACGCTAAGGTGTTCTGAGGTCTCTTCTTTAGAGTCAGGATCACTCCACTGGGATCTTCCCTCAGAGCATTTACCAAGTTTTTCAGTTGCCAACCGACCTGATGGAAAAAAAAGATGAAATACATTTCTCAGATGATAGGATTAGATGCAGGATTCTTGTGGCAGTATCACACATGATAGGCTTAGATACAGCAGCTCAGCAGACAGTATTAGGTACAGTTTCCAGCCCTAGTGTAATGCACTCATCATTCTCCTATCGATATGTCGCCTTTGTGTGTCGCTCTTTCGCAGTTTGTTCTGCATGATGGACTCCGCAGTGTGGTCTTGTGGGTCCACAATAAGTTCTGACTGCATAAGTTTACACGCCCCGCCAGCTGTTACCATCCATGATATTTCAGCGCTCACATGACAATTGATTGATAGCTTTTAATTACAATCTCAGCGGTTGTTTCCAGAACGCAGACTCGACCGCAGAATGTCCGTAATCCACAAGTGTGAGTGTAAAGCATCCCCCCTGGCTGAGCAGACTGTATCACACAACAGGATTAGATACACAGTTTACCAGACTGCATCACACATGATAGGATTAGATACACAGCTCAGCAGGCAGTATCACACAGGAGAGGATTAGATACACAGCTCAGCAGACAGTATCACACAGGATAGGATTAGATACACAGCTCAGCAGACAGTATCACACAGGGTAGGATTAGATACACAGCTCAGCAGACAGTATCACACAGGATAGGATTAGATACACAGCTCAGCAGACAGTATCACACAGGATAGGATTAGATACACAGCTCAGCAGACAGTATCACACAGGAGAGGATTAGATACACAGCTCAGCAGACAGTATCACACAGGATAGGATTATATACACAGCTCAGCAGACAGTATCACACAGGATAGGATTAGATACACAGCTCAGCAGACAGTATCACACAGGATAGGATTAGATACACAGCTCAGCAGACAGTATCACACAGGATAGGATTAGATACACAGCTCAGCAGACAGTATCACACAGGATAGGATTAGATATACAGCTCAGCAGACAGTATTACACAGGATAGGATTAGATACACAGCTCAGCAGAGAGTATCACACAGGATAAGATTAGATACACAGCTCAACAGACAGTATCACACAGGATAGGATTAGATACACAGCTCAGCAGACAGTATCACACAGGATAGGATTAGATACACAGCTCAGCAGACAGTATCACACAGGATAGGATTAGATACACAGCTCAGCAGACAGTATCACACAGGATAGGATTAGATACACAGCTCAGCAGACTGTATCACACAGGATAGGATTAGATACACAGCTCGGCAGACAGTATCACACATTATGAGATAAGATACACAGCTCAGCAGACAGTATCACACAGGATAGGATTAGATACACAGCTCAGCAGACAGTATCACACAGGATGGGATTAGATACACAGCTCAGCAGACAGTATCACACAGGATAGGATTAGATACACAGCTCAGCAGACTGCATCACACAGGATAGGATTAGATACACAGTCAGCAGACAGTATCACACAGGATAGGATTAGATACACAGCTCAGCAGACAGTATCACACAGGATAGGATTAGATACACAGCTCAGCAGACAGTATCACACAGGATAGGATTAGATACACAGCTCAGCAGACTGCATCACACAGGATAGGATTAGATACACAGTCAGCAGACAGTATCACACAGGATAGGATTAGATACACAGCTCAGCAGACAGTATCACACAGGATAGGATTAGATACACAGCTCAGCAGACAGTATCACACAGGATAGGATTAGATACACAGCTCAGCAGACAGTATCACACAGGATAGGATTAGATACACAGTCAGCAGACAGTATCACACAGGATAGGATTAGATACACAGCTCAGCAGACAGTATCACACAGGATAGGATTAGATACACAGCTCAGCAGACAGTATCACACAGGATAGGATTAGATACACAGCTCAGCAGACAGTATCACACAGGATAGGATTAGATACACAGCTCAGCAGACTGCATCACACAGGATAGGATTAGATACACAGTCAGCAGACAGTATCACACAGGATAGGATTAGATACACAGCTCAGCAGACAGTATCACACAGGATAGGATTAGATACACAGCTCAGCAGACTGTATCACACAGGATAGGATTAGATACACAGCTCAGCAGTCAGTATCACACAGGATAGGATTAGATACACAGCTCAGCAGACAGTATCACACAGTATAGGATTAGATACACAGCTCAGCAGGCAGTATCACACAGGATAGGATTAGATACACAGCTCAGCAGGCAGTATCACACAGGATAGGATTAGATACACAGCTCAGCAGGCAGTATCACACAGGGTAGGATTAGATACACAGCTCAGCAGGCAGTATCACACAGGGTAGGATTAGATACACAGCTCAGCAGGCAGTATCACACAGGGTAGGATTAGATACACAGCTCAGCAGGCAGTATCACACAGGATAGGATTAGATACACAGCTCAGCAGGCAGTATCACACAGGATAGGATTAGATACACAGCTCAGCAGACAGTATCACACAGGATAGGATTAGATACACAGCTCAGGAGACTGTATCACACAGGACAGGATTAGATACAGGGCTCAGCAGACAGTATCACACATTATGAGATAAGATACACAGCTCAGCAGGCAGTATCACACAGGATAGGATTAGATACACAGCTCAGCAGACAGTATCACACAGGATAGGATTAGATACACAGCTCAGCAGACAGTATCACACAGGATAGGATTAGATACACAGCTCAGCAGGCAGTATCACACAGGATAGGATTAGATACACAGCTCAGCAGGCAGTATCACACAGGACAGGATTAGATACACAGCTCAGCAGGCAGTATCACACAGGATAGGATTAGATACACAGCTCAGCAGACAGTATCACACAGGATAGGATTAGATACACAGCTCAGCAGTCAGTATCACACAGGATAGGATTAGATACACAGCTCAGCAGACTGTATCACACAGGATAGGATTAGATACACAGCTCAGCAGGCAATATCACACAGGGTAGGATTAGATACACAGCTCAGCAGACAGTATCACACAGGATAGGATTAGATACACAGCTCAGCAGGCAGTATCATACAGGATAGGATGAGATACACAGCTCAGCAGACAGTATCACAGGGTAGGATTAGATACACAGCTCAGCAGGCAATATCACACAGGATAGGATTAGATACACAGCTCAGCAGACAGTATCACACAGGATAGGATTAGATACACAGCTCAGCAGACAGTATCACACAGGATAGGATTAGATACACAGCTCAGAAGACTGTATCACACAAGACAGGATTAGATACACAGCCCGGCAGACAGTATCACACAGGATAGGACTAGATACACAGCTCAGCAGACTGTATCACATAGGATAGGATTAGATACACAGCTCAGCAGACAGTATCACACAGGATAGGATTAGATACACAGCTCAGCAGGCAGTATCACACAGGATAGGATTAGATACACAGCTCAGCAGGCAGTATCACACAGGATAGGATTAGATACACAGCTCAGCAGACAGTATCACACAAGACAGGATTAGATACACAGCCCGGCAGACAGTATCACACAGGATAGGACTAGATACACAGCTCAGCAGACTGTATCACACAGGATAGGATTAGATACACAGCTCAGCAGGCAGTATCACACATGATAGGATTAGATACACAGCTCAGCAGACAGTATCACACATGATAGGATTAGATACACAGCTCAGCAGACTGTATCACACAGGATATGATTAGATACACAGCTCGGCAGACAGTATCACACAGGATAGGTTTAGATACACAGCTCAGCAGACAGTATCACACATGATAGGATTAGATACACAGCTCAGCAGACAGTATCACACAGGATAGGATTAGATACACAGCTCAGCAGACAGTATCACACAGGATAGGATTAGATACACAGCTCAGCAGACAGTATCACACAGGACAGGATTAGATACACAGCTCAGCAGACTGTATCACACAACAGGATTAGATACACAGCTCAGCAGACAGTATCACAGGATAGGATTAGATACACAGCTCAGCAGACAGTATTACACAGGAGAGGATTAGATACACAGCTCAGGAGACAGTATCACACAGGATAGGATTAGATACACAGCTCAGGAGACAGTATCACACAGGATAGGATTAGATACACCGCTCAGCAGACAGTATCACACAGGATAGGATTAGATACACAGCTCAGCAGTCAGTATCACACATAATAGGATTAGATACACAGCTCAGCAGACAGTATCACACAGGATAGGATTAGATACACCGCTCAGCAGACAGTATCACACAGGATAGGATTAGATACACAGCTCAGCAGTCAGTATCACACATAATAGGATTAGATACACAGCTCAGCAGACAGTATCACACAGGGTAGGATTAGATACACAGCTCAGCAGACAGTATCACACAGGATAGGATTAGATACACAGCTCAGCAGACTGTATAACACAACAGGATTAGATACACAGCTCAGCAGACAGTATCACACAGGATAGGATTAGATACACAGTTCAGCAGACAGTATCACACAGGATAAGATTAGATACACAGCTCAGCAGTCAGTATCACACATAATAGGATTAGATACACAGCTCAGCAGACAGTATCACACAGGATAGGATTAGATACACAGCTCAGCAGACAGTATCACACAGGAGAGGATTAGATACACAGCTCAGCAGTCAGTATCACACAACAGGATTAGATACACAGCTCAGCAGACAGTATCACACAGGATAGGATTAGATACACAGTTCAGCAGTCAGTATCACACATAATAGGATTAGATACACAGCTCAGCAGACAGTATCACACAGGATAGGATTAGATACACAGTTCAGCAGACAGTATCACACAGGAGAGGATTAGATACACAGCTCAGCAGTCAGTATCACACAACAGGATTAGATACACAGCTCAGCAGACAGTATCACACAGGATAGGATTAGATACACAGCTCAGCAGACAGTATCACACAGGAGAGGATTAGATACACAGCTCAGCAGTCAGTATCACACATAATAGGATTAGATACACAGCTCAGCAGTCAGTATCACACATAATAGGATTAGATACACAGCTCAGCAGTCAGTATCACACATAATAGGATTAGATACACAGCTCAGCAGGCAGTATCACACAGGAGAGGATTAGATACACAGCTCAGCAGGCAGTATCACACATAATAGGATTAGATACACAGCTCAGCAGTCAGTATCACACATAATAGGATTAGATACACAGCTCAGGAGACAATATCACACGTTAGGATTAGATACTGAGACTCATTATTGTGTATCCCTGGGTAATTCATTCTCATTGGGGTAATTTATGAAGGCGATTCATATTTTTTTTGGCGTACAAACATTTCTGCATTTAAAAGAAACAATGGTTGGATTTAGCAGAGTGGGCGTGGCCTCACGTGGCCTCACGTGGCCTGGCAGATTTACTATAATTTAGGTCGGAATCTGGTTTATTATATAAAGCTCTGCCAGCGCAGGAAATTGCAGTAGTAATAAATTCCTCCCATTGACTTTCGTGGCATGTCGTTTATATATCCGGAGTCGTGACTAAGGCGGCGTTAGAACGTTAGAAGATTGGGGGCGATACCACGGTGGACGGGCCGTGTCATAATGAAGCAGAGGAGATGAAGAGGCAACGTGCTGCCTGTAATGTGGGATCGCACAGTCGCCGCGGCAAACAGACGCAGGAAATAATTACGGCACACTTCAAAGACAACTCCCCAGATACCCGTCGAGATTTCTGATCTGTGACAGGCGGAATATTCCAGAAAAAATATGTTGAGCACTAAACATGAAAGTCGCCAGTGATGGTTCTGCTATTTCTGTTGTGGGAATAATTAGTGTGAAAAATAAAATGAAAACCAAATGCAAATTTTTTATAAAAAATATTGTGTTTTGAGAATAGGGCACAGCATCCCCCCCCCCTTGTTGATTATTTCCATGGAGATGTCAAAGAAGCATCAGCTACAGATACATTGTAACAACACATGATCACTCACTCAGCTCCAGTCACATCCAGAGCTGCGGTCACGGCTTATATGTTACAGCAGAGGCTGGGAAACTTTTGAGTTAACTAACAGATTTTACTTGGTGGCTACATTTTTCCCCAACTTGCTTATAAAGAGTGTAGGGGTTAATGGGAATAGGTGAATCTTAGTGGGAAATGCCTGGGGCCTAATGCAGCGGCCGGGTTTGGGGAGTTCCCAGTGCTATGCTGTCGAGGTGTCACCACGTGTTGCTTCTCTCCAGAAGGGGTGGTAAGGCGTGGTGCAACCCAATGGGAGATAAGTCCAGAGAGTCAGGGTCTGCAGTAACCAGGGGGCTTCTTTACTGGAGGAATTCAGGTGCAAAACAATACAGGCAGTGCACTGAGCGGCTTCTCCGGTCTCCTCCAGGACAGAAGAAGTTTCTGTGCTGAAGAAAGGTCTGAGGCAGCCATCCTTTCTTTCTCAGGTTGGTGGTCCGGGTTCTATAGCTCAGGCGTTCCGATTGCTCCCTGGTCAACGGGCCGGTAACCCAATGTTTGTGGCTCAGCATCTTAAAGAGGACCTTCCATCGGTGTAGCCCTCGTCTAATTATGGTCTTACCTTATAGGGCGGCCCCCACTGATGCCATGGCACATTTTCTTCCCCTATCAGCTCATTCTCCCTGGCTAAGAGCGGTGTGCTCTGATTGGATGCGCTCACAGCCAGGGAGAAGAGAACCGCCCCCAGCGAAACTGCGAGTCTCCGCCTAGTGTAACCGAGTCGGCTCATTATAATATAAGGCGCCAAAATCAACAGGGACAACAGAGCACGAACGGGGGATCTTTGGGGAAAAAAAGTGCCATGGCATCAGTGGGGGCCGCACTATAAGGTAAGACCATAATTAGACTGGGGCTACACCGATGAAAGGTCCTCTTTAAGGCTACTTTCACACTAGCGTTCGGGGCTCCGCTTGTGAGTTCCGTTTGAAGGCTCTCACAAGCGCCCCGAACGGATCCGTACTGCCCCAATGCATTCTGAGTGGATGCGGATCCGCTCAGAATGCATCAGTTTGGCACCGTTTGGCCTCCGCTCCGCTCAGCAGGCGGACACCCGAACGCAGCTTGCAGCGTTTTCGTGTCCGCCTGGCCGTGCGGAGCCAAACGGATCCGTCCAGACTTACAATGCAAGTCAATGGGGACGGATCCGTTTGACATTGACACAATATGGTGCAATTTCAAACGGATCCGTCCCCCATTGACTTTCAATGTAAAGTCAGGATTATACCATCAGATCGGAGTTTTCTCCAATCCGATGGTATATTTTAACTTGAAGCGTCCCCATCACCATGGGAACGCCTCTATGTTAGAATATACCATCGGATTTGAGTTACATCGTGAAACTCAAATCCGACCCCCCCCCCCTCCTGTATTTAACTTATTGGTGGCCAGTGGGGCCCCCCCACCCTCCCCAGTATTAATTGTAAGCAGTGCGGCCCCCCTCCCTCTATATTCATCGGTGGCCAGTGCGGATATTAAATATGAGCAGTGCGGTCTCCCCCTCCCTCCCTCCCCAGTATTAAATATGAGCAGTGTGGTCTCCCCCTCCCTCCCTCCCCAGTATTAAATATGAGCAGTTCGGTCTCCCCCTCCCTCCCTCCCCAGTATTAAATATGAGCAGTGCGGTCTCCCCCTCCCTCCCTCCCCAGTATTAAATATGAGCAGTTCGGTCTCCCCCTCCCTCCCTCCCCAGTATTAAATATGAGCAGTGCGGCCTCCCCCTCCCTCTATTCATTGGTGGCCAGTGCGGATTCAAAGTATTGTGATCAGTGCGGCCTCTCCTCTCGACCCCCCCCCCCCCCCCCCCATCATTGGTGGCAGCGGAGAGTACCGATCGGAGTCCCAGTTTAAATCGCTGGGGCTCCGATCGGTTACCATGGCAGCCAAGACGCTATTGCAGTCTTGGCTGCCATGGTTACTTAGCAACAAATAGCAGCATTATACTTACCTGAAGAGCTGCGATCTATGTGACCGGCCGGGAGCTCCTCCTACTGGTAAGTGACAGGTCTATAGGCAATGCGCCGCACAGACCTGTCACTTTACCAGTAGGAGGAGCTCCCGGCCGGTCACATAGATCGCAGCTCTTCAGGTAAGTATAATGCTGCTATTTGTTGCTAAGTAACCATGGCAGCCAAGACTGCAATAGCGTCTTGGCTGCCATGGTAACCGATCGGAGCCCCAGCGATTTAAACTGGGACTCCGATCGGTACTCTCCGCTGCCACCAATGATGGGGGGGGGGGGGGGCGAGAGGAGAGGCCGCACTGATCACAATACTTTGAATCCGCACTGGCCACCAATGAATAGAGGGAGGGGGAGGCCGCACTGCTCATATTTAATACTGGGGAGGGAGGGAGGGGGAGACCGCACTGCTCATATTTAATACTGGGGAGGGAGGGAGGGAGGGGGAGACCGCACTGCTCATATTTAATACTGGGGAGGGAGGGAGGGGGAGACCGCACTGCTCATATTTAATATCCGCACTGGCCACCGATGAATATAGAGGGAGGGGGGCCGCACTGCTTACAATTAATACTGGGGAGGAGGGAGGGGGGGCCGCACTGGCCACCAATAAGTTAAATACAGGAGGGGGGGGGGGTCTGCCCCCTGCTGCCTGGAAGCACCTGCCAGGCAGCAGGGGGCAGTCATGTACACAGTTCTCAGTATATTCTAACTTGAAGCGTCCCCATCACCATGGGAACGCTTCTGTGTTTAGAATATACTGTCGGATCTGAGTTTTCCGAAGTGAAAAATCAGATCTGAAATAAACTGTTATGCAAACGGATCCGTTCTGAACGGATGCAAGCGTTTGCATTATAGGAGCGGATCCGTCTGATGAAACATCAGACGGATCCGCTCCGAACGCTAGTGTGAAAGTAGCCTAAACTGGTGATTCATGCAGTATGGCCAAGTCTTTCCTACTAAGCACTTATTCCTACCTTCAGACTGCTAGGGGCTCCGACTGCTCGCCTTATATACAGCTTCTAACTGAACTACAACCTTCTAGTGGGGAGGGGGGGGGGGTGGAGTGGAAAAGCACAGCTTAAACAGATACAATGTTAAAATTTCTGTCTTTCATAGACTTGTATAGAGTTTCAATGAGAGTTTATAGTAATGACTAAGCAGTTTTCCAGACATAAACAACAGAGCTAAACCAGACAGTCAGAAGAAGAGAGTCTCATAATGTATCATCAGCCGGGGCCCCTGTGATAGATCTGGTGCAGGACTAGACCCCGGTATCAGGAGGTAATGTATCATCAGCCGGGGCCCCTGTGATAGATCTGGTGCAGGTCTAGACTCCGGTATAAGGAGGTAATGTATCATCAGCCGGGGCCCCTGTGATAGATCTGGAGCAGGTCTAGACCCCGGTATAAGAAGGTAATGTATCATCAGCCGGAGCCCCTGTGATAGATCTGGAGCAGGTCTAGACCCCGGTATAAGGAGGTAATGTATCATCAGCCGGGGCCCCTGTGATAGATCTGGTGCAGGTCTAGACCCCGGTATAAGGAGGTAATGTATCATCAGCCGGGGCCTGATGGGATATATGTGACTCCATTTTGTCTCATTTAGCCACGTGTATTACATTTGGTTAGTGCACTACAAAACCTCCCTCCCCCCTATGGAATGTGAGACACTTCCTTAAACTGTTTCATGAAATCCATACATGTTGAAAGTATGAACAGCCTTCTAGCCATAAAAGGACATCTCATTCATCTGTATGCTAGCCTATGTGTATATACCTGATTGGTCAAATGCTGTTACTATGAGTCAGCTATGATGTTAATGCAGAGCTTATGTGTGACCATACTATTGGTCAAATACTAATGCTAACATATGATTGGATGTAAAGGAAGCTCAACCCCCTCTATTAAAACTGTTTGCCAGCTGTGAATAAACCAGAATGGATTGGAAATAGACATGTGTTCATGTGGTCTATCTTCTTCTTCTCCCGGTACCGGTAAGGCTTAATTCAAGCTGGCCACTGAAATCATGTGTTAGGGACACACCGTTAGGGAAGAGAGTAAATTTTCCTTACAGATCTGGGGACTCAGTCCGGGATTGGGAGGGTCAACTCTTCAGGTCTACCGTGAAAGACATCAATTTTTGTCCGCCTTGGACCTGGGAGCAATGACCAAAAATCCCATTCAAGTAAGTCGAACCATCTATTTATGATTTCAGTGGATTGCGATGTCTGGGACACGCAAATGTTGATTGCAAGCGGCTCATATCATTGAGTCCATATCGTTATAAAATGTTGATTGTAAGCGGCTCATATCAGAGTCCATATCGTTATAAAATGTTGATTGTAAGCGGCTCATTTGAGTCCGTATCGTTAAGAGATAGTGCACTATATAAGGATATCTGTTCCGGGAACAGAAGGATACAAGCTTGAATTAACTCTTATGTATATATAGTATAAGTATTTTAGAAGTATTAAGATTATCTGTCTGTGTGAGATGTTGGCCGGGTGGTAAGTTTACGGTCGCATCCCGCTTTGAAATCATTCTGTTTCTATCACTGCCAACATGTAAACTTTGTTGCACGGTCTAGTCCCACAAATTATTTCCTAGTTAACACATGAGTAGACAATTGGGCAAGATTTGAGAATTGACAGTTAAAATGTGAAACAGAATGTTATGCTAGGCTGGCAGGATTGAAAAGCTGCAAAAATCTGTTAGAAGCTTACAGACAGTGTACATCAGAGCTCCTGTGATTGTGAAGGGGGGCTATAGTGAGTGACAAGACACAGCAGAGTCAGGAAGTTAATTCATGGCAAGGGAAAAAGTGTCTCAGTGTTTGCAATTAGAAAGGGCTTGTGTTAAACGTTCAGAAATGAACTGGTTAAGTTTTGTTGCCCTAATGATCTGTGTGTGTTTAAATAGTGACGATTTATAGTCCCTGGAATTAGAGATTACAGCACTAAAAGATGGACAGTTAATGCATAAGTGTATTGATAGTTGAAGAGAGAAGTTGTTAAAGGATAATAATAGCCTGGTGCAAGCTGAGTAATGGTGAAAAAGTGTCCATGGAAGTGACTGAGAGAACTTGAAGTTAGAGAAATGAAATGAGCAGCATTTCTTATTTCAAGATGGAGGATTTTGAATCCTATAGAGAACAAAGGTTGCCATGAGGCATCCCTCCCCCCCACCACATTCCAAAATGTCACTTGTAGTACTACAAAAAAAAAAAAAACTTCTTCCTGTCCTGTTTGAGATGTGTTTTCAGAGAGAACTCCCTCCCATCTCACCCCTCTCCTCTGCTCAGGAATTTCATATGGGGGTTGAGGGGGGAGGGGGGCTGCTAATTGGTAATGCATAAGCAGCAATGTGAAGATACTAACCTGTGTTATCTATAAGATATTCCAGACAGGGCTCCAGTATTGATTGTATCTTTCCAAATTGCATGTTCTGATGGTTTAAAATGTGCCTGCAGTGATGATGCTAATTGGAAGTGTCCACTCGTAACAATCTAAGGTTGCACCCAATAAGTTCTTATTCAGATGTGAGTAAAAGTTTGAGGAACATGTGGTACAGCTGAATGTCCTTGATGTATTGCTTTACTTCCCCTGTTTCAACACTCCTGAAATAGGAGACGCAAGGCAGAGGAAATGGGGGAAGTGTTAGTTATATACAATAAGTGGCGATGTGTGTAACACTAAAAAAAAAAAAAAAAAAAAAAAACGACATGGCATATAAGATGATTTGTTAATTTTAACAAAATGACTGTATGATTAACATGTATATTGTTTTACAGCGACAGACCATCAGCAATTGCTGTGTTTGTCTGTGCTGCAAGTTTTGGGATGTAACAAAGAGATTGTGTGATTGGGTGAAAGATACATGATTCAGTGGAATGTGAATGGGTGTGGCTCTGAGTTATATGTACGTAGCAGAGCTGTGTGTGTAATTCATATTTTATGTATAAGGGCGTGGTTATGAGCTGGTTTGTGAAGATGAGTACATGAAAATGTATATGAATGCGTATGGAATACGGTATTTGTTTTTAAATATGCGCATTAAGAATTTTATTTTATTTTATTGGAAGTTTTTGGGTTTTTTATTGGTACCAACAGCATTGATCAAGCTGTACATTTTTATTTCAATGAAAAGTTTTTTATGGGCCCTTTGTGTGTTCATGTCTGTATTGTCAGATCTGTTTGTTTCAATGTTTGCAGTTACATGTTACATGTTCAGTGTTGTGCTTAACATCAGAGCTCTGCTCGTATGGACAGCTAGGATACTAATGGCAGAACAGAAGACAGACCAAAGCGTCCACCAAAAGGGGCGGACTTAGGTGACTCAGAGTGTCAGGAAGGAAATGTGAGCCCTCTATGGGAATAAATGGGGTACTGACAAGGACATACAGAATAGATTCCTTACCAGTAGAAACCATGGACAGGGAATACATCATGTCATGTATTTAGCATTATACTAGATTGCCCAGTCAGCCTATTAGGGAGAGATTTGTTCATTAGGCTTAACTTGCAGGTATCAGCAAAGAATCAGGACATAAGAGTACACTCAGGTCTCATTCCAGTCTCTACACCAGTGCCACTGATTCTTGCAAACATACAGGACCACCCAGAATAACATTAACCCTGCATTATGGTCCTCAAATGAATATGACACAGGATTCATAGATTGCACACCTTACAAAGCTACTGTGAAACCAGGTGTCATCTCAGTGTTCCAGAAACAATACCTGCTGTTAAAAGAGAAACTTGATGGACTTAGGCCAATGATAGAAGAATTCCTACAAAAGGGAATCCTGGAAGAGGTGATTTCACCCTACAGCACGCCCGTGAATCCAGTGACAAAGGCAGATGGTGCTGCCCGCTTTGTTCAGGATTTAAGGGCCATCAACAACATCATTGTGCCTATAGCCCCTGTTGTACCTGATGTCACTTAATTATTATCTGCCATTCCAGCAGACGCTGTTTGGTTCAGTGTGATAGATCTGAAAAATGCTTTCTCTTCTATCCCAGTTGATAAGATAACCAGACTACTTTTTGCTTTTTCCTTTGACAGACGCCAACTGACCTGGTGCAGAGATGCCCCAGGGATATGCTGATTCACCTGTAGTGTACAGCATAGTCCTCCGAGCGATGTTAGAGTCATGGTACATCCCCCCAAGGTTCTGTGCTGCTGCAATATGTCGATGATTTATTACTGTGTAGCATGTCAGCGGAGGCCAGCATTCAGGATGGTTTATCACTGTTATAATGGTTGTCAGGATGTGGTCACAAAGTGACACTTAAGCAAATGCAATGGTGTAAAATGCAGGTTGAATACTTGGGCTTTGTCCTCACAAAAGGTGAACGGAGAATCAGCGCAGAAAGAGTCCAGTCTATTGCGGGTTTGGTCGCCCCGCACACCAAGAAAGAAATGTTATCTTTCCTTGGTATGATAAACGGTAGACAATGGATTACTGGTTGCTCCCACTATTGACAATGTTTTGAGGCAAGCCACTCTGGATGGAAATCCAGATTTGATTAAATGGTCTTCTGAAATGTACAATGCATTTGATTATCTGAAATGTTCGCTCATGTCGAGTCCAGGGCTGGGCCTCCCTGACTATAATATGTCCTTCCACATGTTTGCACGCCAAAATTGTAAAACCATGGCGGGTGTACTGACACAAGAAAACGGAGGCAAGTTGCGTCCTTGTGTGTTTTTCTCAAAGGTAATGCCCACCTCTGTCCAGGGGATGCCGGCATGTCTGCGTTCTCTTGCAGCCTGTGCTATGATGGTAGAGTCGGCAAATTCTTTCACAATGTGACATTACACCATTTTGCACACCACTCATGATGTTGTAGGCCTACTCAAGGACATCCGCACTCAACACAGCAGGCAGCTGAGCTTATTGCACTCACTAGGACATGTATTCTACATGCTGATAGACCTGTCACCATTCATACTGAGAGTAGGTACACACATGGGGTAGTGTGGGACCATGGTATGATCTGGCAGAGGAGAGGATTTACGGCAGCAGATGGTAAGGATCATGTCTCACAGGGCAATGCGCTGGCAGTTAAGATGGCGAAATGAGTTGCCAAAAGCAACCTCACAGGTTTGTATAACCATTGGGAGATGCCATGTTTGGCATCTCCAACCCCTGAGATGCTGCAAATACTTACTGATCTTCAGTGGTATGTCACTGAACAGGAACAGCAGGACTGGTGTTATCCAGTATTGCAGAAAAATCCTGAGATAGGATTAGTCTGCGAAGAGGGGAAGTTATGCATTCCCCAACACAGTGCTTCCATCTTAAGTAGCACATTTCCACAGAGTAGGACATAAACAGCATTGAGATACTCATGGGTAGGCCTTTCCCCACACCATGGGCAAGACGCCCCCTGGTGGTACAGGAAGGGGACTTGGACCTGATCAGAGAGAAGTACTAATCTGATCAAAGTCCTCAGTAAAACTGAAGAAAAAGTTGCTTGTAAGTCTCCTTCTCTTTCACAGGAATCAACCCGTCCATTCCGGATAGGCAACCAGGTGATGATCAAGATCTTAAAGAAGGGAAAGGAACCAGAAAGTTTCACCTACGGACAACCCACCGAGGTAGTCGCGATCACCAGAACAGCGGTCCTCACTGAACAATCGCCCACGTGGATCCACGCCACAAGGATTAAGTTGGTGAAGAAAAGAGAGGTACTAACGGGGGCAGACAGCCCTGACCTCCAACGAGGCCCAGAGGTACTAACGGAGGCAGACAGCCTTGACCTCGAAGAAGATACAGAAGGGGTACTAACGGAGGCAGACAGCCTTGACCCCCAACGAGATGACGCAGTCGGGAAATTCCTCGAGATGGCTGAGATGCAGTGCCTTAATAATTGTAATTTTGTGTCTCCTACTTACTGTCCCATGGCTGTGGGACAGACAGATATACCTGGAAACAGAATGCAGAGGGGAAGACAGTCTATGCAAGACAAAGGAGAACTTATGGCTGTACCTGGCCAAAACTCTGAACTTAACTGACTTTTGTCTCCAAACCACTTTATCGGCATCTAACATTTTGGAGACATGTCTGGTAGCAGTCCCCACCCCACTAGACGTATGGACGGAGCTCCTACGTTCCCAATGGAACGACACAGACTTGGAGGATCATGATGTTAAATATGGATATGTAGATCCTTATCATGCTTGTTATGACTGTCCTACATATGAGAATCTGCAGAGTAATATGATAGAAGTAATTACAGGTCTTGTCACAGCAGCAGAAATATGTTATAACTTCACCTGTGATGAGACACTATTGCCTCCCTGCATACAAGCAAAAATGCAGAATAAGATTAAGCCAAATATTTGTGATAGAGATTTAGGTAGTTGTAAAAAGATAATATCAGGAAAGAATATGCAATGTAATATTACAAAAACAGTACCATCCCTAGACAAACATGTACCTCTACCAGCAGGATGAGTATTGGCCTGTGGGAATACTAGTTACACATATATACCGGCCAATATTACAGAGGGACCCTGTACAATAGCCAGGCTGACATTAGCAATGATACCACTATTCCCAGCAATGCAGACACGACACACGAGAGACACTTCCCTACAGTTACCGGAAAATTGTGATTATAATGTGAATCTCCTCTCTAGATCAGAATATATGAGTTTAGGGGTATCTTTGATAGGAGTACCAGGGTTGGCCATATATAACCACAGGACAATATCAAAACTTGCCTGTTTTATGATAAAACAGATAAATGTCACTAGTGCAGTTCTGCAAGATATGCTGCTGGATATACAATCGTATGAAAAGGCTATCTTGCAGAATAGGGCAACTATTGACTATTTATTGCTCCAGCATGGTGTAGGATGCTCAGCGTTCGCAGGGATGTGTTGTTTCAATTTATTAGATCACTCCCGTGGAATAAAAGATAAAATAGGCCAATTAGAGGAGATGAGGAAACATATAAAACAGGATGTTGACCAAGGTTGGTGGGACTGGCTTTTTGGCTGAATACCTGACTTTGGTCAAATAAGATATGTTTTAGGAGTGGTACTCGCCGTGGTCGCTGCAATAGTGGGTCTCTGCTGTTGTCTACAGTGTGCGCCCTCCCTTCTTGTCATATGTAAAAAATGTGGCCGAAAGAGGGGTACACTCGACATTCCTCTATACTCCGGTAGAGGTAGAAGAGGCAAACCCAACCTCAACAAAGCCTGAGGATTATACTCCTGAAGGGTACATGGAATACCTAAAGGCTTATAAGCAAACCAAGGAAGAGCAGAGAAAGAACCATATAGTATAAGGTATATATATAAGGTTCTAAGAGGGGATTTGATGGGATATATGTGACTCCATTTTGTCTCATTTAGCCACGTGTATTACATTTGGTTTGTGCACTACAAAACCTCCCTCCCCCCTATGGAATGTGAGACACTTCCTTAAACTGTTTCATGAAATCCATACATGTTGAAAGTATGAACAGCCTTCTAGCCATAAAAGGACATCTCATTCATCTGTATGCTAGCCTATGTGTATATACCTGATTGGTCAAATGCTGTTACTATGAGTCAGCTATGATGTTAATGCAGAGCTTATGTGTGACCATACTATTGGTCAAATACTAATGCTAACATATGATTGGATGTAAAGGAAGCTCAACCCCCTCTATTAAAACTGTTTGCCAGCTGTGAATAAACCAGAATGGATTGGAAATAGACATGTGTTCATGTGGTCTATCTTCTTCATTCTCCCGGTACCGGTAAGGCTTAATTCAAGCTGGCCACTGAAATCATGTGTTAGGGACACACCGTTAGGGAAGAGAGTAAATTTTCCTTACAGGGCCCCTGTGATAGATCTGGTGCAGGTCTAGACCCCGGTATAAGGAGGTAATGTATCATCAGCCGGGGCCCCTGTGATAGATCTGGTGCAGGACTAGACCCCGGTATAAGGAGGTAATGTATCATCAGCCGGGGCCCCTGTGATAGATCTGGTGCAGGTCTAGACCCCGGTATAAGGAGGTAATGTATCATCAGCCGGGGCCCCTGTGATAGATCTGGTGCAGGTCTAGACCCCGGTATAAGGAGGTAATGTATCATCAGCCGGGGCCCCTGTGATAGATCTGGTGCAGGACTAGACCCCGGTATAAGGAGGTAATGTATCATCAGCCGGGGCCCCTGTGATAGATCTGGTGCAAGACTAGACCCCGGTATAAGGAGGTAATGTATCATCAGCCGGGGCCCCTGTGATAGATCTGGTGCAGGACTAGACCCCGGTATAAGGAGGTAATGTATCATCACCCGGGGCCCCTGTGATAGATCTGGTGCAGGTCTAGACCCCGGTATAAGGAGGTAATGTATCATCAGCCGGGGCCCCTGTGATAGATCTGGTGCAGGACTAGACCCCGGTATAAGGAGGTAATGTATCATCAGCCGGGGCCCCCTGTGATAGATCTGGTGCAGGACTAGACCCCGGTATAAGGAGGTAATGTATCATCAGCCGGGGCCCCTGTGATAGATCTGGTGCAAGACTAGACCCCGGTATAAGGAGGTAATGTATCATCAGCCGGGGCCCCTGTGATAGATCTGGTGCAGGACTAGACCCCGGTATAAGGAGGTAATGTATCATCAGCCGGGGCCCCTGTGATAGATCTGGTGCAGGACTAGACCCCGGTATAAGGAGGTAATGTATCGTCAGCCGGGGCCCCTGTGATAGATCTGGTGCAAGACTAGACCCCGGTATAAGGAGGTAATGTATCATCAGCCGGGGCCCCTGTGATAGATCTGGTGCAGGACTAGACCCCGGTATAAGGAGGTAATGTATCATCAGCCGGGGCCCCTGTGATAGATCTGGAGCAGGACTAGACCCCGGTATAAGGAGGTAATGTATGATCAGCCGGGGCCCCTGTGGTAGATCTGGTGCAGGACTAGACCCCGGTATGAGGAGGTAATGTATCATCAGCCGGGGCCCTTGTGATAGATCTGGTGCAGGCCTAGACCCCGGTATAAGGAGGTAATGTATCATCAGTCGGGGCCCCTGTGATAGATAGTTACATTCTTGTACATAGGAGCAGTATTATAGTAGTTATATTCTTGTACATAGGAGGCAGTATTATAGTACTTATATTCTTGTACATAGGAGCAGTATTATAGTAGTTATATTCTTGTACATAGGAGCAGTATTATAGTAGTTATATTCTTGAACATAGGAGGCAGTATTATAGTAGTTATATTCTTGTACATAGGAGGCAGTATTATAGTAGTTATATTCTTGTACATAGGAGCAGTATTATAGTAGTTATATTCCTGTACATAGGAGCAGTATTATAGTAGTTATATTCTTGTACATAGGAGCAGTATTATAGTAGTTATATTCTTGTACATAGGAGCTGTATTATAGTAGTTATATTCTTGTACATAGGAGCAGTATTATAGTAGTTATATTCTTGTACATAGGAGCAGTATTATAGTAGTTATATTCTTGTACATAGGAGCAGTATTATAGTAGTTATATTCTTGTACATAGGAGCTGTATTATAGTAGTTATATTCTTGTACATAGGAGCAGTATTATAGTAGTTATATTCTTGTACATAGGAGCAGTATTATAGTAGTTATATTCTTGTACATAGGAGCAGTATTATAGTAGTTATATTCTTGTACATAGGAGCAGTATTATAGTAGTTATATTCCTGTACATAGGAGCAGTATTATAGTAGTTATATTCTTGTACATAGGAGCAGTATTATAGTAGTTATATTCTTGTACATAGGAGCTGTATTATAGTAGTTATATTCTTGTACATAGGAGCAGTATTATAGTAGTTATATTCTTGTACATAGGAGCAGTATTATAGTAGTTATATTCTTGTACATAGGAGCAGTATTATAGTAGTTATATTCTTGTACATAGGAGCAGTATTATAGTAGTTATATTCTTGTACATAGGAGCAGTATTATAGTAGTTATATTCTTGTACATAGGAGCTGTATTATAGTAGTTATATTCTTGTACATAGGAGCAGTATTATAGTAGTTATATTCTTGTACATAGGAGCAGTATTATAGTAGTTATATTCTTGTACATAGGAGCAGTATTATAGTAGTTATATTCTTGTACATAGGAGCAGTATTATAGTAGTTATATTCTTGTACATAGGAGCAGTATTATAGTAGTTATATTCTTGTACATAAGAGCAGTATTATAGTAGTTATATTCTTGTACATAGGAGGCAGTATTATAGTAGTTATATTCTTGTACATAGGAGGCAGTATTATAGTAGCTATATTTTTGTATATAGGAGCAGTATTATAGTAGTTATATTCTTGTATATAGGAGGCAGTATTATAGCAGTTATATTCTTGTACATAGGAGGCAGTATTATAGTAGTTATATTCTTGTACATAGGAGCAGTATTATAGTAGTTATATTCTTGTACATAGGAGCAGTATTATAGTAGTTATATTCTTGTACATAGGAGCAGTATTATAGTAGTTATATTCTTGTACATAGGAGGCAGTATTATAGTAGTTATATTCTTGTACATAGAGAGCAGTATTATAGTAGTTATAGTCTTGTACATAGGAGCAGTATTATAGTAGTTATATTCTTGTACATAGGAGCTGTATTATAGTAGTTATATTCTTGAACATAGGAGGCAGTATTATAGTAGTTATATTCTTGTACATAGGAGGCAGTATTATAGTAGTTATATTCTTGTACATAGGAGCAGTATTATAGTAGTTATATTCTTGTACATAGGAGCAGTATTATAGTAGTTATATTCCTGTACATAGGAGCAGTATTATAGTAGTTATATTCTTCTACATAGGAGCAGTATTATAGTAGTTATATTCTTGTACATAGGAGCTGTATTATAGTAGTTATATTCTTGTACATAGGAGCAGTATTATAGTAGTTATATTCTTGTACATAGGAGCAGTATTATAGTAGTTATATTCTTGTACATAGGAGCAGTATTATAGTAGTTATATTCTTGTACATAGGAGCAGTATTATAGTAGTTATATTCTTGTACATAGGAGCAGTATTATAGTAGTTATATTCTTGTACATAGGAGCAGTATTATAGTAGTTATATTCTTGTACATAGGAGGCAGTATTATAGTAGTTATATTCTTGTACATAGGAGGCAGTATTATAGTAGTTATATTTTTGTATATAGGAGCAGTATTATAGTAGTTATATTCTTGTATATAGGAGGCAGTATTATAGCAGTTATATTCTTGTACATAGGAGGCAGTATTATAGTAGTTATATTCTTGTACATAGGAGCAGTATTATAGTAGTTATATTCTTGTACATAGGAGGCAGTATTATAGTAGTTATATTCTTGTACATAGGAGGCAGTATTATAGTAGTTATATTCTTGTACATAGGAGCAGTATTATAGTAGTTATATTCTTGTACATAGGAGCAGTATTATAGTAGGTATGATCTTGTACATAGGAGGCAGTATTAAAGTAGTTATATTCTGGTACATAGGAGCAGTATTATAGTAGATATATTCCTGTACATAGGAGCAGTATTATAGCAGTTATATTCTTGTATATAGGAGGCAGTATTATAGTAGTTATATTCTTGTACATAGGAGCAGTATTATAGTAGTTATATTCTTGTACATAGGAGGCAGTATTATAGTAGTTATATTCTTGTACATAGGAGCAGTATTATAGCAGTTATATTCTTGTACATAGGAGGCAGTATTATAGTAGTTATATTCTTGTACATAGGAGCAGTATTATAGTAGTTATATTCTTGTACATAGGAGCAGTATTATAGTAGTTATATTTTTGTACATAGGAGCAGTATTATAGTAGTTATATTTTTGTACATAGGAGCAGTATTATAGTAGTTATATTCTTGTACATAGGAGCAGTATTATAGTAGGTATGATCTTGTACATAGGAGCAGTATTATAGTAGTTATATTCTTGTACATAGGAGGCAGTATTATAGTAGTTATATTCTTGTACATAGGAGCAGTATTATAGTAGTTATATTCTTGTACATAGGAGCAGTATTATCGTAGTTATATTCTTGTACATAGGAGCAGTATTATAGTAGTTATATTCTTGTACATAGGAGCAGTATTATAGTAGTTATATTCTTGTACATAGGAGCAGTATTATAGTAGTTATATTCTTGTACATAGGAGCAGTATTATAGTAGTTATATTCTTGTACATAGGAGGCAGTATTATAGTAGTTATATTCTTGTGCATAGGAGCAGTATTATAGTAGTTATATTCTTGTACATAGGAGGCAGTATTATAGTAGATATATTCCTGTACATAGGAGGCAGTATTATAGTAGTTATATTCTTGTACATAGGAGCAGTATTATAGTAATTATATTCTTGTACATAGGAGCAGTATTATAGTAGTTATATTCTTGTACATAGGAGCAGTATTATAGTAGTTATATTCTTGTACATAGGAGCAGTATTATAGTAGTTATATTCTTGTACATAGGAGCAGTATTATAGTAGTTATATTATTGTACATAGGAGCAGTATTATAGTAGTTATATTCTTGTACATAGGAGCAGTATTATAGTAGTTATATTATTGTACATAGGAGCAGTATTATAGTAGTTATATTCTTGTACATAGGAGCAGTATTATAGTAGTTATATTCTTGAACATAGGAGGCAGTATTATAGTAGTTATATTCTTGTACATAGGAGGCAGTATTATAGTAGTTATATTCTTGTACATAGGAGCAGTATTATAGTAGTTATATTTTTGTACATAGGAGCAGTATTATAGTAGTTATATTTTTGTACATAGGAGCAGTATTATAGTAGTTATATTCTTGTACATAGGAGCAGTATTATAGTAGATATATTCTTGTACATAGGAGGCAGTATTATAGTAGATATATTCTTGTACATAGGAGGCAGTATTATAGTAGTTATATTCTTGTACATAGGAGCAGTATTATAGTAGTTATATTCTTGTACATAGGAGGCAGTATTATAGTAGTTATATTCTTGTACATAGGAGCAGTATTATAGTAGATATATTCTTGTACATAGGAGGCGGTATTATAGTAGTTATATTCTTGTACATAGGAGCAGTATTATAGCAGTTATATTCTTGTATATAGGAGGCAGTATTATAGTAGTTATATTCCTGTACATAGGAGCAGTATTATAGTAGTTATATTCTTGTACATAGGAGCAGTATTATAGTAATTATATTCTTGTATATAGGAGGCAGTATTATAGTAGTTATATTCTTGTACACAGGATCAGTATTATAGCAGTTATATTCTTGTACATAGGAGCAGTATTATAGTAGTTATATTCTTGTACATAGGAGGCAGTATTATAGTAGTTATATTCTTGTACATAGGAGCAGTATTATAGCAGTTATATTCATGTACATAGGAGCAGTATTATAGCAGTTATATTCATGTACATAGGAGCAGTATTATCGTAGTTATATTCTTGTACATAGGAGCAGTATTATAGTAGTTATATTCTTGTACATAGGAGGCAGTATTATAGTAGTTATGTTCTTGTACATAGGAGCAGTATTATAGTAGTTATAGTCTTGTACATAGGAGCAGTATTATAGCAGTTATATTCTTGTATATAGGAGGCAGTATTATAGTAGTTATATTCTTGTACATAGGAGCAGTGTTATAGTAGTTATATTCTTGTACATAGGAGCAGTATTATAGCAGTTATATTCTTGTACATAGGAGCAGTATTATAGTAGTTATATTCTTGTATATAGGAGCAGTATTATAGTAGTTATATTCTTGTACATAGGAGGCAGTATTATAGTAGTTATATTCTTGTACATAGGAGCAGTATTATAGTAGTTATATTCTTGTACATAGGAGCAGTATTATAGTAGTTATATTCCTGTACATAGGAGCAGTATTATAATAGTTATATTCTTGTACATAGGAGCAGTATTATAGTAGTTATATTCTTGTACATAGGAGCAGTATTATAGTAGTTTATTTCTTGTACATAGGAGCAGTATTATAGTAGTTATATTCTTGTACATAGGAGCAGTATTATAGTAGTTATATTCTTGTACATAGGAGGCAGTATTATAGCAGTTATATTCTTGTACATGGGAGGCAGTATTATAGCAGTTATATTCTTGTACATAGGAGCAGTATTATAGTAGTTATATTCTTGTACATGGGAGGCAGTATTATAGCAGTTATATTCTTGTACATAGGAGCAGTATTATAGTAGTTATATTCTTGTACATAGGAGCAGTATTATAGTAGTTATATTCCTGTACATAGGAGCAGTATTATAGTAGTTATATTCTTGTACATAGGAGCAGTATTATAGTAGTTATATCCTTGTACATAGGAGCAGTATTATAGTAGTTATATTCTTGTACATAGGAGCAGTATTATAGTAGTTATATTCTTGTACATAGGAGCAGTATTATAGTAGTTATATTCTGTACATAGGAGCAGTATTATAGTAGTTATATTCTTGTACATAGGAGCAGTATTATAGTAAGTATTTTCTTGAGGTCATACTTTATATGGTGATCGGTGGGTAGGATTCGTATACCCCAGCATTTCTGTCCATCTCCAGTTTCCCGGTTCTCTTTTCCTTCCAGCTCTATGATATGATGATGAGACGCTCTTGAGTCATAAATTGAAGGTGCCGGCTGTGACTTACTAATGGCAGCGTTGCAGCAGATATTGAACTCTTTCAAGTCTCAGAAGCTGAAGCCAGGAAATTATGTTGTACCATCTAATGGAAATGACGAGCGCTCTAAAGACTTTATTGATTCCAGCTAAGTGGGCACATAGGTGCTAAAAATGGAATTCCTTATACAGCCCCCTGCCGGTGAATGGAGGTTCTTGCCTGTTTGTGATTGACAGCAACGAGCAGCCAGGCGCCACCACATTTGTTCTTAGCATGAAATCTCCACATAAGGCCGTTATACACAGTCAGGGGATCATCTACAAACATATTTGCACCAGGTTTTGATGAAAAAATACCCCTTTTTTGTGATTTCTCAAACGTTTTGGCACCGTCTTGAACATTTGCAAGTAGAGAGGACATTAAGGGGCCTGGTCGGGGAATTGGCCCCAACAAATGTGCAAAGGTGCATGGCTCCTCATAAATTAGGCGAATGTTCCAGCAACATAGGGGGACAAAGACTGGCGTAAAGAGACGGTCTTTGTAAATGACCGTCTCAGTGTTTGGTCAGTGATTTCCGTCAGTAATTGTGAGCCAAAACCAGCTGCGGGTTTAAAGGGCCCTTTGCACGGGTCAGTTTTGCAGGTGACTGTCGGAAAGGAAACATTCTTTACCGACATGCGCCTGCTCGTCAGTGGAGGAGACACATTTACATAGAGTGATCTCCTCCACAGTATGGGGATCAATGTTCAGTTACGCAAAAAGTGGAACGCACGCGGCCGGTATCCGTGTTTTGCAGATCCGCATTTTGCAGATTGCAAAAACTGCAACAGCCGTGTGCATGAGCCCTTAGTGTGGGAGTGTGAATTCCCATAGTGACCTCTGCTCCTGCACTGCACTATGATTTATAAGGCTGTGGGGCACATTCACCCGACTGTCCGCGCCTTTTTCGTGAGTAATGTCTGTTTACAACTTTCTTATTTTTTAAGTCTCATTTACCAAGCTCACCTTTTTTTGGAGTAAAAATCATCAGCTGTATTGGCAGCGCCTGTCGGAAATTTGTGTCTCATTTATTATCCCTTAATAAATCAGGTTTGTCATTTTTGGTTTATGTCTCACCTCTAGTGGTTGCTTTCTTGTAAGACAGGTTCATATTCACTAAGACTTGTCTAATTGGTTTGCACACGAAAAAATTGCTCAAGTGACCGTAAAAAAGTCACATCTCTTTCAATGCAAAAAAAAGGCGCAAGTTACCCTTCAAAACAAATGGGAAAAATAAGCCTGGTGAGAAGTGGAGCAGAAATAAGACTGTTTATGCATCTAATTGAGCTGCAAAAAAGACGCCCTAGATTAAATAGGTCAGAAAAAAGTGGCAAGAATTTGAAAACTGAATTAGTCTTAAAATTTAAAACAGGCGCAAAATCAGTTGGTAAATGAGACTTAGAAAATAAGACATTCGGAAAGAGGCTTTTTACTCATGAAAACAGCCACAGACACTTAGTAAATGTGGCCCAGTGTTTGGTCAGTGTTCGGTCAGTGATTGTGAGCCAAACCCAGGAGTGAAGGCTACATGGACATAAGTCCTAATGGAGGCATCAGTCAGGAGGTGTAAGTCAGGGGGTGTCAGTCAGGGGGTGTCAGTCAGGGGGTGTCAGTCAGAAGCTGTCAGTCAGGAGGTATCAGTCAAAAGCTATCAGTCAGGGTCTATCAGTCAGGGTCTATCAGTCAGGGGGCTGTCAGTCAGGGGGCTGTCAGTCAGGGGGCTGTCAGTCAGGGGGTGTCAGTCAGGGGTGTCAGTCAGGAGCTGTCAGTTAGGGGGTGTCAGTCAGAAGCTGTCAGTCAGGAGCTGTCAGTCAGGAGGTATCAGTCAGGAGCTGTCAGTCAGGGGGTGTCAGTCAGGAGGTATCAGTAAGGAGGCATCAGTCAGGAGGTGTCAGTCAGGGGGGTGTCAGTCAGGAGGTGTCAGTCAGAGGGTGTCAGTCAGGAGGTGTCAGTCAGGAGGTGTCAGTCAGGGGGTGTCATTCAGGAGGTGTCAGTCAGGGGGTGTCAGTCAGGAGGTATCAGTCAGGAGGTATCAGTCAGGGGGTGTCAGTCAGGGGGTGTCAGTCAGAAGCTGTCAGTCCTGTCAGTCAGGGGGTGTCAGTCAGAAGCTGTCAGTCAGGGGGTGTCAGTCAGAAGCTGTCAGTCAGGAGCTATCAGTCAGGGGGTGTCAGTCAGGAGCTATCAGTCAGGAGCTGTCATTCAGGGGGTGTCAGTCAGAAGCTGTCAGTCAGGAGCTGTCAGTCAGGGGGTGTCAGTCAGAAGCTGTCAGTCAGGAGCTATCAGTCAGAAGCTGTCAGTCAGGGGGTGTCAGTCAGAAGGTGTCAGTCAGGGGGTGTCAGTCAGAAGCTGTCAGATAAGGGGTGTCAGTCAGAAGCTATCAGTCAGAAGCTGTCAGTCAGGAGCTGTCAGTCAGGGGGTGTCAGTCAGGGGCTGTCAGTCAGGAGCTGTCAGTCAGGAGCTATCAGTCAGGGGGTGTCAGTCAGGGGGCTATCAGTCAGGAGCTATCAGTCAGGAGCTGTCATTCAGGGGGTGTCAGTCAGAAGCTGTCAGTCAGGAGCTGTCAGTCAGGGGGTGTCAGTCAGAAGCTATCATGTCAGGAGCTTATCAGTCAGGGAGGTGTCAGTCAGGAGCTATCAGTCAGAAGCTGTCAGTCAGGGGTGTCAGTCAGAAGGTGTCAGTCAGGGGGTGTCAGTCAGAAGCTGTCAGATAAGGGGTGTCAGTCAGAAGCTATCAGTCAGAGCTGGTCAGTCAGGAGCTGTCAGGTCAGGGGGGTGTCAGTCAGGAGCTGTCAGTCAGGGGGTGTCAGTCAGGGGGTGTCTGTCAGGGGGTGTCAGTCCGGACCTGTCAGTCAGGCGGTGTCAGTCAGGAGCTGTCAGTCAGTGGGTGTCAGTCAGGGGTGTCAGTCAGGAGCTATCAGTCAGGGGGTGTCAGTCAGGAGCTGTCAGTCAGGAGCTGTCAGGCAGAAGCTATCAGTCAGGGTGTGTCAGTCAGAACTGTCAGTCCAGGGAGCTGCCAGTCAGGGGGCTGTCAGTCAGGAGCTGTTAGTCAGGGGTGTCAGTCAGGGGGTGTCAGTCAGGAGCTGTCAGTCAGGGGGTGTCAGTCAGGAGCTGTCAGTCAGGGGGTGTCAGTCAGAAGCTGTCAGTCAGGGGGTGTCAGTCAGAAGCTGTCAGTCAGGGGTGTCAGTCAGGGGGTGTCAGTTAGGGGGTGTCAGTCAGGGCTGTCAGTCAGGAGGTATAGTCAAAAGCTGTCAGTCAGAAGCTGTCCAGTCTGTCAGTCAGGGGGTGTCAGTAAGTAAGCTGTCGAGTCAAGAGCTGTCAGTAAGGATGCTGTCAGTCAGGGGTCAGTCAGAAGCTGTCAGTCAGGGGGTGCAATCAGGAGCTATCAGTCAGGGGGTGTCAGTCAAGGGGTGTCAGTCAGGGGGCTATCAGTCAGGAGCTATCAGTCAGGAGCTGTCATTCAGGGGGTGTCAGTCAGAAGCTGTCAGTCAGGAGCTGTCAATCAGGGGGTGTCAGTCAGAAGCTATTAGTCAGGAGCTATCAGTCAGGGGGGTGTCAGTCAAAGCTATCAGTCAGGAGCTATCAGTCAGGGGGTGTCAGTCAGAAGCTGTCAGTCAGGGGGGGTGTCAGTCAGAAGGTGTCAGTCAGAGGGTGTCAGTCAGAAGCTGTTAGATAAGGGGTGTCAGTCAGAAGCTGTCAGTCAGGAGCTGTCAGTCAGGGGGTGTCAGTCAGGGGGTGTCAGTCAGGGGTGTCAGTCAGGAGCTGTCAGTCAGGGGTGTCAGTCAGGGGGTGTCAGTCAGGAGCTGTCAGTCAGGGGGTGTCAGTCAGGAGCTGTCAGTCAGGGGTGTCAGTCAGGGGTGTCAGTCAGGAGCTGTCAGTCAGGGGGGTGTCAGTCAGAAGCTGTCAGTCAGGGGGTGTCAGTCAGGAGGTGTCAGTCAGGGGCTGTCAGTCAGGAGGTATCAGTAAAAAGCTGTCAGTCAGAAGCTGTCAGTCCTGTCAGTCAGGGGGTGTCAGTCAGAAGCTGTCAGTCAGGGGCTGTCAGTCAGGAGGTATCAGTAAAAAGCTTTCAGTCAGAATCTGTCAGTCCTGTCAGTCAGGAGGTGTCAGTCAGGGGTGTCAGTCAGGGGGTGTCAGTCAGGGGGTGTCAGTCAGGAGCTTTCAGTCAGGGGGTGTCAGTCAGGAGCTGTCAGTCAGGAGCTATCAGTCAGGGGGTGTCAGTCAGGAGCTATCAGTCAGGAGCTGTCATTCAGGGGGTGTCAGTCAGAAGCTGTCAGTCAGGAGCTGTCAGTCAGGGGGTGTCAGTCAGAAGCTATCAGTCAGGAGCTATCAGTCAGGAGGTGTCAGTCAGGAGCTATCAGTCAGAAGCTGTCAGTCAGGGGGTGTCAGTCAGAAGGTGTCAGTCAGGGGGTGTCAGTCAGAAGCTGTCAGATAAGGGGTGTCAGTCAGAAGCTATCAGTCAGAAGCTGTCAGTCAGGAGCTGTCAGTCAGGGGTGTCAGTCAGGAGCTGTCAGTCAGGGGGTGTCAGTCAGGGGTGTCAGTCCGGAGCTGTCAGTCAGGGGTGTCAGTCAAAAGCTGTCAGTCAGGAGCTGTCAGTCAGGGGGTGTCAGTCAGGAGCTGTCAGTCAGGTGGTGTCAGTCAGGAGCTGTCAGTCAGTGGGTGTCAGTCAGGGGTGTCAGTCAGGAGCTATCAGTCAGGGGGTGTCAGTCAGGAGCTGTCAGTCAGGAGCTGTCAGTCAGAAGCTATCAGTCAGGGTGTGTCAGTCAGAAGCTGTCAGTCAGGAGCTGTCAGTCAGGGGGCTGTCAGTCAGGAGCTGTTAGTCAGGGGGTGTCAGTCAGGGGTGTCAGTCAGGAGCTGTCAGTCAGGGGGTGTCAGTCAGGGGTGTCAGTCAGGAGCTGTCAGTCAGGGGGTGTCAGTCAGAAGCTGTCAGTCAGGAGCTGTCAGTCAGGGGTGTCAGTCAGAAGCTGTCAGTCAGAAGCTGTCAGTTAGGGGGTGTCAGTCAGAAGCTGTCAGACAGGGGGTGTCAGTCAGGGGGTGTCAGTCAGGAGGTGTCAGTCAGGGCTGTCAGTCAGGAGGTTTTCAGTCAAAAGCTGTCAGTCAGAAGCTGTCAGTCCTGTCAGTCGGAGCTGTCAGTCAGGGGGTGTCAGTCAGAAGCTGTCAGTCAGGGGGTGTCAATCAGAAGCTGTCAGTCAGGAGCTATCAGTCAGGGGGTGTCAGTCAGGGGGCTATCAGTCAGGAGCTATCAGTCAGGAGCTGTCAGTCAGAAGCTGTCAGTCAGGAGCTGTCAGTCAGGGGGTGTCAGTCAGAAGCTATTAGTCAGGAGCTATCAGTCAGGGGGTGTCAGTCAGAAGCTATCAGTCAGGAGCTATCAGTCAGGGGGGTGTCAGTCAGAAGCTGTCAGTCAGGGGGTGTCAGTCAGGGGGTGTCAGTCAGAAGCTGTCAGATAAGGGGTATCAGTCAGAAGCTGTCAGTCAGGAGCTGTCAGTCAGGGGTGTCAGTCAGGGGGTGTCAGTCAGGAGCTGTCAGTCAGGGGGTGTCAGTCAGGGGGTGTCAGTCAGGGGGTGTCAGTCAAGGGGTGTCAGTCAGGAGCTGTCAGTCAGGGGTGTCAGTCAGGAGCTGTCAGTCAGGGGGTGTCAGTCAGGGGGTGTCAGTCAAGGGGTGTCAGTCAGGAGCTGTCAGTCAGGGGTGTCAGTCAGGAGCTGTCAGTCAGGGGGTGTCAGTCAGGGGTGTCAGTCAGGAGCTGTCAGTCAGGGGGGTGTCAGTCAGGGGGTGTCAGTCAGGAGCTGTCAGTCAGGGGGTGTCAGTCAGGAGCTGTCAGTCAGGGGGTGTCAGTCAGGGGTGTCAGTCAGGAGCTATCAGTCAGGGGGTGTCAGTCAGGAGCTGTCAGTCAGGAGCTGTCAGTCAGGGGGTGTCAGTCAGGAGCTGTCAGTCAGGGGGTGTCAGTCAGGAGCTGTCAGTCAGGAGGTGTCAGTCAGGAGCTGTCAGTCAGGGGTGTCAGTCAGGAGCTGTCAGTCAGGGGGTGTCAGTCAGGAGCTGTCAGTCAGGAGGTGTCAGTCAGGAGCTGTCAGTCAGGGGGTGTCAGTCAGGAGCTGTCAGTCAGGGGGTGTCAGTCAGGGGGTGTCAGTCAGGGGGTGTCATTCAGGGGTGTCAGTCAGGGGGTGTCAGTCAGGAGGTGTCAGTCAGGGGGTGTCATTTAGGGGGTGTCAGTCAGAAGCTGTCAGTCAGGAGGTGTCAGTCAGGGGTGTCATTTAGGGGGTGTCAGTCAGAAGTTGTCAGTCAGGGGGTGTCAGTCAGGAGCTATCAGTCAGGGGGTGTCAGTCAGAAGCTGTCAGTCAGGGGGTGTCAGTCAGGGGTGTCAGTCAGGGGGTGTCAGTCAGGGGGTGTCAGTCAGGAGCTGTCAGTCAGGGGGTGTCAGTCAGGGGGTGTCAGTCAGGGGGTGTCAGTCAGAATCTGTCAGTCAGGGGTGTCAGTCAGGGGGTGTCAGTCAGGAGGTGTCAGTCAGGGGCTGTCAGTCAGGAGGTATCAGTCAAAAGCTGTCAGTCAAGAGCTGTCAGTCAGGAGCTGTCAGTCAGGGGGTGTCAGTCAGAAGCTGTCAGTCAGGGGGTGTCAGTCAGAAGCTGTCAGGAGCTGTCAGTCAGGAGCTATCAGTCAGGGGGTGTCAGTCAAGGGGTGTCAGTCAGGGGGCTATCAGTCAGGAGCTATCAGTTAGGAGCTGTCATTCAGGGGGTGTCAGTCAGAAGCTGTCAGTCAGGATCTGTCAGTCAGAAGCTATCAGTCAGGAGCTATCAGTCAGGGGGTGTCAGTCAAAAGCTGTCAGTCAGGGGGTGTCAGTCAGAAGGTGTCAGTCAGGGGGTGTCAGTCAGAAGCTGTCAGATAAGGGGTATCAGTCAGAAGCTGTCAGTCAGGAGCTGTCAGTCAGGGGGTGTCAGTCAGGGGGTGTCAGTCAGGAGCTGTCAGTTAGGGGGTGTCAGACAGGGGGTGTCAGTCAGGGGGTGTCAGTCAGGGGGGTGTCAGTCAGGAGCTGTCAGTCAGGGGGTGTCAGTCAGGGGGTGTCAGTCAGGAGCTGTCAGTCAGGGGGTGTCAGTCAGGAGCTGTCAGTCAGGGGTGTCAGTCAGGGGTGTCAGTCAGGAGCTGTCAGTCAGGGGGTGTCAGTCAGGGGTGTCAGTCAGGAGCTATCAGTCAGGGGGTGTTAGTCAAAAGCTGTCAGTCAGGAGCTGTCAGTCAGGGGGTGTCAGTCAGGAGCTGTCAGTCAGGCGGTGTCAGTCAGGAGCTGTCAGTCAGGGGGTGTCAGTCAGGGGTGTCAGTCAGGAGCTATCAGTCAGGGGTGTCAGTCAGGAGCTGTCAGTCAGGGGGTGTCAGTCAGGAGCTGTCAGTCAGGGGGTGTCAGTCAGGAGCTGTCAGTCAGGAGGTGTCAGTCAGGAGCTGTCAGTCAGGGGGTGTCAATCAGGAGCTGTCAGTCAGGGGGTGTCAGTCAGGGGGTGTCAGTCAGGGGGTGTCAGTCAGGGGTGTCAGTCAGGGGGTGTCAGTCAGGAGGTGTCAGTCAGGGCTGTCCGTCAGGGGGTGTCATTTAGGGGGTGTCAGTCAGAAGCTGTCAGTCAGGAGTTGTCAGTCAGGGGGTGTCATTTAGGGGGTGTCAGTCAGAAGCTGTCAGTCAGGGGGTGTCAGTCAGGAGCTATCAGTCAGGGGGTGTCAGTCAGAAGCTGTCAGTCAGGGGGTGTCAGTCAGAAGCTGTCAGTCATGGGGTGTCAGTCAGGAGCTGTCAGTCAGGGGGTGTCAGTCAGGAGCTGTCAGTCAGGGGGTGTCAGTCAGGGGGTGTCAGTCAGAAGCTGTCAGTCAGGGGTGTCAGTCATGGGGTGTCAGTCAGGGGGTGTCAGTCAGGAGCTGTCAGTCAGGGGGTGTCAGTCAGGGGGTGTCAGTCAGGGGTGTCAGTCAGGGGGTGTCAGTCAGGGGGTGTCAATCAGGGGGTGTCAGTCAGGGGGTGTCAGTCAGGGGGTGTCAGTCAGGGGGTGTCAGTCAGGAGCTGTCAGTCAGGGGTGTCAGTCAGGGGGTGTCAGTCAGGGTGTGTCAGTCAGAAGCTGTCAGTCAGGGGGTGTCAGTCAGGGGGTGTCAGTCAGGGGGTGTCAGTCAGGGGGTGTCTGTCAGGGGTGTCAGTCAGGGGGTGTCAGTCAGGGGGTGTCAGTCAGGGGGTGTCAGTCAGGGGGTGTCAGTCAGGGTGTGTCAGTCAGAAGCTGTCAGTCAGGGGGGTGTCAGTCCAGGGGTGTCAGTCAGGGGGTGTCAGTCAGGGGGTGTCTGTCAGGGGTGTCAGTCAGGGGGTGTCAGTCAGGAACTGTCAGTCAGGGGGTGTCAGTCAGGGGGTGTCAGTCAGGAGCTGTCAGTCAGGGGGTGTCAGTCAGGGGGGTGTCCAGGTCAGGGGGGTGTCAGTCAGAAGCTGTCAGTCAGGAGCTATCAGTCAGGGGTGTCAGTTAAGAGCTGGAGAAGCTAATTTATGACAACTCCTGAGTCTGGCACTCTCTCCGCCAGCTCAGGGGGAAAATAAAGATCGTCATCAAAAGCTGGTCTTTGTGAATGAGCCCCGGTGACTGTGTGACAGCGGCCTTAGGCCTCCTGCATATGATAGTATCCATTTGGAGATCTGCAATATCCGGATACTGGATGTGTGCCTTCTGCAATGTTCTCACTGCCGTCAGTAAAATATCTCTTCCTGTCTGCAAAAGCAACAAGAATAGGACGTTCTAGAATTTGGGAAAAGCCACGTGGATGCGGACAGCACGCGGATGACATTTTTGTGGACCCGTAGAAATGAGGCTGATTGTGGGAGGTTGCAGCTACGCCCCACACCAACCCCGATGTATCATTAGCTCGGGAGCCTGTGCCCGGCCGGGGTTCGCCTGCGCAGGGCGATGGAATACGGCGCGGCGGCCTCCTCCACTGAAGTGTTTAATGAGGCTACAGGAGAACAGCAGATAATATGCGGCTATAAAAATGCATTTTACTGCTGAAGTCGCTAATTAAGCCCCATATCCGAGAGCAGCTAAAACATGTTTGCAGGAAACAGAGCGTATTTTCAGATTAGAGGCGCATTCATTTGGACACCAGGAGTCGGGTATTTTGACAACACAGCCATAATTAGGAATTCTTGAAATCTCTCCAAAAAGCCGCTCGCAGACGGAGACTCGACATGAACAAGAGGTTGAGGAAATCCAGTTTTGCATTTTAACCATCTGTGATAAATGAGGCTCATGTATCGCAACCAAATACAAATGTGCAGCGCCGGCTGTGATCTCTGAGCCCTGTGCAGGCGCCAGGGTGGACCCGGTGGTATGGCTTAGCATTGTGTCCGCCATCGACTCCCAGGAAGTACAGCCCGCACTTAGTGGGCGACATTCACTAATGGATTTTTTAGAGAGCGTAAAATAGTCGGCCACTGTCTCCTGTTTATTCCCGTGTTCGCCAGTTGGGCCGTGACAAGAGCAGGGTGGGGGTCGTGTTCGGGGTCAATGCTGGGGCCCGGGACTTCCAACCCCTCCAAATTTAGTAATATTATTGCCTGGAACCAAGCAGGCTGGTGTTTAGCGCCTAATTTATGACGAGCGAATGTCACAATCCGAAATTACATGAATCTAACGGCAGCGCAGGGGGAACTAAGATCGGTGTTCATGTGCATGAGCCCTAAGACCATCAAGTCTGCCTCCCCCAGGGTCCCTATAGCATGTGGTGGGCTACTATCAAGACCTAATCCTTTTCACAGCTGAAGGTTTGGTACAGTCTAAGCTACAGACTGATACATTGTCTGCACCGATACATTGTAACAAACAGGAGACAGGTTCGTGCTGTAACAAAACTCAGCTGTAAATATAGGGTATTTAGAAGTGTTCAGTCTCTGAATGTTAACAAGAATGTTTCCATTCACTGACAACAAACAAAGATCTTTAAAAAATCTTGAATTGAAACAACATGTTTAAAAGTTGCAGAACTTCTTCGTTTTTACAGGAGGGATTTGCCCAGAGCACCCGCGGGGCCGGTTACAGGGTTAGGGGCTCATGCACACAAACTTATTTTTTTTCCGTGTCCGTTCAGTTATTTTTTTAGGAACTGAATCATTCATTTCAATGGGTCCGCAAAAAAAGTTAAACCGTGTGCATTCCCTTTCCGTATTTCCGTTCTGCAAAAAAAAAGAACATGTCCTATTATTGTCCACATTACGGACAAGGATAGGACTGTTCTATTAGGGGCCAGCTGTTCCGTTCCGCAAAATATGGAATGCACACGGACGTCATCCGTATTTTTTGCGGAGCCGTCTTTTGCGGACCACAGAATACATACAGTCGTGTGCATGAGCCCTTAGGACTAGCCAGCAAAGTGACCTCCTCCACTGATCTGTCCTCTGGATCCTGGGCGGAGTCCCCTTTTATAATACATATAATACATTCCTGAGCCCCCCAATAAATGAGGCGCTTCCTCCAGCAGCGCGGGGGCTGTCCAAGACCAATGTCTTCTGATATGACTGTCGCCCCAGCTGGTACTCACCACCGTCTGATGGTTCACCTGAATCACCTCGTCGCCGGCGTGGATCTTCTTGCACTGGTCGGCAGGAGACTGCGGGGAAAAAGAGTAAAAAATAGTCTGTATCACCCGGGACAAAGACTCTGCGCACTCCCCCTAAGTACCCCCGCTGGGGCACACAACCCCCATCATTTCTGCTCAGCTGTTTCCTAGTTCCTACCTATCACTGTATTTGGGGGGAGGGGGGATTATGGTTCATAAAACAAGTTCTGGAACATTATACAGGAGATACATTGTATCCACACAACACAACATCCTAGACTGCAGGCTGCACTGATACACTGTAACAAACTATCAGTGGAGGAGAGAGGTGTACTGGATTCTCTACACTGGATGCAATGGAACAAACCGCCCACAGCAACCAATCAAAGGAGTTCTGAAAAAGCGTGGAACCTGATTGGTTGCTATGGGCGACTAGTCCAGTTTTCCTTTGCACCAGTTTTGATAAATCTTCGGCCGTTTGACAGATGTCGAGTGAATAAGGCCTAAAATATTTCCACTGACTAACAGCAAGCAGAGATCTTGAAAATAAGGGATTGAATAACTAAGTGCATCAAGATGTAAATCTCCTGAAAAAGGCTTTCATCTCTGGAGCGGAGGAGTTCCCCTTTAAATGAGGAGGTCACAGAGTCACCCTGGGATTTCCTTCAGTGGTTTTATCCTTATTATAATGTTACAGTCGGGGAAGATCAAGGCGGGAGCTCCGAGACGTCTCCGGATCCCACCGAGTGCACAGATAAAAGGGACACAATCACACCGGCCGCGAGAGCGCAGAGGTCAGAGCGAGAGCACGGTGGCTGCGCAGATCCGCTCAGCATGCCCACCCCCCTGCAAGGGGCTCCACATAAAGAGGGCTCCCTACCCAAACTGAGGAGCAAACAGCTGCCCTGTGCCTCATCACCCACTCTGTGCCTCATCACCCACCCTGTGCCTCATTACCCGACCTGTGCCTCATCACCCATCCTGTGCCTCATCACCCATCCTGTGCCTCATCACCCACTCTGTGCCTCATCACCCACTCTGTGCCTCATCACCCACCCTGTGCCTCATTACCCGACCTGTGCCTCATCACCCATCCTGTGCCTCATCACCCATCCTGTGCCTCATCACCCACTCTGTGCCTCATCATCCACCCTGTGCCTCATCACCCATCCTGTGCCTCATCACCCACTCTGTGCCTCATCACCCACTCTGTGCCTCATCACCCACTCTGTGCCTCATCACCCACTCTGTGCCTCATCACCCAACCTGTGCCTCATCACCCAACCTGTGCCTCATCACCCAACCTGTGCCTCATCACCCAACCTGTGCCTCATCACCCAACCTGTGCCTCATCACCCACTCTGTGCCTCATCACCCACTCTGTGCCTCATCACCCACTCTGTGCCTCATCACCCACTCTGTGCCTCATCACCCATCCTGTGTCCCGTCATCCGTCCTGTGTCCCATCACGCGTCCTGTACCTCATCACCCATCCTGTGCCTCATCACCCGTCCTGTACCTCATCACCCACTCTGTGCCTCATCACCCATCCTGTGTCCCGTCATCCGTCCTGTGTCCCATCACCCGTCCTGTACCTCATCACCTATCCTGTGTCCCATCACCCGTCCTGTACCTCATAACCAGTCCTGTGCCTCATCACTCACCCTGTGCCTGTACCTCATCACTCACCCTGTGCCTGTACCTCATCACCCACCCTGTGCCTGTACCTCATCACCCACCCTGTGCCTGTACCTCATCACCCACCCTGTGCCTCATCTCCTGTGATAATGGACACCCCGGAATGGTTTACTACCTGCTCTGGGTTATGGGGCACATGTGGAGGGGTTTTCTAGATAAATGTAGATAAAGGAGAACCACTGCATACTGAAAAGTATAATTTTCTCACCATTCTCAAGATCTCTGCTTGCTGTCATTAAATGGGAATGTTCTAGAGACTAACAACCTGCCCTTCCCTAACACTTTAGGGTTTGTTACAGTTTAATCCAGTCTCAACGTTCCTCGGAGGTTCTCTACTGGGTTGAAGGACATTGGCGCAGTTTTGTGGATATTTTTCGGGTTCATTCGCCATCTTCTCAGTTATAAAATCTGCAGAGTTTACGGAGTCTCCTCGTATAAACTGGGGGGGCTCCATGTTATTAGGATGTCCCCGGGCTGGGATATAATGGAGACCGAGCGGCAAACTGGAATACTTTTTGGGTGCAACGTTTCATCACTTTTTGGGTGCACCGCCGCGTCCGTCATGACTTCACCACAGGTTTTCTCAATTTTCAATGGGAAAAAAAAATAAGTGAGGGAGGCGGTCACTGAACCACGCCGCCGCCGACCTGATCCGGCCGGATATTATATTATTACGGTTTACACACAACGCTTATCTGAGGTTTACATAAAGGAACACTCCAGGCAAGGGGGCGGAGCATGACACCAAAGGCAGAATCATACCCTGCCCCCCAGGCCTGCATGACACAACGTCCGGCTCTTTCCGGTTGCTCTGTGTACGGCTCCCGTGACCTCACAGATACAGAAATACAGAAATTATTCAGACACAAAACACTGCGATAAAGACGACGGAGCGTCTCACTTACGTTTTCCGTGGTCCCTGTGATGACGTGGAGTCCGTCGTACGTGGATTTGATGTACATCCCCTGGAAGAGAGAGGCATCATCCGGTCAGTGCTCGCTCATACACTTACATTGCCAGAAACATAAAACATCAGATAATACAAATGTGCGCCATATTCACCATTTAGCTTCTTCCGTCCGCGCCGTCACCAGTCAGCAAATCAGATGCAAAACTGGGGCAGAATTACGAAAGGCTTGTGCTACCCCCCCCCCCCCCCCCCCCCCCCCGTCCCCTCACCAGCGGGAAAAGAGTCGTCAAATGAAAAGTTCTGCTAGATACTTTGTGTGCCATTTTTTATATGTCTGCTTCTGCTTGCTGGCAGTGAATGGAAACATTTTTATTTACACCCCTAATATGTAAAAACCAACTCCAGTCTGATACACTTTACCTGCACTGACACATTGTAACAAGCCCTCAGCAGCCCTCCACTGCTCCCAGTACAGAGCATTGTGGTTTCCACTGCTCCCAGTACAGATCCTTGTGGTCTCCACTGCTCCCAGTATAGATCCTTGTGGTCTCCACTGATCCCAGTATAGATCCTCATGGTCTCCACTGGTCCCGATACAGATCCTTGTGGTCTCCACTGATCCCAGTATAGATCCTCATGGTCTCCACTGGTCCCGATACAGATCCTTGTGTTCTCCACTGGTCCCGATACAGATCCTTGTGGTCTCCTTTGCTCCCAGTAGATATCATTGTAGTTCCCACTGCTCCTGGTACACATTGTTGTGGTTCCCAGTACAGAACATTGTGGTTTCCACTGTTCCCAGTACAGATCCTTGTGTTCTCCACTGCTCCCAGTACAGATCCTTGTGGTCTCCACTGCTCCCAGTACAGATCCGTGTGTTCTCCACTGCTCCCAGTACAGATCCTTGTGTTCTCCACTGCTCCCAGTACAGATCCTTGTGGTCTCCACTGCTCCCAGTACAGATCCTTGTGTTCTCCACTGCTCCCAGTACAGATCCTTGTGGTCTCCACTGCTCCCAGTACAGATCCTTGTGTTCTCCACTGCTCCCAGTACAGATCCTTGTGTTCTCCACTGCTCCCAGTACAGATCCTTGTGTTCTCCACTGCTCCCTATACAGATCCTTGTGTTCTCCACTGCTCCCAGTATATATCGTTGTAGTTCCCACTGCTTCTGGTACACATTGTTGTGGCTTCCACTGCTCCCAGTAGATATCGTTGTAGTTCCCACTGCTCCCAGTACAGATTCTTGTGATCTCCACTGCTCCCAGTACAGAGCATTGTGGTTTCCACTGCTCCCAGTACAGATCCTACTGCTCCCAGTATAGATCCTTGTGGTCTCCACTGCTCCCAGAAAAGATCCTTGTGGTCTCCACTGCTCCCAGTACAGATCCTTGTGGCCTCCACTGCTCCCAGTATAGATCCTTGTGGTCTCCACTGCTCCCAGTATAGATCCTTGTGGCCTCCACTGCTCCCAGTATAGATCCTTGTGGTCTCCACTGCTCCCAGTATAGATCCTTGTGGTCTCCACTGCTCCCAGTATAGATCCTTTTGTTCTCCACTGCTCCCAGTATAGATCATTGTGTTCTCCACTGCTCCCAGTATAGATCCTTGTGGTCTCCACTGCTCCCAGTATAGATCCTTGTGTTCTCCACTGCTCCCAGTATAGATCATTGTGTTCTCCACTGCTCCCAGTATAGATCCTTGTGGTCTCCACTGCTCCCAGTATAGATCCTTGTGGTCTCCACTGCTCCCAGTATAGATCCTTGTGGCCTCCACTGCTCCCAGTATAGATCCTTGTGGTCTCCACTGCTCCCAGTATAGATCCTTGTGGTCTCCACTGCTCCCAGTATAGATCCTTGTGTTCTCCACTGCTCCCAGTATAGATCATTGTGTTCTCCACTGCTCCCAGTATAGATCCTTGTGGTCTCCACTGCTCCCAGTATAGATCCTTGTGGTCTCCACTGCTCCCAGTATAGATCCTTTTGTTCTCCACTGCTCCCAGTACAGATCCTTGTGGTCTCCACTGCTCCCAGTACAGATCTTTGTTGGGTGTACACTATATACAGCACCATTTCTTGTGTACACGCTCTCCCTCCGTCCTTGTGTCTCCTGCTCTGTACTGGGCTGGTTGGCCTCATATTCTCTGTTATCGGGTTATTTTGGTCGTATCATTTCCAGCTCATCCTTCAGACAGAAGCTCCAGAACTTATAACAACGAGATAAGAGTCACTGGCACCGCGGGCGCTCCTGGGGGCCGTTAACAGTGGGGCCCCTTCAAGTTCTTATCTCCTGGAATACAGCTCTGTCCTTCAAGGGAAGAAATGTCTCTGATGATGGAGTCTTAGGCCTCCGATATCAGCAGAAGTGAAGAGCGTCCATTACATCTCCAGGTAATCAGGAGAAGGGGGCAGACCTCCGAATAAACAGATAATGATAGATAGATAGATAGATAGATAGATAGATAGATAGATAGATCGATAATAGATAATAGATAATAGATAGATATGAGATTGATAGATAGATAATAGATAGGTAATAGATAGATAGATAATAGATAGATAGATAGATAGATAGATAATAGATAGATAATAGATAGATAGATAGATAGATAGATAGATAGATAATAGATAGATAGATAATAGATAGATAGATAGATAATAGATAGATAATAGATAGATAATAGATAGATAGATAATAGATAGATAATAAATAGATAATAGATAGATATATAATAGATAGATAAATATGTGATAGATAGAAGATAACAAACAAAATATTGGGCAGCACTGCAGGCAAAGTGGAAAAGTGGAGTGCCAGTGGCCACGGAAGTGATCCAGCATCCAGATCAATATAAAAATGAAAAATTCCACGGCACTTCCAAGAAACAATTGATGTGTTTATTACACCAGGTGCGACGTTTTGGTCCTCTCAATGGATCCTCATTGCTTGAAAAAGGTTCCATTGAGAAACGTCGCACCTGGTGTAATAAACACATCAATTGTTTCTTGGAAGTGCCGTGGAATTTTTCATTTTTAGATAGATATGTGATAGATAGATAGATAGATAGATAGATAGATAGATAGATAGATAGATAATAGATAGATAGATAGATAATAGATAGATATATAGATAGATAATAGATAGATAGATAGATAGATAATAGATAGATAGATAGATAGATAGATAGATAGATAGATAATAGATAGATAGATAATAGATAGATAGATAGATAGATAGATAGATAGATAGATAGATAGATATGAGATAGATAATAGATAATAGATAGATAGATAATAGATAGATAGATAGATAGATAATAGATAGGAGATAGATAATAGATAGATAATAGATAGATAATAGATAGATATGAGATAGATAGATAGATAGATAGATAGATGATAGATAGGAGATAGATAATAGATAGATAGATAATAGATAGATAGATAGATAGATAATAGATAGGAGATAGATAATAGATAGATAATAGATAGATAATAGATAGATATGAGATAGATAGATAATATATAATAGATAGATAATAGATAGATAATAGATAGATAGATAATATATAATAGATAGATAATAGATAGATGATAGATAGATAGATAGATAGATAGATGATAGATAGATAGATAGATAATAGATAGATAGATAATAGATAGATAGATACGAATATGACTAAAGAAGAAAACGTTACTCTCTAAAACTCAAATAGAATGATCAAAATAGAAGACAAGTCGGAGCCATATTGACTGAGGACACAATGAGCAGAAGCTGCCCGTCAGTTGGAGGATGTGGTGGTGCATGAACATCAGGGACCCTAAATATAAGATTATGGACTCTATATGGACTCTATATGGACTCTATATAAACTCTATATGGACTCTATACGCACAGTTTTTGAGGTGTCCTTGAAAGTAATGACTGATTAGGATCTATTGAATATCTTACAGTGGGACATCCAACCACCAGGCCGCCCCATAACCTCCGGTGGTGACTCCGTCTTTACCCCCATCAGGACTTTCCTTGATAAAGCGCTCTGGCTATTTGCCTGTCATTGACATAGTAACAAAGTAACATAGTACATAAGGCCGAAAAAAGACATTTGTCCATCCAGTTCGGCCTGTTATCCTGCAAGTTGATCCAGAGGAAGGCAAAAAACCCTCTGAGGTAGAAGCCAATTTTCCTCACTTTAGGGGAATAAAAAATTCCTTCCCGACTCCAATCAGGCATCAGACTAACGATGACACCATAGACTTTTTAACCAAACTAAACACGACCCTTATTCCTGCCGCAGCCACTTTGGGGTCATTTAATGTTGTCAGCCTATATACATCCATCTCCCATGAGAACGGCATCGGGGCCTTGGAGACGTCTGAGGACACCCCCGAGTGCCAAGAGCCGTTGCTTCATTTACTGGAGGTGATCTTGACTGACCCCAGTGATTTTTATAGCAGTGCCGGGGGACCGCCATGGGTTCTAACGTCGCTCCAACTTATGCCAGTATCTTTATGAACTGCTTTGAAGCGGAGGTTGTCTATAAATCTGCACATCATTCCCGTCTGTCATGCTGGTGGCGATACACTGGAGATGGTTTACTGTCTGTGTTCTGCAGGAACTGAACAATCACAGTCCGGATGTGCCCTTCACTATGGGGGACGTGAAGCAGTGAATTGCAGCTCCTGGGCGATCTGATCAGGAGTGAAGGCACACAGATTATTTCTGACTTGCAGGTGAAAGCTACAGACAAGAATCATTTACTGCATTTTAAGAGTTTCCACCCGAGGAACGCAGTGGCGTCTCGACCAAAGTCACAGGTGTTGAGGGTGAAAGGACGGTCAGTAATGATGGGGCATGTCACCAGAGACTTGATGAGATGAGGACTTAATGTCTGAGAAGGAGCACAGGTACTGGAAGGACACAAAAGAAGAGCTTTGAATCCACAGGGAACATAAAATGTTGTCTCCATCATCTTTCTTAGTGGCCTGGACCTTAAAGGATTCATTGGGTGGTGTAATAGAAATCCAGAAATCTCACCCACTTCTCTTCATAAACATCCATTAGATAGAAAGAAACCGAGTCGCAGCCTCCATTCCAGTCTGAACAGCGTCCAATTCACCCTGATCCCCACATCTTAATTCCTACATCCTGATCACTACACGCTGATCTATACTTCCTGATCCCTACATGCTGATCTATACTTCCTGATCCCTACACACTGATCTATACTTCCTGATCCCTACATGCTGATCTATACTTCCTGATCCCTACATGCTGATCTATACTTCCTGATCACTAGATGCTGATCTATACTTCCTGATCCCTACATGCTGATCTATACTTCCTGATCCCTACACGCTGATCTATACTTCCTGATCCCTACATGCTGATCTATACTTCCTGATCACTACATGCTGATCTATACTTCCTGATCCCTACATGCTGATCTATACTTCCTGATCCCTACACGCTGATCTATACTTCCTGATCCCTACACGCTGATCTATACTTCCTGATCCCTACATGCTGATCTATACTTCCTGATCACTACATGCTGATCTATACTTCCTGATCCCTACATGCTGATCTATACTTCCTGATCCCTACACGCTGATCTATACTTCCTGATCCCTACATGCTGATCTATACTTCCTGATCACTACATGCTGATCTATACTTCCTGATCCCTACACGCTGATCTATACTTCCTGATCTATACATCCTGCTCACTACACGCTGATCTATACTTCCTGATCTATACTTCCTGATCACTACATGCTGATCTATACTTCCTGATCACTACACTCTGATCTATACTTCCTGATCCCCACATCTTAATTCCTACATCCTGATCACTACAAGCTGATCTATACTTCCTGATCCCTACATGCTGATCTATACTTCCTGATCACTACACGCTGATCTATACTTCCTGATCCCTACATGGTGATCTATACTTCCTGATCACTACATGCTGATCTATACTTCCTGATCCCTACATGCTGATCTATACTTCCTGATCACTACATGCTGATCTATACTTCCTGATCCCTACACGCTGATCTATACTTCCTGATCTATACATCCTGCTCACTACACGCTGATCTATACTTCCTGATCTATACTTCCTGATCACTACATGCTGATCTATACTTCCTGATCCCTACATGCTGATCTATACTTCCTGATCACTACACGCTGATCTATACTTCCTGATCACTACATGCTGATCTATACTTCCTGATCCCTACACGCTGATCTATACTTCCTGATCCCTACACGCTGATCTATACTTCCTGATCTATACATCCTGCTCACTACACGCTGATCTATACTTCCTGATCACTACACTCTGATCTATACTTCCTGATCCCTACACACTGATCTATACTTCCTGATCACTACATGCTGATCTATACTTCCTGATCACTACACGCTGATCTATACTTCCTGATCACTACACGCTGATCTATACTTCCTGATCCCTACACTCTGATCTATACTTCCTGATCCCTACATGCTGATCTATACTTCCTGATCCCTACATGCTGATCTATACTTCCTGATCACTACACGCTGATCTATACTTCCTGATCCCTACACGTTGATCTATACTTCCTGATCCCTACACGCTGATCTATACTTCCTGATCCCTACACGCTGATCTATACTTCCTGATCCCTACATGCTGATCTATACTTCCTGATCCCTACATGCTGATCTATACTTCCTGATCCCTACACGCTGATCTATACTTCCTGATCCCTACACGCTGATCTATACTTCCTGATCCCTACACGCTGATCTATACTTCCTGATCCCCACACCTTAATTCCTACATCCTGATCCCTACATGCTGATCTATACTTCCTGATCCCTACGCTCTTATCTATACTTCCTGATCACTACACTCTGATCTATACCTCCTGATCCCTACATGCTGATCTATACTTCCTGATCCTTACATGCTGATCTATACTTCCTGATCCCTACACGCTGATCTATACTTCCTGATCCCTACACGCTGATCTATACTTCCTGATCCCTACACGCTGATCTATACTTCCTGATCCCTACACGCTGATCTATACTTCCTGATCCCTACACGCTGATCTATACTTTCTGATCCCTACACGCTGATCTATACTTCCTGATCCCTACACGCTGATCTATACTTCCTGATCACTACACGCTGATCTATACTTCCTGATCACTACACGCGGATCTATACTTCCTGATCCCTACACGCTGATCTATACTTCCTGATCACTACACGCTGATCTATACTTCCTGATCCCTACACTCTGATCTATACTTCCTGATCCCTACATGCTGATCTATACTTCCTGATCCCTACACGCTGATCTATACTTCCTGATCCCTACATGCTGATCTATACTTCCTGATCCCCACACCTTAATTCCTACATCCTGATCCCTACATGCTGATCTATACTTCCTGATCCCTACATGCTGATCTATACTTCCTGATCCCCACACCTTAATTCCTACATCCTGATCCCTACATGCTGATCTATACTTCCTGATCCCTACATGCTGATCTATACTTCCTGATCCCTACACGCTGATCTATACTTCCTGATCCCTACACGCTGATCTATACTTCCTGATCTATACATCCTGCTCACTACACGCTGATCTATACTTCCTGATCTATACTTCCTGATCACTACACTCTGATCTATACTTCCTGATCCCTACACGCTGATCTATACTTCCTGATCACTACATGCTGATCTATACTTCCTGATCCCTACACGCTGATCTATACTTCCTGATCACTACACGCTGATCTATACTTCCTGATCACTACACGCTGATCTATACTTCCTGATCCCTACACTCTGATCTATACTTCCTGATCCCTACATGCTGATCTATACTTCCTGATCCCTACATGCTGATCTATACTTCCTGATCACTACACGCTGATCTATACTTCCTGATCCCTACACGTTGATCTATACTTCCTGATCCCTACACGCTGATCTATACTTCCTGATCCCTACACGCTGATCTATACTTCCTGATCCCTACACGCTGATCTATACTTCCTGATCCCTACATGCTGATCTATACTTCCTGATCCCTACATGCTGATCTATACTTCCTGATCCCTACACGCTGATCTATACTTCCTGATCCCTACACGCTGATCTATACTTTCTGATCCCCACACCTTAATTCCTACATCCTGATCCCTACATGCTGATCTATACTTCCTGATCACTACACTCTGATCTATACTTCCTGATCCCTACATGCTGATCTATACTTCCTGATCCCTACACGCTGATCTATACTTCCTGATCCCTACACGCTGATCTATACTTCCTGATCCCTACATGCTGATCTATACTTCCTGATCCCTACACGCTGATCTATACTTCCTGATCCCTACATGCTGATCTATACTTCCTGATCCCTACACGCTGATCTATACTTCCTGATCCCTACACGCTGATCTATACTTCCTGATCCCCACACCTTAATTCCTACATCCTGATCCCTACATGCTGATCTATACTTCCTGATCCCTACACTCTGATCTATACTTCCTGATCACTACACTCTGATCTATACTTCCTGATCCCTACATGCTGATCTATACTTCCTGATCCTTACATGCTGATCTATACTTCCTGATCCCTACATGCTGATCTATACTTCCTGATCCCTACACGCTGATCTATACTTCCTGATCCCTACACGCTGATCTATACTTCCTGATCCCTACATGCTGATCTATACTTCCTGATCCCTACACGCTGATCTATACTTCCTGATCCCTACACGCTGATCTATACTTCCTGATCCCTACACGCTGATCTATACTTCCTGATCACTACATGCTGATCTATACTTCCTGATCCCTACATTCTGATCTATACTTCCTGATCCCTACATGCTGATCTATACTTCCTGATCACTACACGCTGATCTATACTTCCTGATCACTACATGCTGATCTATACTTCCTGATCCCTACATGCTGATCTATACTTCCTGATCCCTACACTCTGATCTATACTTCCTGATCACTACACGCGGATCTATACTTCCTGATCACTACACGCTGATCTATACTTCCTGATCCCTACATGCTGATCTATACTTCCTGATCCCTACACGCTGATCTATACTTCCTGATCCCTACATGCTGATCTATACTTCCTGATCCCTACATGCTGATCTATACTTCCTGATCCCTACATGCTGATCTATACTTCCTGATCCCTACATGCTGATCTATACTTCCTGATCACTAGATGCTGATCTATACTTCCTGATCCCTACATGCTGATCTATACTTCCTGATCACTACATGCTGATCTATACTTCCTGATCCCTACATGCTGATCTATACTTCCTGATCCCTACACGCTGATCTATACTTTCTGATCCCTACACGCTGATCTAATCTTCCTGATCCCTACACGCTGATCTATACTTCCTGATCCCTACACGCTGATCTATACTTCCTGATCACTACAAGCTGATCTATACTTCCTGATCACTACATGCTGATCTATACTTCCTGATCCCTACATGCTGATCTATACTTCCTGATCCCTACACTCTGATCTATACTTCCTGATCCCTACATGCTGATCTATACTTCCTGATCACTACATGCTGATCTATACTTCCTGATCCCTACACGCTGATCTATACTTCCTGATCACTACAGGCTGATCTATACTTCCTGATCCCTACATGCTGATCTATACTTCCTGATCCCTACACGCTGATCTATACTTCCTGATCCCTACACGCTGATCTATACTTCCTGATCCCTACATGCTGATCTATACTTCCTGATCCCTACACGCTGATCTATACTTCCTGATCCCTACATGCTGATCTATACTTCCTGATCCCTACACGCTGATCTATACTTCCTGATCACTACATGCTGATCTATACTTCCTGATCCCTACACGCTGATCTATACTTCCTGATCACTACATGCTGATCTATACTTCCTGATCCCTACATGCTGATCTATACTTCCTGATCCCTACATGCTGATCTATACTTCCTGATCCTTACATGCTGATCTATACTTCCTGATCACTACATGCTGATCTATTCTTCCTGATCCCCACACCTTAATTCCTACATCCTGATCCCTACACGCTGATCTATACTTCCTGATCACTACACGCTGATCTATACTTCCTGATCCCTACACGCTGATCTATACTTCCTGATCCCTACACGCTGATCTATACTTCCTGATCCCTACATGCTGATCTATACTTCCTGATCCTTACATGCTGATCTATACTTCCTGATCCTTACATCTTGCTCCCTAGGCTTTGATCACTACACTATGGTCCATCCTAAATAATGCTTTGCATGTATTCCCAAAAGCTGTCTATCAGTGGCAATGTTTAGTTTATTATTCCCTGACTCAGCAGAGGGAACTAGCTTTCGCTTTTAAGGGAGGAGCTTTCTAGATAGCATCAGTTTGTTTTGGGCTTTGCTTGATAGAGAAGCAGATGCCTACGAGCCTCTGAGAAGCTGGTGGCCAGGAAAGACTACTTCTCCAGGAGAAACGTCATTCCTATGCAGGACAGAATCCGTGAGGGAAGGAGAAGCAGATATCTCCAGAGGCGGCCTAGGATCACCAGGCCATGCGTGTTAGCAAGGTATTCGCTGTTTATGGCTATAGACTTTGCTGCTTGTGGAAGGATTAACAATTAATGGCCCCTTCCACACTTATATAACTGATTGGATGGTTTGTAGGATTTGACCTCAACGTGGTAACTGCAGTACTTATTTTTGAGAGTTTTGCACTCTTGTGATCATCTTGGAAAGGTTGTATTGTTGTTGTTTGCCTATGCAGCGGCCCCATAAAGAGCCGGTGTAGAGGATAGGAGTGGTAGTGGCCCCGATGAAGTGTAGTGTCACGATGCACTCCTCCCTGAGGAGTGGAATTATAGTACTGAAGAAGGAGGCCAAAGCTAAGTGTAACAAAGTCTTTTTTTTTTACTAAGTGCAACATAGAACTGGAAATACACACAGTAACAGCGAGCTTTAAGTGCAATTATTCTCTGTATCAGCAAGGAATCTGGAGGCAGGATGGATAGCTGCAGTTCTGCACTTAGGTGATACTGGCCTAGTGGTTGTTTGGTGATGGGTGGCTTGGCTGTAGTCCCTCACCTTACAGCAGTGTCTGTAGATGCTGATGTAGCAGGTCACGCCGCTGTCTAAGATCTCAAAGCTTTACTTGAGGACAATTGGAGCAGTTCTCACTGGACAATTTGGTAACAGGAGCAGGAGCTCTGCAGGTTGCCTCCTCTCCTCTGTGTCCATACAAGAACTACCCCTCTGGGCAGGGAGCAGGACCAGCCCACTCCAACCAAGAGGGTGGGGACAGAGTGGTTAACCCTTTTCCTTTTAACCTTTCCTTGCTGGGAAATAAGGCAAGAAGAACAATAAATAATCTGTAGTACCCCCAGGTCTGAGGAACTACACCTATCTACAGCCATTGGGAAGAGACTGCATTGTGACTTGCCTTTGAACTGTGCCTTGATATCATTGGGTGTACTACAACTCCCATTCTTTAAGAGTTTTGTTTATTTTCTACAATCGGCCCGGTTACTGACTCCAGGACCATCACTGGTCACAGCTCCCACACCTCCTGCCTACCACCCGTACAACACTTATTACACCAAGGGCCGCAGGAGTCCCAAAATGAGGGTGTGCCCAGAGGGAAGAAGAGGTGTGTGTCCCTATCACTACCCACCCCTAGGGAGCATCAGTGCGAGGACTGCCACTATGAATGTTTATTGCACCCAGAGCCATTACCACTCCCATCCTCTGCTCCCACTTCTCTAGGGCTTGCAGCACATACTCGTAGGCTGATGTAGTTGGTGTCCTAGCTTGTTCCATAAATGCTGAATTGGTGATAGATCTGGTGACTGGGCGGTCAATCTGGAGGAGACATTCCTGGAAAAATGGAAGCCGTGCCATGAGAGGAACACATGTCGTATCACTACTAGGGGTGACTAATTGTCAGATGCGATGGCTTCCCCGATCATCACACCAGCAGCTTTCAGCCCTGCCATGAGAGGAACATGTGGCAGCAGGATGTCCTGCAGATATCACTGAGCTGTTAGTGTCCTTGTATCACTACTAGTGGTGATCGACTGTCGTATGTGATGGCTTCCCCGATCATCACACCAGCAGTTGTCAGCCCTGCCATGAGAGGGACACATGTGGTGGCAGGATGTCCTGCAGATATCACTGAGCTGTTAGTGTCCTCGTATCACTACTAGGGGTGACCGGCTGTGGTATGCGATGGCTCCCCCGATCATCACACCAGCAGTTGTCGGCCCTGCCATGAGAGGAACATGTGGCAGCAGGATGTCCTGCACATATCACTGAGCTGTTAGTGTCCTCGTATCACTACTAGTGGTGACCGACTGTCATATGTGATGGCTTCCCCGATCATCACACCAGCAGTTGTCGGCCCTGCCATGAGAGGGACATGTGGCGGCAGGAAGTCCTGCAGATATCACTGAGCTGTTAGTGTCCTCGTATCACTACTAGGGGTAATCGACTGTCATATGTGATGGCTTCCCCGATCATCACACCAGCAGCTGTCAGCCCTGCCATGAGAGGAACATGTGGCGGCAAGAAGTCCTGCACATATCACTGAGCTGTTAGTGTCCTCGTATCACTACTAGTGGTGATCGACTGTCATATGTGATGGCTTCCCCGATCATCACACCAGCTTCTCTCAGTCCAATGATGCGCCTCCTCTCAAAGTCTGTCAACTGGGCAAAATGTCTTTGAGTCCATTGTAGAGGCATGTCTAGCAGTCACTAATCTCTCACCAAGAGGTACAGGACCCAAAAGTAGCCTCTGAGAGCCTTTTTATAGGGCAGCGGGAAGGCACTTTCATGCCCTCTTGTGTTATGACCCAGTGTCTAATCAGACCAGACCTGTAATCATTTACATATCTGCCCGAGATATAACGACAGGAGGAGTCTGGGGGCGGTATTTTTTACTTTATCAATCACAGTAGATATGACTGCAGCATGAATTATAATACGCGCTCTACAACCACAACACAAGAGAAGCCGCTGGTTACTTCATTCACGCTGATGTCACCTTCAGGGTCTGTCTGACACATGCAGCGCTGAATTTCCCATTAGGAATGGCAGGCGGCAGAGGCGGCCACAGACAACTCCTGCCAGAGCTCGCAGCCGCCATATAATCCTATATTCCGCTCCGTGTAGCCCATGGGTTTATTTCATTGCTTTGTTGAATTACAGGGCGTGGCCTGAGTCAGAGGGCCCCCACAGCTCCGCCCAGTGGCATGCCCGGGGGGGGGGGGGGGGGGGCGCGCGCCCCGGGTGTCGGCTCTGACGGGGGTGCCAGCAGGCCCAGAAGGAATGAGCGCTTCCATCAATACAGATGGAAGCGTTCATTGCTGAAGTGCTGACACCCGTGACCCAGTCCCAAATACTGCGGCAGGGCAGGGAGCGGAGCGCATAGTTCCCTGCCCCGCCGCCGATCACCGCACCAGGCTTCAGGCCTAAGCGTTAGTGAAATCCAGGTGCAGGTGCGCGTGATGACGTCATCGCACGCCCCTGTGTCGGGACTCAGCAGCACAGTGCCGGGACTCTGCAAGCAAGTGCAGGTAAGTATTTAGCTTTTAGGGTTTCTTTCTTTCTTTTTTCTTTTATGTGGCAACTTTGGGGGACATGAGGGCGCCGGGGTGGACAGAGGACGTGTGGGGGCAAACTTTTATTTTATAATGTGGCAACTTTGGGGGACATGGGGGGGTGCACACAGGAGGACGTGGGGGGAATATGGTGGGATACTGTGTGACACAGTGGGGGGGCAATTTATTATGGGAGGGATGGCAATGTGGGGGACAATACTGTGTGGGGGGACACTACTGTGTGGGGGACACTACTGTGTGGGGGACACTACTGTGTGGGGGGCAGCATGGGGGACACTACTGTGTGGGGGGCAGCATGGGGGACACTACTGTGTGGGGGGCAGCGTGGGGGACACTACTGTGTGGGGGGCAGCGTGGGGGACACTACTGTGTGGGGGACACTACTGTGTGGGGGGCGGCATGGGGGACACTACTGTGTGGGGGGCAGCGTGGGGGACACTACTGTGTGGGGGGCAGCGTGGGGGACACTACTGTGTGGGGGCAGCGTGGGGGGACACTACTGTGTGGGGGAAATTACTGTGTGGGGGACACTACTGTGTGGGGGAAATAACTGTGTGGGGGACACTACTGTGTGGGGGGCAGTGTGGGGGACACTACTGTGTGGGGGGCAGCGTGGGGGACACTACTGTGTGGGGGAAATAACTGTGTGGGGGGCAGTGTGGGGGACACTACTGTGTGGGGGAAATAACTGTGTGGGGGACACTACTGTGTGGGGGGCAGCGTGGGGGACACTACTGTGTGGGGGGCAGCGTGGGGGACACTACTGTGTGGGGGACACTACTGTGTGGGGGGCGGCATGGGGGACACTACTGTGTGGGGGGCAGCGTGGGGGACACTACTGTGTGGGGGCAGCGTGGGGGGACACTACTGTGTGGGGGAAATTACTGTGTGGGGGACACTACTGTGTGGGGGAAATAACTGTGTGGGGGACACTACTGTGTGGGGGGCAGTGTGCGGGAAACTACTGTGTGGGGGGCAGCGTGGGGGACACTACTGTGTGGGGGAAATAACTGTGTGGGGGACACTACTGTGTGGGGGGCAGAGTGGGGGACACTACTGTGTGGGGGACACTACTGTGTGGGGGGCAACATGGGGGACACTACTGTGTGGGAGAAATAACTGTGTGGGGGACACTACTGTGTGGGGGCAGTGTGGGGGGACACTACTGTGTGGGGGGACTACTGTGTGGGGGCAGTGTGGGGGACACTACTGTGTGGGGGCAGTGTGGGGGGACACTACTGTGTGGGGACAGCGTGGGGGGACACTACTGTGTGGGGGGCAGCGTGGGGGGACACTACTGTGTGGGGGAAATAACTGTGTGGGGGACACTACTGTGTGGGGGGCAGCATGGGGGGACACTACTGTGTGGGGGAAATAACTGTGTGGGGGACACTACTGTGTGGGGGGCAGCGTGGGGGACACTACTGTGTGGGGGAAATAACTGTGTGGGGGACACTACTGTGTGGGGGGCAGCGTGGGGGACACTACTGTGTGGGGGGCAGCGTGGGGGACACTACTGTGTGGGGGCAGCGTGGGGGGACACTACTGTGTGGGGGGGACTACTGTGTGGGGGAAATTACTGTGTGGGGGACACTACTGTGTGGGGGGCAGTGTGGGGGACACAACTGTGTGGGGGGCAGCGTGGGGGACACTACTGTGTGGGGGAAATAACTGTGTGGGGGGCAGTGTGGGGGACACTACTGTGTGGGGGAAATAACTGTGTGGGGGACACTACTGTGTGGGGGGCAGCATGGGGGACACTACTGTGTGGGGGGCAGCGTGGGGGACACTACTGTGTGGGGGGCAGCGTGGGGGACACTACTGTGTGGGGGGCAGTGTGCGGGAAACTACTGTGTGGGGGGCAGCGTGGGGGACACTACTGTGTGGGGGAAATAACTGTGTGGGGGACACTACTGTGTGGGGGGCAGAGTGGGGGACACTACTGTGTGGGGGACACTACTGTGTGGGGGGCAACATGGGGGACACTACTGTGTGGGGGAAATAACTGTGTGGGGGACACTACTGTGTGGGGGGGCAGCGTGGGGGACACTACTGTGTGGGGGAAATAACTGTGTGGGGGACACTACTGTGTGGGGGCAGTGTGGGGGGACACTACTGTGTGGGGGGACTACTGTGTGGGGGCAGTGTGGGGGACACTACTGTGTGGGGGCAGTGTGGGGGGACACTACTGTGTGGGGACAGCGTGGGGGGACACTACTGTGTGGGGGGACACTACTGTGTGGGGGAAATAACTGTGTGGGGGACACTACTGTGTGGGGGGCAGCATGGGGGGACACTACTGTGTGGGGGAAATAACTGTGTGGGGGACACTACTGTGTGGGGGGCAGCGTGGGGGACACTACTGTGTGGGGGAAATAACTGTGTGGGGGACACTACTGTGTGGGGGGCAGCGTGGGGGACACTACTGTGTGGGGGAAATAACTGTGTGGGGGGACTACTGTGTGGGGGCAGCGTGGGGGACACTACTGTGTGGGGGGCAGTGTGGGGGACACTACTGTGTGGGGGGCAGTGTGGGGGGACACTACTGTGTGGGGACAGCGTGGGGGGACACTACTGTGTGGGGGGCAGCGTGGGGGACACTACTGTGTGGGGGAAATAACTGTGTGGGGGACACTACTGTGTGGGGGGCAGCATGGGGGGACACTACTGTGTGGGGGAAATAACTGTGTGGGGGACACTACTGTGTGGGGGGCAGCGTGGGGGGACACTACTGTGTGGGGGAAATAACTGTGTGGGGGACACTACTGTGTGGGGGGCAGCGTGGGGGACACTACTGTGTGGGGGAAATAACTGTGTGGGGGGACTACTGTGTGGGGGCAGTGTGGGGGACACTACTGTGTGGGGGGCAGTGTGGGGGACACTACTGTGTCGGGGGACACTACTGTGTGGGGGGCAGCGTGGGGGGACACTACTGTGTGGGGGCAGCGTGGGGGGACACTACTGTGTGGGGGGCAGCGTGGGGGGACATTACTGTGTGGGGGGCAGCGTGGGGGACACTACTGTGTGGGGGGCAGTGTAGGGGACACTACTGTGTGGGGGGCAGCGTGGGGGGACACTACTGTGTGGGGGCAGCGTGGGGGGACACTACTATGTGGGGGGCAGCTTGGGGGGACACTACTGTGTGGGGGACACTACTGTGTGGGGGCAGCGTGGGGGAACACTACTGTGTGGGGGGACTACTGTGTGGGGGCAGTGTGGGGAAAATTACTGTATGGTGGACACTACTGTGTGGGGGGCAGCGTGGGGGGACACTACTGTGTGGGGGGCAGCGTGGGGGGACACTACTGTGTCGGGGGACACTACTGTGTGGGGGGACACTACTGTGTGGGGGGCAGCGTGGGGGGACATTACTGTGTGGGGGGCAGCGTGGGGGGACACTACTGTGTGCGGGGACTACTGTGTGGGGGGCAGCATGGGGGTGTTGCTATTAAGGAGGCAGTGTTGGGGCCAGTCTATTATTTCTGGGGACACTATACAGGGATTATTACCTGGAGCACAATATAAGGTGTTATTATTATTACTGGGGGTCTCTAGGGGACGTTATAGCTGCTGTGGACACTATAGGACATTTGGGGGGATTTATCAGACTGGTGTAAAGTAGATCTGGCTTAGTCGCCCATAGCAGCCAATCAGATTCCACCTTTCATATTTGACAGCTCTTTTGGAAATCCAGTTCTACTTTACACCAATTTGATAAATGACCCCAATTATGTCTATTAGGGTCACTATTTTTTCAGCAGTACAGTACCTGGGGCATTGGGGGGCACAACGGGCACAGTATTGGGGGTGGCAGCAGGATGACGCTGTGGGGACACCAGGATGAGGAGGTTGATGGAAAAATTAAGAAATCTAACGTGTCTGTGTAACAAACTCTGCAGAGACGAGATGCGGCTGAAAGAATTTGCCATGGTGGTCTGGGTCAGATGGAGGAGAAGAGGAAAGAGAAGGTCTACATGACAGGAGATGTCCCTGGATGTAGGAGGTATGTGGTCAGGTATTGGGGGGGGGGGTGCCAGAGAAATGACACACCCCGGGTGCCAAACACCCTGGGCACGCCACTGGCTCCGCCTCTCCTCTGGGAGGGGGTTCACTTTATTTTGAACCCTAACTATGACTGCTAACCCTGTTCCTTCCTCTCAGTCCGCTGAACATCCAGTCAGAAATCCTGCGCGGACTGTCTCCCCTCCGGTAACGTATCACACGCTCGCTGTGCCGCCTGCTTCTCTGTCACGAATCCGAAAGCCAAGGGCTATCTCAATGTGTTAGAGGATCCCGGCAGGCAGTTCCATTGCCGAAACTGCCTGCTGGATCCAGAAATCTGTAGGCAAACGGATAGCATTTGTATTCGCATCTGGATGTGGATCCGTCTAACAAACGCATTTAAATACTGGAATCTGTCTCTCCGGTGTCATCTGGAAAAACGGATCCGGTATTTATTTTTTTGAATTTTTTCACATTTCTAAAGGTCTGTGCATGCGCAGACGGGGAAACAGTATCCGTTGGTACCGGATCCGGCATTAATACATTTCAATGGAAATTAAAGCCGTATCTGGCATTCCAGCAAGTGTTCTGGAATTTTGGCCGGAGAAAATACCGCAGCATGCTACGGTATTTTCTCCGTCCAAATACCATAAGAGGGACTGAACTGAAGACATCCTGATGCATCCTGAACGGATCGCTCTCCATTCAGAATGCATTAGGATAAAACTGATCAGTTCTTTTCCGGTATTGAGCCCCTAGGACAGAACTCAATACCGGAAAACTTTAAAGCTAGTGTGAAAGCAGCCTTAATTCTATTCTATCCTACTCAGCTAATCTGTCTGCCCCTCATCGCTGCATTTCTCATCCAGATATTTGTATAGGCAGCCAACGTGTCCACAGTTCCCCTCATTCATTCATTTGGTCACTTTGCACACTGACATTTACTCTCAGACTGGAAACCAAAGCAGAAAATTCACAATTCATGTTTTACTAAACAAAGATGGAAGGAAATTACACATGAGATCGTCCCTGTCATCTAAAACCATCAAACAAGGCAAACGGTATTGAGCGAGCACAACGCCGTGCCAGCATCATTCACTGGTGATAAGTCCCGGAGGACTGGTGGAGGACCTCTCCTGACGTGTCTGCTCTACCGACTACTTGCATTCCCCATCCAATACCAATTCTGGGGCATCTATTCTTATGACTACATTCCTCTATAATTCCTACTAGAAGTTTATGAATGAACTGCCAGCAGTCTATAGCAAAGGGTGTTACTGTTGTTGTTGGTGTGTCCATGCACAGTCTGAAACTAGCAGCATGGATTGGATAGCGTCAGACTGTGCAGGACCCCCCAACAGGGAACAACGACCTGCACTTTACCTGCAGACTGCTGGCAATTAAACAAAAATAGGGTAACAGAGGAATGGCACAACATAGTCAGAATTCTTATTACATGGGCACAGCAAATAGTTATTAGAACAGGCGTCAGGAGAGGGGAGAAGTCCTCCGTAAGAGGGTCCTCTGGATACAGCAAATGTTCACAGCAGGGTTACTGGAAGGAGATCCCAAATTTGTTGGGAGGGATAAGAGGGGGTGGGGGTGCATCAGCTAGAGACTAGTTGCTGGACACTGTGATTCCTCTGTCAAAATAGTGAGTGCAGCTCTGGAGTATAATACAGGATGTAACTCAGGATCAGTACAGGATAAGTAATGTATGTACACAGTGACTGCACCAGCAGAATAGTGAGTGCAGCTCTGGAGTATAATACAGGATGTAACTCAGGATCAGTACAGGATAAGTAATGTATGTACACAGTGACTGCACCAGCAGAATAGTGAGTGCAGCTCTGGAGTATAATACAGGATGTAACTCAGGATCAGTACAGGATAAGTAATGTATGTACACAGTGACTGCACAAGCAGAATAGTGAGTGCAGCTCTGGAGTATAATACAGGATGTAACTCTGGATCAGTACAGGATAAGTAATGTATGTACACAGTGACTCCACCAGCAGAATAGTGAGTGCAGCTCTGGAGTATAATACAGGATGTAACTGAGGATCAGTACAGGATAAGTAATGTATGTACATAGTGACTGCACCAGCAGAATAGTGAGTGCAGCTCTGGAGTATAATACAGGATGTAACTCAGGATCAGTACAGGATAAGCAATGTATGTACACAGTGACTGCACCAGCAGAATAGTGAGTGCAGCTCTGGAGTATAATACAGGATGTAACTCAGGATCAGTACAGGATAAGTAATGTATGTACACAGTGACTGCACCAGCAGAATAGTGAGTGCAGCTCTGGAGTATAATACAGGAGGATTTATAGGTGCCTAGTGATAACAGCCACCTATTATAAAATATGTGTTATGTGGTTCCTGCCTCAGGGGTTCTCTGTGACCCATCTTGCAGCTTTACTGACTGTTAAATATCAGGCGGTAGAATTATAATTAATATAAAAAGTGGGTTAAAGGACGGCTCTACCCCTGACTCAAGATGGCAAGGGGCACCAGACGGATGTCGTACCCCGATCACCAAGAGAAAATTGTAATATAGAAGAGAATGGGCACTCTTATAGCTGGACCACAATGTTAGTAAAGTGACACTGATTTATTAATAGCAGTATATAGATTGGTACAGATAGTTACCTGTTGTCACTATACACAGATTAAAACTAAATGATATATCCTAAAAATATAATGGCCACTAAAAGTACAATAAAATAATGGATGAAACACTAATTAAAACAAAGCTATTTAATCTAATATCAGTCCACTGGTATAGCTGATAAGTGAATAGGCTACAAGGTCTGGTTTCCCGGCCAAATAATATCTGGAGTCTGGGACAAGTCTGTGCAGGCTGCAGACTGGCTGTACTCAATTAACTACAGCAGTGACTGGTACCAAATGAATATCCGTAGAATACACAATCCCTGTTGAAACACAATCCAAAGTGCACAAGTGTTGATATTGAGTGGTGACAAAAAATCTATAAATCAATAGTAGCAATACATAAGTGCTGAAATGAGATGATATTGGAAAACGCGATGCAAAAATCAATATTGAAAAAAATAGTGAAAAAATATATAAAAATTATAATAAAATAGTATCATGAAGCAGTTTTGCTGACTCTGATACTACAAGAAGGTGCACGTGCAAATATCTGTGAAGTATAAATATAAGTATAACAGTGCTCGAGTACCAATGTAGCTGGATCGGCAATGCTAGCGGACAGTCCGTCTCACTGATTTATTATATTGCTAAAACTCAGTCTTTCTGTTATAATATAATGAATCTCCTGGGAGTTGACCTTATGTTGAAATGCTGCAATCCACGCAATTCCTGGGAGTAAGCTAAATATTAAACAGTTGCTATCCACAGGGTTATAGATTCAGCAGCACCTGTGCGGTATAGATGCGGTAATTAAAGCAGTGTCGGTTTGTTACTCACGTTCATTCTCGAGCACTGTTATACCTTTATTTATACTTCACAGATATTTGCTCGTGCACCTTCTTGTAGTATCAGAATCAGCAGGACTGCTTCATGATACAATTTTATTATTATTTTTATATATTTTTTCACAATTTTTTTCAATATTGATTTTTGCATCACGTTTTCCAATATCATCTCATTTCAGCACTTATGTATTGCTACTATTGATTTATTGATTTTTAACATTGTGGTCCAGCTATAAGAGTGCCCATGGTAGAATTATAATCACTGCCGTTCATGAACAATTATTGTGTTTGCACCAAAAACTTTTTTTGGGCTTCAGGAAATGATAAGACGCTTAGACGCAGATTAATTTCTGATCACCTCTGTGTGGAATGTATTCATATTGATGATATGTTAATTCAGCTCTGGAAAATAACGTCACTGTCACTTTAATTAAGGGTATAAGAGAGAGAGAGAAAGTTTGAGGGTCAGACGGATCTATTGGAAAACTTGAGGCGCCTCGGGTTTGTAGGAGTGGGGTGGAAAGGAGGTTGGGTGCTAGATACTAGAGGCTGCTCCGGGTTTAGTCAGGTCGACAAGAGAGTCTGCCTGTAAAGGATATGGTAGTGTGCCAAACTAGGGGGACTGGTGGGTGGTGGTACCATCTGGGTCTCGCCTATTCTTGGATTAACCCTTTTAAGCGCCAATAGTGGTAAGTCAGTGTAGAGCTACTTAGGTGTATAGTAGGTCTGACATCAACATAACATTTGTAAACAAGTGAAATAAAAGATGTGTGGATGCGTATAGAGATGCCAAGAATTATAATATATAGGATAAAAACATATATATATATATATGAGATTTACATAAAAGATTATACACACAGATAGGGTTACTACATAACGTCTCGAGTGCCTAAGAGACTGTATTCTGCAGTATCGTACACGATATAGTGTGGGAAAGTGGGGCAAATTAATAGGTAAAATCTGTTTAAAGGGATACCAATACATATATTGAAATAATGTGGTATCGCAGGTTCATTTACTCACTTCACGAGGGGGCGGTTTACCAGGATAAGCGTAATCCACCCCCCCAGCCTGGACCGCTTCTAGAGTTTTAACGGATGAAGGCAGCCAATCACACGGGTGCTTCTCTTCAAAGGTCTTTATTGCATTTACATATAAAAATCCGGCTCAACGCGTTTCGGGACAGGCACGTCCCTTCATCAGGAGCAATAGTATCCCTGTCTGTGGTCACAGGTATTTATACCCTAAGTTTATTGTTGAAATGTTTGTTAAAATGGCTACTAATTGGCAAAAAGGCGCCAAAAAACTGAAAAAGGGCGCCAAAATTACGTCAGGGGACCGCCCATATGGGAAAGAGGGCGTCTGGAACCGATCTGTACGGCCGGCTGGAAGGGGGAGTGTCCGGCTGCGCTTTTGCGCATGACCGGAAGTTGGTGCGTTTCAGGCTGGAACGTATCGCAGCGTCCGGCCTTGTTGCTATCCTTCCTTTCCTTCTGCAGTGATTCTATGGGCGGTGTGCTTGTCCGGAAGTCCGGCTTAGCGTTCCAAGCTGGAACGCATGCGGGACTTCCGGTCTATGCGATCTTCGGTGTCGCTTATTCTTGTGTTTATCGTTCTGTTAATTAAACTATATGGGCACATGAAGCATCATAATTGTGGGGGCATCCGAAATCATGCAATGGGGTAAATCTATCTGTGGGGTATAAAGACTTGATATTTATTCTGCTGGACATTTGATAGTAAAGAATTAGAATATAATAAAATGAAATAGAATAAAATAGATTAAAAAAATAAATAAAAATAATAAATAAATAAATAATAAAAAAAAAATCATCAAAAATCTACTTTTCTGGTCGCATGTAAAGTCGACCCTGCATATAATATGCCATATACACTCACCTAAAGAATTATTAGGAACACCTGTTCTATTTCTCATTGATGCAATTATCTAGCCAACCAATCACATGGCAGTTGCTTCGATGCATTTAGGGGGGTGGTCCTGGTCAAGACAATCTCCTGAACTCCAAACTGAATGTCAGAATAGGAAAGAAAGGTGATTTAAGCCATTTTGAGCGTGGCATGGTTGTTGGTGCCAGACGGGCCGGTCTGAGTATTTCACAATCTGCTCAGTTACTGGGATTTTCACACACAACCATTTCTAGGGTTTACAAAGAATGGTGTGAAAAGGGAAAAACATCCAGTATGCGGCCGTCCTGTGGGCGAAAATGCCTTGTGGATGCTAGAGGTCAGAGGAGAATGGGCCGACTGATTCAAGCTGATAGAAGAGCAACGTTGGCTGAAATAACCACTTGTTACAACCGAGGTCTGCAGCAAAGCATTTGTGAAGCCACAACACGCACAACCTTGAGGCGGATGGGCTACAACAGCAGAAGACCCCACCGGGTACCACTCTTTTCCACTACAAATAGGAAAAAGAGGCTACAATTTGCACGAGCTCACCGAAACTGGACTGTTGAAGACTGGAAAAATGTTGCCTGGTCTGATGAGTCTCGATTTCTGTTGAGACATTCAAATGGTAGAGTCCGAATTTGGGGTAAACAGAATGAGAACATGTGTCCATCCTCTGATGGCTACTTCCAGCAGGATAATGCACCATGTCACAAAGCTCCAATCATCTCACATTGGTTTCTTGAACATGACAATGAGTTCACTGCACTAAAATGGCCCCACAGTCACCAGATCTCAACCCAATAGAGCGTCTTTGGGATGTGGTGGAACGGGAGCTTCGTGCCCTGGATGTGCATCCCTCAAATCTCCATCAACTGCAAGATGCTATCCTATCAATATGGGCCAACATTTCTAAAGAATGCTATCAGCACCTTGTGGAATCAATGCCACGTAGAATTAAGGCCGTTCTAAAGGCAAAAGGGGGTCCAACACCGTATTAGTATGGGGGCACTAATAATTCTTTAGGGGAGTGTATATGTGTCATATAAAAGGTTTATTCATTCTACCTAACATCATGTGGGTATCTGGATATAGGTGTATAGGGCTAATGGTTAGTGGATAACAGTAGGAAAAGAGGGGGGGAGGGGGGTGGGAAAGGGAGGTTTGTTATATCTGTATTCACATCATGATCTTTATAGTTAAGGTATTTGGGTGTGTTGTATATTCTAATAGGGTATATCATGAAGAAAATATATATAAATAAATTAAGAAGCGAAAAAGGAGGTTGTGAGAAAAATGAGAATATGAATAAAAATAAGAATAAAAGTTATATCACTATAAGTAAAAATAATAAATCGAGCATAAAAACGGTGCTGATGGTGGGGTTGTTTCTTTCGGGATAAAATGGATTTGAGTTTATCGATCAGAGACATATGTATTTAAAATGTGGTTAGAATATAATCAATAACTAAATAATGTGGGATTAGTTTACTCTATTTATGTTGCTGTTTCTTTATTTCTCATATATATATATGTACATATTCTCTTTATACACAGTCCGCTTCCCTCGCTCTTTACTCAACCTTTTTATGTTTTGTATTTGTCTACTCTTTTTTTATTTATTTTTTTATTATTGGATGTTTTGGTCGAAATACGTCCAGCGGTTTAAACGGAACATATATGTTAGTTTGGCAATATGGGGCTGGGGGTGTTTTTTTTTTTTGTAAAAGTAGAGGAAAGGGGAGAAGGAGTACTTTTTTTGTGGGCTTCGGAAGGGGTAGAGGGGGAAAGTGATGGGGGTATTTTTTCGATATTAGCTGTGACTCTAGCGATAATTGATAATTAGTAGTTGGCGTGTTCTAGTGTTTCATTGAGGCCAAATGGAGTGAGGGCGTTGAGTTTAAAAATCCAGAACATTTCCTTCCTACAAAGTTATTGGTAGGAAGGGGTTTGCTCTAGGGGGGTGACCTTTAAATCGAGGGGGTTGCCTTCGTGTGCTAGTGTGAAATGGCGCGAGACGCTGTGTGTTGTGATTTTTCTTTTTATGTTTGATCTGTGTTCGTTCATTCGCTCTCTCAGGGTTTGTGTCGTACGGCCAACGCAATAGATGTTGCAGGGACATTGAAGTAGGTAAATGACGTTTCTGCTGGCACATGTCATTTGTTGTAGAGATGGAATCTTGCCCATGGGATGTGGAATGTCTATCTCTCTGTTTGCTGTTTTAATCATCTGGCAACATTTAAATTTTTTCGTGCCGCATTTTGAAGATCCCTTGAATTCTGGTGTTTGTTGATTTTTGTCTGTTCCGTTGTTTTTAGGGTGTGTTTGTTTGGGCATGATGGGGTTAGAATGTTTTTAAGGGTTTTGGCTCTTCGGAAGGTGAGTCTTGGTGTTTTTGGTATTTCTTTACCTAGAATGGGGTCTTTGAGTAGTACTGACCAGTGTTTGGTGAAAATGTGTCTGATTGGTGATTTTTGTTGTATCTTGTGATTAACCCTGGTCTTGGTTTAAGGCTTTCCTTCTGATCTATTTGTGAAATTTTCTTTTTCGAATTTTTGATGAGTTGTGGGCGGTAGTTTTTTTGCAGGAATCTTTGGCTTAGGGTCTCTATTTGTGTTTTCATGGTGTCCGTATTCGCGCAGTTGCGTCTTATTCTTTTCATCTGGCTAAAGGGTATGTTGGTTTTCCATTTATGGTAGTGACAGCCATTGAAGTCTAGGAAGCTGTTGGCGCCTATGTTTTTGAAGTGTGTGCTGGTGGAGATAATGTTGTTTTTACTGTTGAGGTGGAGGTCTAGGAAAACTGCGTTTTTCGGGTCTGATTCTAGTGTAAGATTAATGTTCCAATTATTTTGGTTGAGGGTCTGTACGAATGTTTTGAGGTCATTGTTATTTCCTTGCCAGATGAAAATGATATCATCAATGTATCTTTTGTAGAATTTGATGTTGGGGTGCTTTAGTAGACCATGTTGGTCCTCGAAAGCCCCCATGAATAGGTTCGCATAGGAGGGTGCAAATTTGGTGCCCATTGCTGTTCCTTTGGTTTGAATGTAAAATTTGTCTTTGTATGTAAAATAATTGTGGTCTTTTTGGGCTGGTGTCATGATGGTGTCGTTGTCCAGATATGTATTTGTGGCTTTAAGGCCTAGTGAGTGCATGATGTTGCTGTATAGGGATGTTACATCTAGCGTGGCCCAGATGTAATCATTTTGCCACGTGACTTCCTCTAGGCTCTGGATGAGGTGGGCCGAGTCTTTAAGGTGGGATGGGAGTGTGATAACGTATCTCTGGCGTCAATGTATTCTGACAGGTTAGAGGTAAGTGAATCTATGCCTGAGATAATTGGTCTACCGGGGAGGTCGGATAGGGATTTGTGAATTTTGGGGAGGTAGTAGAATCGGGCAATGGCTGGATGGGATACTTTGAGGCATTTCAGTTCCTTTATATCTAGGATTCCCTGTGATGTTCCGTGTTCTATTAGGTCGTGAATTGGGTTTTGTAGTCTTTGGTGGGATCTTCAGTGATCGGTCTATAGTAATTGGTGTCTGATAAGATTCTTTGGGCCTCTTTTTCGTACTGGTCCGTGCTGAGGACAACTATTCCTCCTCCTTTATCTGCGCTTTTTATGACGATGTTGGGGTTGTCTTTTAGGTTTTTTAGGGCTTTTTTCTGGTTATTATTGAGGTTATCTGGTTTGTTTGTTATTGGTTTGGATATGTCTGGTCGCGTTGGATCTTAGCCTTTTTTTGGGGGGCTTTTGTTGGTGAGAATGCACATTTGAGGTCATCTAGAACCATGTTATAGTAACTTTCTAGATGTGGACCTCGGCTTTCCAACGGATAGTAGCAGGATTTGTTTTTTAGTGGAGGTTTTATGGTAATAGTGGGTTCTAGGGTCTGTGTCTCGTTGTGTATTGTATTTAATGCTTATGAGGTAGAGGCTATTGCATCGTTTGTGCTATCATTAATGGGATTTTTATTTGTGTTTGTTACATAGTTTTTGATACAGAAATGGCGCTGCAGGGTTAATCTTCTAATGAATTGGTTGAAATCTACGAATAGCTCAAAAAAGTCTGGTTTGTTGGTGGGGCAGAAGGATAGGCCTTTGCCTAATAGTTCTATTTCTGTTTTGCTTAGGTTATATCCGGAGAGGTTAAAGATACCTTTTTCTTTTAGTGTGTCAGAAACAGATTTTATCGTGACTGGGTTTTTGGTCTGTGTTTTTTGTTTGTTGGTAGATTGTTTCCTGCCACCTCTACATCCTCTGTAGCGGGGTTTGGTCTTTTTTTGGGGTTCGAGATGGGACTGTAGAAGTTGGTGATTTTTAGTGGTTCCTGTAGTTTGGATTGAGTGGGGTGTGTGGGGCCTGGTGTGGAAATGAGTGTGTTTAGGATTTGTGTGCTTGATAGGTCCAGGCGGGGAGGTGGTATTGTGAGTGGAGGAGAGCCCCCCGTTGGTCCTGTCTTGTTGAGCGTGGATAGTTGCTCTAGGAGAGGACTTTCTGTTAGATTGGGGGGTAAGTCTAAAAAATGTTGGTCCGGGCTTCGGTAGGATGAGCTAACTGAGTGTGTGGTAATATTAAGTGGAGATAGTGAGTCGTTCTCTGTGTCTGTTTGTGTTTCTGCTGCGTCATGATTTTGGAGACGGAGTCGGTGGGCATTTGGTGAAAAATGTGTATGTGTGCATTTGGGTTGTATAGCTCCCGGTGTGTGGTGTGGCCGGGTGTTGGATCCTAGTCTGTAAGTGGCTTGAGGTGTGGTGTAAATTGATAACTCTGGGTCGTATTCGTATGGTGGGGTTAGGTTTTTTGGAGTATTGGTTGTGGGAAGGTTTCCTTGTTGTTGTCGTTCTCTCCTATTGGTGAGGCATGGGATAGTTGGTTGTGGTTCGGGAGGATTTGGTGGGGCGTTGTATTTACCCCACTTATTATTTTGTGTTGTATACTTTCTATCTTCCTGCCTGCTTGCAGCCTCGGCGTAGGTTTTAGGTTTCCCTTTTATTTCTGTATTGTTGTTGAATCTTGTAGGTTTGGGGTTTTGTCTAGTTACTGGGGGGGAAAGTGCTGTAGGGGGGCTTTTTTTTCTGGGAGGATATGGTGTGTAGGGGCTCTTTTGTGGAGTTTCCGTTCCCAGGTTCTTACTAGGTTGTTGCTATAGTCCCTAAGGTCTCTGAGGAGTTTGGTGCATTTGGATCGTACAAGGTGAGGTTTCTTTTTGATTGTTTAGGGGTGGACTTGTGTTGGGGCTAGCTCTGTTAAACTGGAGGTGATAGTCGAGATTGGTAGTAAGGTTTCTACTTGTGTTTCTCCGTTTGGCTATAAGTATCTTCATGAGGGATTGGGAGCAGTTGTCACTGATGTGTAGCCAGTCTGTGTTAAAGATGTGATCGTTGGGGAATGTGGGTTTGAGTGATAGTCTTAATCCTCTGGGGATGAGGTTTAGGGCCAGGTAGGTCCTCAGAAAAAAATGGTCTATTTCATTGTGAATGTAGTTTTTTGTGTCGTTGAGGATAGTGTTGTGGGAGTGATTATCCATGTCTACTGGGTGGGCGTTGGCGTGTGTAGTCCATGGGTTCATCTCGATGTTTCTTATTGTCTTATAGTCATTTTGGGTTAGTAGTAGGGATACTTCTTTTTTGACTCTGGACTTCCGGACAAGCACACCGCCCATAGAATCACTTCAGAAGGAAAGGAAGGATAACAACAAGGCCGGACGCTGCGATGCCTTCCAGCCTGAAACGCACCAACTTCCGGTCATGCGCGAAAGCGCAGCCGGACACTCCCCCTTCCGGCCGGCGGTACAGATCGGCTCCAGACGCCCTCTTTCCCATATGGGCGGTCCCCTGACGTAATTTTGGCGCCTTTTTGCCAATTAGTGGCCATTTTAACAAACATTTCAACAATAAACTTAGGGTATAAATACCTGTGACCACAGACAGGGACACTATTGCTCCTGATGAAGGGACGTGCCTGTCCCGAAACCCGTTGAGCCGGATTTTTATATGTAAATGCAATAAAGACCTTTGAAGAGAAGCACCCGTGTGATTGGCTGCCTTCATCCGTTAAAACTCTAGAAGCGGTCCAGGCTGGGGGGGTGGATTACGCTTATCCTGGTAAACCGCCCCCTCGTGAAGTGAGTAACTGAACCTGCGATACCACATTATTTCAATATATGTATTGGTATCCCCTTTAAACAGATTTTACCTATTAATTTGCCCCACTTTACCACACTATATCGTGTACGATACTGCAGAATACAGTCTCTTAGGCACTCGAGACGTCATGTAGTAACCCTATCTGTGTGTATAATCTTTTATGTAAATCTCATATATATATATATATATATATATGTTTTTATCCTATATATTATAATTCTTGGCATCTCTATACGCATCCACACATCTTTTATTTCACTTGTTTACAAATGTTATGTTGATGTCAGACCTACTATACACCTTAGTAGCTCTACACTGACTTACCACTAATGACGTTTAAAAGGGTTAATCCAAGAATAGGCGAGACCCGGATGGTACCACCACCCACCAGTCCCCCTAGTTTGGCACTTTATTAAGGCACAGTAATGAATGATTTTACTGGATTTAAGGAAATATCATTTAATTACTGTACATGGATAAAGTCAGTAACTTTCTGATCCTTGTGTCTCCATTTCTCACAATTTTTAAGATTGCTATTGGCAGTCAATGAATGTTCATTAAAAGTTTTGAATCCTGAGGGTTTGTTACAATGTGTCAGCAGGTTTCTGGACTTTTTCAGCCTATGAATCAAATACAAGAAATCCTCAATTCATGGAAAGTAATCAGTAAAAAAGGTGAGGAAATGAAACCCTGAATGTATTGGAAAGTTACAGAATATTTTATTCCACAATTACAATCATTCACAAGAAACTGGAGACGTCGCCCCCAGCGATGAAACAAACCACGGCAGACCCACCAGTGACCCCAAACTACTAGCTCCGCCGATCCACCCAACCTCCTGTATAATACTCTGCGCAGGAACACTTACCAGTCCTTCACTGGGCATGATATTGGTGAGATGAACGACTTCCAGGTGAGCGGACTGCGACACCAAGGAGTCCGATGACAGAGAAATGATGTGATCGCAGATTCCTGACAACGTCTTACACTGAAAAAAACACAAGAAAGGAGCAATGAAAATATCACACAGTATGTGAGAACGCCTGCAGTCCTATGTAACACCACAGATAACACAGTGATAACTCTCTGAGTACAGATAATGTAGTAGATGTCACCTGCAGTCCTATGTAACACCACAGATAACACAGTGATAACTCTCTGAGTACAGATAATGTAGTAGATGTCACCTGCAGTCCTATGTAACACCACAGATAACACAGTGATAACTCTCTGAGTACAGATAATGTAGTAGATGTCACCTGCAGTCCTATGTAACACCACACATAACACGGTGATAACTCACTGAGTACAGATAATGTAGTAGATGTCACCTGCAGTCCTATGTAACACCACAGATAACACAGTGATAACTCTCTGAGTACAGATAATGTAGTAGATGTCACCTGCAGTCCTATGTAACACCACAGATAACACAGTGATAACTATCTGAGTACAGATAATGTAGTAGATGTCACCTGCAGTCCTATGTAACACCACAGATAACACAGTGATAACTCTCTGAGTACAGATAATGTAGATGTCACCTGCAGTCCTATGTAACACCACAGATAACACAGTAATAGCTCTGAGTACAGATAATGTAGCAGATGTCACCTGCAGTCCTATGTAACACCACAGATAACACGGTGATAACTCACTGAGTACAGATAATGTAGTAGATGTCACCTGCAGTCCTATGTAACACCACAGATAACACAGTGATAACTCTCTGAGTACAGATAATGTAGATGTCACCTGCAGTCCTATGTAACACCACAGATAACACAGTAATAGCTCTGAGTACAGATAATGTAGCAGATGTCACCTGCAGTCCTATGTAACACCACAGATAACACAGTGATAGCTCTCTGAGTACAGATAATGTAGCAGATGTCACCTGCAGTCCTATGTAACACCACAGATAACACAGTGATAACTCTGAGTACAGATAATGTAGTAGATGTCACCTGCAGTCCTATGTAACACCACAAATAACACAGTGATAACTCTCTGAGTACAGATAATGTAGTAGATGTCACCTGCAGTCCTATGTAACACCACAGATAACACAGTGATAGCTCTCTGAGTACAGAAAATGTAGTAGATGTCCCCTGCAGTCCTATGTAACACCACAGATAACACAGTGATAGCTCTCTGAGTACAGATAATGTAGTAGATGTCCCCTGCAGTCCTATGTAACACCACAGATAACACAGTGATAGCTCTCTGGGTACAGATAATGTAGCAGATGTCACCTGCAGTCCTATGTAACACCACAGATAACACAGTGATAGCTCTCTGACTACAGATAATGTAGTAGATGTCCCCTGCAGTCCTATGTAACACCACAGATAACACAGTGATAGCTCTCTGGGTACAGATAATGCAGCAGATGTCACCTGCAGTCCTATGAAACACCACAGATAACACAGTGATAACTCTCTGAGTACAGATAATGTAGTAGATGTCACCTGCAGTCCTATGTAACACTACAGATACCACAGTGATAACTCTCTGAGTACAGATAATGTAGTAGATGTCACCTGCAGTCCTATGTAACATCATAGATAACACAGTGATAGCTCTCTGAGTACAGATAATGTAGTAGATGTCACCTGCAGTCCTATGTAACAACACAGATAACACATTGATCACTCTCTGAGTACAGATAGTGTAGTAGATGTCACCTGCAGTCCTATGTAACACCACAGATAACAGTGATAACTCTCTGAGTACAGATAATGTAGTAGATGTCACCTGCAGTCCTATGTAACACCACAGATAACACAGTGATAGCTCTCTGAGTACAGATAATGTAGTAGATGTCACCTGCAGTCCTATGTAACAACACAGATAACACAGTGATCACTCTCTGAGTACAGATAGTGTAGTAGATGTCACCTGCAGTCCTATGTAAAACCACAGATAACACAGTGATAACTCTCTGAGTACAGATAATGTAGTAGATGTTATCTGCAGTCCTATGTAACACCACAGATAACACAGTGATAGCTCTCTGAGTACAGATAATGTAGTAGATGTCACCTGCAGTCCTATGTAACACCACAGATAACACAGTGATAACTCTCTGAGTACAGATAATGTAGTAGATGTCACCTGCAGTCCTATGTAAGACCACAGACAACACAGTGATAACTCGCTGAGTACAGATAATGTAGTAGATGTCACCTGCAGTCCTATGTAACACCACAGATAACACAGTGATCACTCTCTGAGTACAGATAGTGTAGTAGATGTCACCTGCAGTCCTATGTAAAACCACAGATAACACAGTGATAACTCTCTGAGTACAGATAATGTAGATGTCACCTGCAGTCCTATGTAACACCACAGATAAGACAGTGATAACTCTCTGAGTACAGATAAATGTAGTAGATGTCACCTGCAGTCCTACGTAACACCACAGATAACACAGTGATAACTCTCTGAGCACAGATAGTGTAGTATATGTCACCTGCAGTCCTATGTAACACCACAGATAACACAGTGATAACTCTCTGAGTACAGAAAATGTAGGATGTCACCTGCAGTCCTATGTAACACCACAGATAAGACAGGGATAACTCTCTGAGTACAGATAATGTAGTAGATGTCACCTGCAGTCCTATGTAACACCACAGATAAGACAGGGATAACTCTCTGAGTACAGATAATGTAGTAGATGTCACCTGCAGTCCTATGTAACACCACAGATAACACAGTGATAACTCTCTGAGTACAGATAATGCAGTAGATGTCACCTGCAGTCCTATGTAACACCACAGATAACACAGTGATAACTCTCTGAGTACAGAAAATGTAGTAGATGTCCCCTGCAGTCCTATGTAACACCACAGATAACACAGTGATAGCTCTCTGAGTACAGATAATGTAGTAGATGTCCCCTGCAGTCCTATGTAACACCACAGATAACACAGTGATAGCTCTCTGGGTACAGATAATGTAGCAGATGTCACCTGCAGTCCTATGTAACACCACAGATAACACAGTGATAGCTCTCTGACTACAGATAATGTAGTAGATGTCCCCTGCAGTCCTATGTAACACCACAGATAACACAGTGATAGCTCTCTGGGTACAGATAATGCAGCAGATGTCACCTGCAGTCCTATGAAACACCACAGATAACACAGTGATAACTCTCTGAGTACAGATAATGTAGTAGATGTCACCTGCAGTCCTATGTAACACTACAGATACCACAGTGATAACTCTCTGAGTACAGATAATGTAGTAGATGTCACCTGCAGTCCTATGTAACATCATAGATAACACAGTGATAGCTCTCTGAGTACAGATAATGTAGTAGATGTCACCTGCAGTCCTATGTAACAACACAGATAACACAGTGATCACTCTCTGAGTACAGATAGTGTAGTAGATGTCACCTGCAGTCCTATGTAACACCACAGATAACAGTGATAACTCTCTGAGTACAGATAATGTAGTAGATGTCACCTGCAGTCCTATGTAACACCACAGATAACACAGTGATAGCTCTCTGAGTACAGATAATGTAGTAGATGTCACCTGCAGTCCTATGTAACAACACAGATAACACAGTGATCACTCTCTGAGTACAGATAGTGTAGTAGATGTCACCTGCAGTCCTATGTAAAACCACAGATAACACAGTGATAACTCTCTGAGTACAGATAATGTAGTAGATGTTATCTGCAGTCCTATGTAACACCACAGATAACACAGTGATAGCTCTCTGAGTACAGATAATGTAGTAGATGTCACCTGCAGTCCTATGTAACACCACAGATAACACAGTGATAACTCTCTGAGTACAGATAATGTAGTAGATGTCACCTGCAGTCCTATGTAAGACCACAGACAACACAGTGATAACTCGCTGAGTACAGATAATGTAGTAGATGTCACCTGCAGTCCTATGTAACACCACAGATAACACAGTGATCACTCTCTGAGTACAGATAGTGTAGTAGATGTCACCTGCAGTCCTATGTAAAACCACAGATAACACAGTGATAACTCTCTGAGTACAGATAATGTAGATGTCACCTGCAGTCCTATGTAACACCACAGATAAGACAGTGATAACTCTCTGAGTACAGATAAATGTAGTAGATGTCACCTGCAGTCCTACGTAACACCACAGATAACACAGTGATAACTCTCTGAGCACAGATAGTGTAGTATATGTCACCTGCAGTCCTATGTAACACCACAGATAACACAGTGATAACTCTCTGAGTACAGAAAATGTAGGATGTCACCTGCAGTCCTATGTAACACCACAGATAAGACAGGGATAACTCTCTGAGTACAGATAATGTAGTAGATGTCACCTGCAGTCCTATGTAACACCACAGATAAGACAGGGATAACTCTCTGAGTACAGATAATGTAGTAGATGTCACCTGCAGTCCTATGTAACACCACAGATAACACAGTGATAACTCTCTGAGTACAGATAATGCAGTAGATGTCACCTGCAGTCCTATGTAACACCACAGATAACACAGTGATAACTCTCTGAGTACAGATAATGCAGTAGATGTCACATGCAGTCCTATGTAACACCACAGATAACACAGTGATAACTCTCTGAGTACAGATAATGTAGTAGATGTCACCTGCAGTCCTATGTAACACCACAGATAACACAGTGATAACTCTCTGAGTACAGATAATGCAGTAGATGTCACCTGCAGTCCTATGTAACACCACAGATAACACAGTGATAGCTCTCTGAGTACAGATAATGTAGTAGATGTCACCTGCAGTCCTATGTAACACCACAGATAACACAGTGATAACTCTCTGAGTACAGAAAATGTAGGATGTCACCTGCAGTCCTATGTAACACCACAGATAAAACAGTGATAACTCTCTGAGTACAGATAATGTAGGATGTCACTTGCAGTCCTATGTAACACTACAGATAACACAGTGATAACTCTCTGAGTACAGATAATGTAGTAGATGTCACCTGTAGTCCTATGTAACACCACAGATAAAACAGTGATAACTCTCTGAGTACAGATAATGTAGTAGATGTCACCTGCAGTCCTATGTAACACCACAGATAACACAGTGATAACTCTGAGTACAGATAATGTAGTAGATGTCACCTGCAGTCCTATGTAACACCACAGATAACACAGTGATAACTCTCTGAGCACAGATAGTGTAGTATATGTCACCTGCAGTCCTATGTAACACCACAGATAACACAGTGATAACTCTCTGAGTACAGATAATGTAGTAGATGTCACCTGCAGTCCTATGTAACACCACAGATAAGACAGGGATAACTCTCTGAGTACAGATAAATGTAGTAGATGTCACCTGCAGTCCTATGTAACACCACAGATAACACAGTGATAACTCTCTGAGCACAGATAGTGTAGTATATGTCACCTGCAGTCCTATGTAACACCACAGATAACACAGTGATAACTCTCTGAGTACAGAAAATGTAGGATGTCACCTGCAGTCCTATGTAACACCACAGATAAGACAGGGATAACTCTCTGAGTACAGATAATGTAGTAGATGTCACCTGCAGTCCTATGTAACACCACAGATAACACAGTGATAGCTCTCTGAGTACAGATAGTGTAGTAGATGTCACCTGCAGTCCTATGTAACACCACAGATAACACAGTGATAACTCTCTGAGTACAGATAATGCAGTAGATGTCACATGCAGTCCTATGTAACACCACAGATAACACAGTGATAACTCTCTGAGTACAGATAATGTAGTAGATGTCACCTTCAGTCCTATGTAACACCACACATAACACGGTGATAACTCACTGAGTACAGATAATGTAGTAGATGTCACCTGCAGTCCTATGTAACACCACAGATAACACAGTGATAACTCTCTGAGTACAGATAATGTAGTAGATGTCACCTGCAGTCCTATGTAACACCACAGATAACACAGTGATAACTCTCTGAGCACAGATAGTGTAGTATATGTCACCTGCAGTCCTATGTAACACCACAGATAACACAGTGATAACTCTCTGAGTACAGAAAATGTAAGATGTCACCTGTAGTCCTATGTAACACCACAGATAAAACAGTGATAACTCTCTGAGTACAGATAATGTAGTAGATGTCACCTGCAGTCCTATGTAACACCACAGATAACACAGTGATAACTCTGAGTACAGATAATGTAGTAGATGTCACCTGCAGTCCTATGTAACACCACAGATAACACAGTGATAACTCTCTGAGCACAGATAGTGTAGTATATGTCACCTGCAGTCCTATGTAACACCACAGATAACACAGTGATAACTCTCTGAGTACAGATAATGTAGTAGATGTCACCTGCAGTCCTATGTAACACCACAGATAAGACAGGGATAACTCTCTGAGTACAGATAAATGTAGTAGATGTCACCTGCAGTCCTATGTAACACCACAGATAACACAGTGATAACTCTCTGAGCACAGATAGTGTAGTATATGTCACCTGCAGTCCTATGTAACACCACAGATAACACAGTGATAACTCTCTGAGTACAGAAAATGTAGGATGTCACCTGCAGTCCTATGTAACACCACAGATAAGACAGGGATAACTCTCTGAGTACAGATAATGTAGTAGATGTCACCTGCAGTCCTATGTAACACCACAGATAACACAGTGATAGCTCTCTGAGTACAGATAGTGTAGTAGATGTCACCTGCAGTCCTATGTAACACCACAGATAACACAGTGATAACTCTCTGAGTACAGATAATGCAGTAGATGTCACATGCAGTCCTATGTAACACCACAGATAACACAGTGATAACTCTCTGAGTACAGATAATGTAGTAGATGTCACCTTCAGTCCTATGTAACACCACACATAACACGGTGATAACTCACTGAGTACAGATAATGTAGTAGATGTCACCTGCAGTCCTATGTAACACCACAGATAACACAGTGATAACTCTCTGAGTACAGATAATGTAGTAGATGTCACCTGCAGTCCTATGTAACACCACAGATAACACAGTGATAACTATCTGAGTACAGATAATGTAGTAGATGTCACCTGCAGTCCTATGTAACACCACAGATAACACAGTGATAACTCTCTGAGTACAGATAATGTAGATGTCACCTGCAGTCCTATGTAACACCACAGATAACACAGTAATAGCTCTGAGTACAGATAATGTAGCAGATGTCACCTGCAGTCCTATGTAACACCACAGATAACACGGTGATAACTCACTGAGTACATATAATGTAGTAGATTTCACCTGCAGTCCTATGTAACACCACAGATAACACAGTGATAACTCTCTGAGTACAGATAATGTAGATGTCACCTGCAGTCCTATGTAACACCACAGATAACACAGTGATAGCTCTCTGAGTACAGATAATGTAGCAGATGTCACCTGCAGTCCTATGTAACACCACAGATAACACAGTGATAACTCTCTGAGTACAGATAATGTAGTAGATGTCACCTGCAGTCCTATGTAACACCACAGATAACACAGTGATAACTCTCTGAGTACAGATAATGTAGTAGATGTCACCTGCAGTCCTATGTAACACCACAGATAACACAGTGATAACTCTGAGTACAGATAATGTAGTAGATGTCACCTGCAGTCCTATGTAACACCACAGATAACACAGTGATAACTCTCTGAGCACAGATAGTGTAGTATATGTCACCTGCAGTCCTATGTAACACCACAGATAACACAGTGATAACTCTCTGAGTACAGATAATGCAGTAGATGTCACCTGCAGTCCTATGTAACACCACAGATAACACAGTGATAACTCTCTGAGTACAGATAATGCAGTAGATGTCACATGCAGTCCTATGTAACACCACAGATAACACAGTGATAACTCTCTGAGTACAGATAATGTAGTAGATGTCACCTGCAGTCCTATGTAACACCACAGATAACACAGTGATAACTCTCTGAGTACAGATAATGCAGTAGATGTCACCTGCAGTCCTATGTAACACCACAGATAACACAGTGATAGCTCTCTGAGTACAGATAATGTAGTAGATGTCACCTGCAGTCCTATGTAACACCACAGATAACACAGTGATAACTCTCTGAGTACAGAAAATGTAGGATGTCACCTGCAGTCCTATGTAACACCACAGATAAAACAGTGATAACTCTCTGAGTACAGATAATGTAGGATGTCACTTGCAGTCCTATGTAACACTACAGATAACACAGTGATAACTCTCTGAGTACAGATAATGTAGTAGATGTCACCTGTAGTCCTATGTAACACCACAGATAAAACAGTGATAACTCTCTGAGTACAGATAATGTAGTAGATGTCACCTGCAGTCCTATGTAACACCACAGATAACACAGTGATAACTCTGAGTACAGATAATGTAGTAGATGTCACCTGCAGTCCTATGTAACACCACAGATAACACAGTGATAACTCTCTGAGCACAGATAGTGTAGTATATGTCACCTGCAGTCCTATGTAACACCACAAATAACACAGTGATAACTCTCTGAGTACAGATAATGTAGTAGATGTCACCTGCAGTCCTATGTAACACCACAGATAAGACAGGGATAACTCTCTGAGTACAGATAAATGTAGTAGATGTCACCTGCAGTCCTATGTAACACCACAGATAACACAGTGATAACTCTCTGAGCACAGATAGTGTAGTATATGTCACCTGCAGTCCTATGTAACACCACAGATAACACAGTGATAACTCTCTGAGTACAGAAAATGTAGGATGTCACCTGCAGTCCTATGTAACACCACAGATAAGACAGGGATAACTCTCTGAGTACAGATAATGTAGTAGATGTCACCTGCAGTCCTATGTAACACCACAGATAACACAGTGATAGCTCTCTGAGTACAGATAGTGTAGTAGATGTCACCTGCAGTCCTATGTAACACCACAGATAACACAGTGATAACTCTCTGAGTACAGATAATGCAGTAGATGTCACATGCAGTCCTATGTAACACCACAGATAACACAGTGATAACTCTCTGAGTACAGATAATGTAGTAGATGTCACCTTCAGTCCTATGTAACACCACACATAACACGGTGATAACTCACTGAGTACAGATAATGTAGTAGATGTCACCTGCAGTCCTATGTAACACCACAGATAACACAGTGATAACTCTCTGAGTACAGATAATGTAGTAGATGTCACCTGCAGTCCTATGTAACACCACAGATAACACAGTGATAACTATCTGAGTACAGATAATGTAGTAGATGTCACCTGCAGTCCTATGTAACACCACAGATAACACAGTGATAACTCTCTGAGTACAGATAATGTAGATGTCACCTGCAGTCCTATGTAACACCACAGATAACACAGTAATAGCTCTGAGTACAGATAATGTAGCAGATGTCACCTGCAGTCCTATGTAACACCACAGATAACACGGTGATAACTCACTGAGTACAGATAATGTAGTAGATTTCACCTGCAGTCCTATGTAACACCACAGATAACACAGTGATAACTCTCTGAGTACAGATAATGTAGATGTCACCTGCAGTCCTATGTAACACCACAGATAACACAGTGATAGCTCTCTGAGTACAGATAATGTAGCAGATGTCACCTGCAGTCCTATGTAACACCACAGATAACACAGTGATAACTCTCTGAGTACAGATAATGTAGTAGATGTCACCTGCAGTCCTATGTAACACCACAGATAACACAGTGATAACTCTCTGAGTACAGATAATGTAGTAGATGTCACCTGCAGTCCTATGTAACACCACAGATAACACAGTGATAACTCTCTGAGTACAGATAATGTAGTAGATGTCACCTGCAGTCCTATGTAACACCACACATAACACGGTGAAAACTCACTGAGTACAGATAATGTAGTAGATGTCACCTGCAGTCCTATGTAACACCACAGATAACACAGTGATAACTCTCTGAGTACAGATAATGTAGTAGATGTCACCTGCAGTCCTATGTAACACCACAGATAACACAGTGATAACTATCTGAGTACAGATAATGTAGTAGATGTCACCTGCAGTCCTATGTAACACCACAGATAACACAGTGATAACTCTCTGAGTACAGATAATGTAGATGTCACCTGCAGTCCTATGTAACACCACAGATAACACAGTAATAGCTCTGAGTACAGATAATGTAGCAGATGTCACCTGCAGTCCTATGTAACACCACAGATAACACGGTGATAACTCACTGAGTACAGATAATGTAGTAGATGTCACCTGCAGTCCTATGTAACACCACAGATAACACAGTGATAACTCTCTGAGTACAGATAATGTAGATGTCACCTGCAGTCCTATGTAACACCACAGATAACACAGTAATAGCTCTGAGTACAGATAATGTAGCAGATGTCACCTGCAGTCCTATGTAACACCACAGATAACACAGTGATAGCTCTCTGAGTACAGATAATGTAGCAGATGTCACCTGCAGTCCTATGTAACACCACAGATAACACAGTGATAACTCTGAGTACAGATAATGTAGTAGATGTCACCTGCAGTCCTATGTAACACCACAAATAACACAGTGATAACTCTCTGAGTACAGATAATGTAGTAGATGTCACCTGCAGTCCTATGTAACACCACAGATAACACAGTGATAGCTCTCTGAGTACAGAAAATGTAGTAGATGTCCCCTGCAGTCCTATGTAACACCACAGATAACACAGTGATAGCTCTCTGAGTACAGATAATGTAGTAGATGTCCCCTGCAGTCCTATGTAACACCACAGATAACACAGTGATAGCTCTCTGGGTACAGATAATGTAGCAGATGTCACCTGCAGTCCTATGTAACACCACAGATAACACAGTGATAGCTCTCTGAGTACAGATAATGTAGTAGATGTCCCCTGCAGTCCTATGTAACACCACAGATAACACAGTGATAGCTCTCTGGGTACAGATAATGCAGCAGATGTCACCTGCAGTCCTATGAAACACCACAGATAACACAGTGATAACTCTCTGAGTACAGATAATGTAGTAGATGTCACCTGCAGTCCTATGTAACACTACAGATACCACAGTGATAACTCTCTGAGTACAGATAATGTAGTAGATGTCACCTGCAGTCCTATGTAACATCATAGATAACACAGTGATAGCTCTCTGAGTACAGATAATGTAGTAGATGTCACCTGCAGTCCTATGTAACAACACAGATAACACAGTGATCACTCTCTGAGTACAGATAGTGTAGTAGATGTCACCTGCAGTCCTATGTAACACCACAGATAACAGTGATAACTCTCTGAGTACAGATAATGTAGTAGATGTCACCTGCAGTCCTATGTAACACCACAGATAACACAGTGATAGCTCTCTGAGTACAGATAATGTAGTAGATGTCACCTGCAGTCCTATGTAACAACACAGATAACACAGTGATCACTCTCTGAGTACAGATAGTGTAGTAGATGTCACCTGCAGTCCTATGTAAAACCACAGATAACACAGTGATAACTCTCTGAGTACAGATAATGTAGTAGATGTTATCTGCAGTCCTATGTAACACCACAGATAACACAGTGATAGCTCTCTGAGTACAGATAATGTAGTAGATGTCACCTGCAGTCCTATGTAACACCACAGATAACACAGTGATAACTCTCTGAGTACAGATAATGTAGTAGATGTCACCTGCAGTCCTATGTAAGACCACAGATAACACAGTGATAACTCGCTGAGTACAGATAATGTAGTAGATGTCACCTGCAGTCCTATGTAACACCACAGATAACACAGTGATCACTCTCTGAGTACAGATAGTGTAGTAGATGTCACCTGCAGTCCTATGTAAAACCACAGATAACACAGTGATAACTCTCTGAGTACAGATAATGTAGTAGATGTTATCTGCAGTCCTATGTAACACCACAGATAACACAGTGATAGCTCTCTGAGTACAGATAATGTAGTAGATGTCACCTGCAGTCCTATGTAACACCACAGATAACACAGTGATAACTCTCTGAGTACAGATAATGTAGTAGATGTCACCTGCAGTCCTATGTAACACCACAGATAACACAGTGATAACTCGCTGAGTACAGATAATGTAGCAGATGTCACCTGCAGTCCTATGTAACACCACAGATAACACAGTGATAACTCTCTGAGTACAGATAATGTAGTAGATGTCACCTGCAGTCCTATGTAACACCACAGATAACACAGTGATAACTCGCTGAGTACAGATAATGTAGTAGATGTCACCTGCAGTCCTATGTAACACCACAGATAACACAGTGATAACTCTCTGAGTACAGATAATGTAGTAGATGTCACCTGCAGTCCTATGTAACACCACAGATAAGACAGGGATAACTCTCTGAGTACAGATAATGTAGTAGATGTCACCTGCAGTCCTATGTAACACCACAGATAACACAGTGATAACTCGCTGAGTACGGATAATGTAGTAGATGTCACCTGCAGCCCTATGTAACACCACAGATAACACAGTGATAACTATCTGAGTACAGATAATGTAGTAGATGTCACCTGCAGTCCTATGTAACACCACAGATAACACAGTGATAACTCTCTGAGTACAGATAATGTAGTAGATGTCACCTGCAGTCCTATGTAACACCACAGATAAGACAGGGATAACTCTCTGAGTACAGATAATGTAGTAGATGTCACCTGCAGTCCTATGTAACACCACAGATAACACAGTGATAACTCGCTGAGTACGGATAATGTAGTAGATGTCACCTGCAGCCCTATGTAACACCACAGATAACACAGTGATAACTATCTGAGTACAGATAATGTAGTAGATGTCACCTGCAGTCCTATGTAACACCACAGATAACACAGTGATAACTCTCTGAGTACAGATAATGTAGTAGATGTCACCTGCAGTCCTATGTAACACCACAGATAACACAGTGATAACTCTCTGAGCACAGATAGTGTAGTATATGTCACCTGCAGTCCTATGTAACACCACAGATAACACAGTGATAACTCTCTGAGTACAGAAAATGTAGGATGTCACCTGCAGTCCTATGTAACACCACAGATAAAACAGTGATAACTCTCTGAGTACAGATAATGTAGGATGTCACTTGCAGTCCTATGTAACACTACAGATAACACAGTGATAACTCTCTGAGTACAGATAATGTAGTAGATGTCACCTGTAGTCCTATGTAACACCACAGATAAAACAGTGATAACTCTCTGAGTACAGATAATGTAGTAGATGTCACCTGCAGTCCTATGTAACACCACAGATAACACAGTGATAACTCTGAGTACAGATAATGTAGTAGATGTCACCTGCAGTCCTATGTAACACCACAGATAACACAGTGATAACTCTCTGAGCACAGATAGTGTAGTATATGTCACCTGCAGTCCTATGTAACACCACAGATAACACAGTGATAACTCTCTGAGTACAGATAATGTAGTAGATGTCACCTGCAGTCCTATGTAACACCACAGATAAGACAGGGATAACTCTCTGAGTACAGATAAATGTAGTAGATGTCACCTGCAGTCCTATGTAACACCACAGATAACACAGTGATAACTCTCTGAGCACAGATAGTGTAGTATATGTCACCTGCAGTCCTATGTAACACCACAGATAACACAGTGATAACTCTCTGAGTACAGAAAATGTAGGATGTCACCTGCAGTCCTATGTAACACCACAGATAAGACAGGGATAACTCTCTGAGTACAGATAATGTAGTAGATGTCACCTGCAGTCCTATGTAACACCACAGATAAGACAGGGATAACTCTCTGAGTACAGATAATGTAGTAGATGTCACCTGCAGTCCTATGTAACACCACAGATAACACAGTGATAACTCTCTGAGTACAGATAATGCAGTAGATGTCACCTGCAGTCCTATGTAACACCACAGATAACACAGTGATAACTCTCTGAGTACAGATAATGCAGTAGATGTCACATGCAGTCCTATGTAACACCACAGATAACACAGTGATAACTCTCTGAGTACAGATAATGTAGTATATGTCAACTGCAGTCCTATGTAACACCACAGATAAGACAGGGATAACTCTCTGAGTACAGATAATGTAGTAGATGTCACCTGCAGTCCTATGTAACACCACAGATAACACAGTGATAACTCGCTGAGTACGGATAATGTAGTAGATGTCACCTGCAGCCCTATGTAACACCACAGATAACACAGTGATAACTATCTGAGTACAGATAATGTAGTAGATGTCACCTGCAGTCCTATGTAACACCACAGATAACACAGTGATAACTCTCTGAGTACAGATAATGTAGTAGATGTCACCTGCAGTCCTATGTAACACCACAGATAAGACAGGGATAACTCTCTGAGTACAGATAAATGTAGTAGATGTCACCTGCAGTCCTATGTAACACCACAGATAACACAGTGATAACTCTCTGAGCACAGATAGTGTAGTATATGTCACCTGCAGTCCTATGTAACACCACAGATAACACAGTGATAACTCTCTGAGTACAGAAAATGTAGGATGTCACCTGCAGTCCTATGTAACACCACAGATAAGACAGGGATAACTCTCTGAGTACAGATAATGTAGTAGATGTCACCTGCAGTCCTATGTAACACCACAGATAACACAGTGATAGCTCTCTGAGTACAGATAGTGTAGTAGATGTCACCTGCAGTCCTATGTAACACCACAGATAACACAGTGATAACTCTCTGAGTACAGATAATGCAGTAGATGTCACATGCAGTCCTATGTAACACCACAGATAACACAGTGATAACTCTCTGAGTACAGATAATGTAGTAGATGTCACCTGCAGTCCTATGTAACACCACAGATAACACAGTGATAACTCTCTGAGTACAGATAATGCAGTAGATGTCACCTGCAGTCCTATGTAACACCACAGATAACACAGTGATAGCTCTCTGAGTACAGATAATGTAGTAGATGTCACCTGCAGTCCTATGTAACACCACAGATAAGACAGGGATAACTCTCTGAGTACAGATAATGTAGTAGATGTCACCTGCAGTCCTATGTAACACCACAGATAACACAGTGATAACTCTCTGAGTACAGATAATGCAGTAGATGTCACCTGCAGTCCTATGTAACACCACAGATAACACAGTGATAACTCTCTGAGTACAGATAATGCAGTAGATGTCACATGCAGTCCTATGTAACACCACAGATAACACAGTGATAACTCTCTGAGTACAGATAATGTAGTATATGTCACCTGCAGTCCTATGTAACACCACAGATAAGACAGGGATAACTCTCTGAGTACAGATAATGTAGTATATGTCACCTGCAGTCCTATGTAACACCACAGATAACACAGTGATAACTCGCTGAGTACGGATAATGTAGTAGATGTCACCTGCAGCCCTATGTAACACCACAGATAACACAGTGATAACTATCTGAGTACAGATAATGTAGTAGATGTCACCTGCAGTCCTATGTAACACCACAGATAACACAGTGATAACTCTCTGAGTACAGATAATGTAGTAGATGTCACCTGCAGTCCTATGTAACACCACAGATAAGACAGGGATAACTCTCTGAGTACAGATAAATGTAGTAGATGTCACCTGCAGTCCTATGTAACACCACAGATAACACAGTGATAACTCTCTGAGCACAGATAGTGTAGTATATGTCACCTGCAGTCCTATGTAACACCACAGATAACACAGTGATAACTCTCTGAGTACAGAAAATGTAGGATGTCACCTGCAGTCCTATGTAACACCACAGATAAGACAGGGATAACTCTCTGAGTACAGATAATGTAGTAGATGTCACCTGCAGTCCTATGTAACACCACAGATAACACAGTGATAACTCTCTGAGTACAGATAATGTAGTAGATGTCACCTGCAGTCCTATGTAACACCACAGATAACACAGTGATAACTCGCTGAGTACAGATAATGTAGTAGATGTCACCTGCAGTCCTATGTAACACCACAGATAACACAGTGATAACTCTCTGAGTACAGATAATGTAGTATATGTCACCTGCAGTCCTATGTAACACCACAGATAAGACAGGGATAACTCTCTGAGTACAGATAATGTAGTAGATGTCACCTGCAGTCCTATGTAACACCACAGATAACACAGTGATAACTCGCTGAGTACGGATAATGTAGTAGATGTCACCTGCAGCCCTATGTAACACCACAGATAACACAGTGATAACTATCTGAGTACAGATAATGTAGTAGATGTCACCTGCAGTCCTATGTAACACCACAGATAACACAGTGATAACTCTCTGAGTACAGATAATGTAGTAGATGTCACCTGCAGTCCTATGTAACACCACAGATAACACAGTGATAACTCTCTGAGCACAGATAGTGTAGTATATGTCACCTGCAGTCCTATGTAACACCACAGATAACACAGTGATAACTCTCTGAGTACAGAAAATGTAGGATGTCACCTGCAGTCCTATGTAACACCACAGATAAAACAGTGATAACTCTCTGAGTACAGATAATGTAGGATGTCACTTGCAGTCCTATGTAACACTACAGATAACACAGTGATAACTCTCTGAGTACAGATAATGTAGTAGATGTCACCTGTAGTCCTATGTAACACCACAGATAAAACAGTGATAACTCTCTGAGTACAGATAATGTAGTAGATGTCACCTGCAGTCCTATGTAACACCACAGATAACACAGTGATAACTCTGAGTACAGATAATGTAGTAGATGTCACCTGCAGTCCTATGTAACACCACAGATAACACAGTGATAACTCTCTGAGCACAGATAGTGTAGTATATGTCACCTGCAGTCCTATGTAACACCACAGATAACACAGTGATAACTCTCTGAGTACAGATAATGTAGTAGATGTCACCTGCAGTCCTATGTAACACCACAGATAAGACAGGGATAACTCTCTGAGTACAGATAAATGTAGTAGATGTCACCTGCAGTCCTATGTAACACCACAGATAACACAGTGATAACTCTCTGAGCACAGATAGTGTAGTATATGTCACCTGCAGTCCTATGTAACACCACAGATAACACAGTGATAACTCTCTGAGTACAGAAAATGTAGGATGTCACCTGCAGTCCTATGTAACACCACAGATAAGACAGGGATAACTCTCTGAGTACAGATAATGTAGTAGATGTCACCTGCAGTCCTATGTAACACCACAGATAAGACAGGGATAACTCTCTGAGTACAGATAATGTAGTAGATGTCACCTGCAGTCCTATGTAACACCACAGATAACACAGTGATAACTCTCTGAGTACAGATAATGTAGTAGATGTCACCTGCAGTCCTATGTAACACCACAGATAACACAGTGATAACTCTCTGAGTACAGATAATGCAGTAGATGTCACATGCAGTCCTATGTAACACCACAGATAACACAGTGATAACTCTCTGAGTACAGATAATGTAGTATATGTCACCTGCAGTCCTATGTAACACCACAGATAAGACAGGGATAACTCTCTGAGTACAGATAATGTAGTAGATGTCACCTGCAGTCCTATGTAACACCACAGATAACACAGTGATAACTCGCTGAGTACGGATAATGTAGTAGATGTCACCTGCAGCCCTATGTAACACCACAGATAACACAGTGATAACTATCTGAGTACAGATAATGTAGTAGATGTCACCTGCAGTCCTATGTAACACCACAGATAACACAGTGATAACTCTCTGAGTACAGATAATGTAGTAGATGTCACCTGCAGTCCTATGTAACACCACAGATAAGACAGGGATAACTCTCTGAGTACAGATAAATGTAGTAGATGTCACCTGCAGTCCTATGTAACACCACAGATAACACAGTGATAACTCTCTGAGCACAGATAGTGTAGTATATGTCACCTGCAGTCCTATGTAACACCACAGATAACACAGTGATAACTCTCTGAGTACAGAAAATGTAGGATGTCACCTGCAGTCCTATGTAACACCACAGATAAGACAGGGATAACTCTCTGAGTACAGATAATGTAGTAGATGTCACCTGCAGTCCTATGTAACACCACAGATAACACAGTGATAGCTCTCTGAGTACAGATAGTGTAGTAGATGTCACCTGCAGTCCTATGTAACACCACAGATAACACAGTGATAACTCTCTGAGTACAGATAATGCAGTAGATGTCACATGCAGTCCTATGTAACACCACAGATAACACAGTGATAACTCTCTGAGTACAGATAATGTAGTAGATGTCACCTGCAGTCCTATGTAACACCACAGATAACACAGTGATAACTCTCTGAGTACAGATAATGCAGTAGATGTCACCTGCAGTCCTATGTAACACCACAGATAACACAGTGATAGCTCTCTGAGTACAGATAATGTAGTAGATGTCACCTGCAGTCCTATGTAACACCACAGATAAGACAGGGATAAATCTCTGAGTACAGATAATGTAGTAGATGTCACCTGCAGTCCTATGTAACACCACAGATAACACAGTGATAACTCTCTGAGTACAGATAATGCAGTAGATGTCACCTGCAGTCCTATGTAACACCACAGATAACACAGTGATAACTCTCTGAGTACAGATAATGCAGTAGATGTCACATGCAGTCCTATGTAACACCACAGATAACACAGTGATAACTCTCTGAGTACAGATAATGTAGTATATGTCACCTGCAGTCCTATGTAACACCACAGATAAGACAGGGATAACTCTCTGAGTACAGATAATGTAGTAGATGTCACCTGCAGTCCTATGTAACACCACAGATAACACAGTGATAACTCGCTGAGTACAGATAATGTAGTAGATGTCACCTGCAGCCCTATGTAACACCACAGATAACACAGTGATAACTATCTGAGTACAGATAATGTAGTAGATGTCACCTGCAGTCCTATGTAACACCACAGATAACACAGTGATAACTCTCTGAGTACAGATAATGTAGTAGATGTCACCTGCAGTCCTATGTAACACCACAGATAAGACAGGGATAACTCTCTGAGTACAGATAAATGTAGTAGATGTCACCTGCAGTCCTATGTAACACCACAGATAACACAGTGATAACTCTCTGAGCACAGATAGTGTAGTATATGTCACCTGCAGTCCTATGTAACACCACAGATAACACAGTGATAACTCTCTGAGTACAGAAAATGTAGGATGTCACCTGCAGTCCTATGTAACACCACAGATAAGACAGGGATAACTCTCTGAGTACAGATAATGTAGTAGATGTCACCTGCAGTCCTATGTAACACCACAGATAACACAGTGATAACTCTCTGAGTACAGATAATGTAGTAGATGTCACCTGCAGTCCTATGTAACACCACAGATAACACAGTGATAACTCGCTGAGTACAGATAATGTAGTAGATGTCACCTGCAGTCCTATGTAACACCACAGATAACACAGTGATAACTCTCTGAGTACAGATAATGTAGTATATGTCACCTGCAGTCCTATGTAACACCACAGATAAGACAGGGATAACTCTCTGAGTACAGATAATGTAGTAGATGTCACCTGCAGTCCTATGTAACACCACAGATAACACAGTGATAACTCGCTGAGTACGGATAATGTAGTAGATGTCACCTGCAGCCCTATGTAACACCACAGATAACACAGTGATAACTATCTGAGTACAGATAATGTAGTAGATGTCACCTGCAGTCCTATGTAACACCACAGATAACACAGTGATAACTCTCTGAGTACAGATAATGTAGTAGATGTCACCTGCAGTCCTATGTAACACCACAGATAACACAGTGATAACTCTCTGAGCACAGATAGTGTAGTATATGTCACCTGCAGTCCTATGTAACACCACAGATAACACAGTGATAACTCTCTGAGTACAGAAAATGTAGGATGTCACCTGCAGTCCTATGTAACACCACAGATAAAACAGTGATAACTCTCTGAGTACAGATAATGTAGGATGTCACTTGCAGTCCTATGTAACACTACAGATAACACAGTGATAACTCTCTGAGTACAGATAATGTAGTAGATGTCACCTGTAGTCCTATGTAACACCACAGATAAAACAGTGATAACTCTCTGAGTACAGATAATGTAGTAGATGTCACCTGCAGTCCTATGTAACACCACAGATAACACAGTGATAACTCTGAGTACAGATAATGTAGTAGATGTCACCTGCAGTCCTATGTAACACCACAGATAACACAGTGATAACTCTCTGAGCACAGATAGTGTAGTATATGTCACCTGCAGTCCTATGTAACACCACAGATAACACAGTGATAACTCTCTGAGTACAGATAATGTAGATGTCACCTGCAGTCCTATGTAACACCACAGATAACACAGAGATAACTCTCTGAGTACAGATAACGTAGTAAATATCACCCGCAGGCCTATGTAACACCACATATAACACAGTGATAACTCTCTGAGTACAGATAATGCAGTATATGTCACCTGCAGTCCTATGTAACACCACAGATAACACAGTGATAACTCTCTGAGTACAGATAATGTAGTAGATGTCACCTGCAGTCCTATGTAACACCACAGATAAGACAGGGATAACTCTCTGAGTACAGATAAATGTAGTAGATGTCACCTGCAGTCCTATGTAACACCACAGATAACACAGTGATAACTCTCTGAGCACAGATAGTGTAGTATATGTCACCTGCAGTCCTATGTAACACCACAGATAACACAGTGATAACTCTCTGAGTACAGAAAATGTAGGATGTCACCTGCAGTCCTATGTAACACCACAGATAAGACAGGGATAACTCTCTGAGTACAGATAATGTAGTAGATGTCACCTGCAGTCCTATGTAACACCACAGATAAGACAGGGATAACTCTCTGAGTACAGATAATGTAGTAGATGTCACCTGCAGTCCTATGTAACACCACAGATAACACAGTGATAACTCTCTGAGTACAGATAATGCAGTAGATGTCACCTGCAGTCCTATGTAACACCACAGATAACACAGTGATAACTCTCTGAGTACAGATAATGCAGTAGATGTCACATGCAGTCCTATGTAACACCACAGATAACACAGTGATAACTCTCTGAGTACAGATAATGTAGTATATGTCACCTGCAGTCCTATGTAACACCACAGATAAGACAGGGATAACTCTCTGAGTACAGATAATGTAGTAGATGTCACCTGCAGTCCTATGTAACACCACAGATAACACAGTGATAACTCGCTGAGTACGGATAATGTAGTAGATGTCACCTGCAGCCCTATGTAACACCACAGATAACACAGTGATAACTATCTGAGTACAGATAATGTAGTAGATGTCACCTGCAGTCCTATGTAACACCACAGATAACACAGTGATAACTCTCTGAGTACAGATAATGTAGTAGATGTCACCTGCAGTCCTATGTAACACCACAGATAAGACAGGGATAACTCTCTGAGTACAGATAATGTAGTAGATGTCACCTGCAGTCCTATGTAACACCACAGATAACACAGTGATAACTCTCTGAGTACAGAAAATGTAGGATGTCACCTGCAGTCCTATGTAACACCACAGATAAGACAGGGATAACTCTCTGAGTACAGATAATGTAGTAGATGTCACCTGCAGTCCTATGTAACACCACAGATAAGACAGGGATAACTCTCTGAGTACAGATAATGTAGTAGATGTCACCTGCAGTCCTATGTAACACCACAGATAACACAGTGATAACTCTCTGAGTACAGATAATGCAGTAGATGTCACCTGCAGTCCTATGTAACACCACAGATAACACAGTGATAACTCTCTGAGTACAGATAATGCAGTAGATGTCACATGCAGTCCTATGTAACACCACAGATAACACAGTGATAACTCTCTGAGTACAGATAATGTAGTATATGTCACCTGCAGTCCTATGTAACACCACAGATAACACAGGGATAACTCTCTGAGTACAGATAATGTAGTAGATGTCACCTGCAGTCCTATGTAACACCACAGATAACACAGTGATAACTCGCTGAGTACGGATAATGTAGTAGATGTCACCTGCAGCCCTATGTAACACCACAGATAACACAGTGATAACTATCTGAGTACAGATAATGCAGTAGATGTCACCTGCAGTCCTATGTAACACCACAGATAACACAGTGATAACTCTCTGAGTACAGATAATGTAGTAGATGTCACCTGCAGTCCTATGTAACACCACAGATAAGACAGGGATAACTCTCTGAGTACAGATAAATGTAGTAGATGTCACCTGCAGTCCTATGTAACACCACAGATAACACAGTGATAACTCTCTGAGCACAGATAGTGTAGTATATGTCACCTGCAGTCCTATGTAACACCACAGATAACACAGTGATAACTCTCTGAGTACAGAAAATGTAGGATGTCACCTGCAGTCCTATGTAACACCACAGATAAGACAGGGATAACTCTCTGAGTACAGATAATGTAGTAGATGTCACCTGCAGTCCTATGTAACACCACAGATAACACAGTGATAGCTCTCTGAGTACAGATAGTGTAGTAGATGTCACCTGCAGTCCTATGTAACACCACAGATAACACAGTGATAACTCTCTGAGTACAGATAATGCAGTAGATGTCACATGCAGTCCTATGTAACACCACAGATAACACAGTGATAACTCTCTGAGTACAGATAATGTAGTAGATGTCACCTGCAGTCCTATGTAACACCACAGATAACACAGTGATAACTCTCTGAGTACAGATAATGCAGTAGATGTCACCTGCAGTCCTATGTAACACCACAGATAACACAGTGATAGCTCTCTGAGTACAGATAATGTAGTAGATGTCACCTGCAGTCCTATGTAACACCACAGATAAGACAGGGATAACTCTCTGAGTACAGATAATGTAGTAGATGTCACCTGCAGTCCTATGTAACACCACAGATAACACAGTGATAACTCTCTGAGTACAGATAATGCAGTAGATGTCACCTGCAGTCCTATGTAACACCACAGATAACACAGTGATAACTCTCTGAGTACAGATAATGCAGTAGATGTCACATGCAGTCCTATGTAACACCACAGATAACACAGTGATAACTCTCTGAGTACAGATAATGTAGTATATGTCACCTGCAGTCCTATGTAACACCACAGATAAGACAGGGATAACTCTCTGAGTACAGATAATGTAGTAGATGTCACCTGCAGTCCTATGTAACACCACAGATAACACAGTGATAACTCGCTGAGTACGGATAATGTAGTAGATGTCACCTGCAGCCCTATGTAACACCACAGATAACACAGTGATAACTATCTGAGTACAGATAATGTAGTAGATGTCACCTGCAGTCCTATGTAACACCACAGATAACACAGTGATAACTCTCTGAGTACAGATAATGTAGTAGATGTCACCTGCAGTCCTATGTAACACCACAGATAACACAGTGATAACTCTCTGAGTACAGATAATGTAGTAGATGTCACCTGCAGTCCTATGTAACACCACAGATAAGACAGGGATAACTCTCTGAGTACAGATAATGTAGTAGATGTCACCTGCAGTCCTATGTAACACCACAGATAACACAGTGATAACTCTCTGAGTACAGATAATGCAGTAGATGTCACCTGCAGTCCTATGTAACACCACAGATAACACAGTGATAACTCTCTGAGTACAGATAATGCAGTAGATGTCACATGCAGTCCTATGTAACACCACAGATAACACAGTGATAACTCTCTGAGTACAGATAATGTAGTATATGTCACCTGCAGTCCTATGTAACACCACAGATAAGACAGGGATAACTCTCTGAGTACAGATAATGTAGTAGATGTCACCTGCAGTCCTATGTAACACCACAGATAACACAGTGATAACTCGCTGAGTACGGATAATGTAGTAGATGTCACCTGCAGCCCTATGTAACACCACAGATAACACAGTGATAACTATCTGAGTACAGATAATGTAGTAGATGTCACCTGCAGTCCTATGTAACACCACAGATAACACAGTGATAACTCTCTGAGTACAGATAATGTAGTAGATGTCACCTGCAGTCCTATGTAACACCACAGATAAGACAGGGATAACTCTCTGAGTACAGATAAATGTAGTAGATGTCACCTGCAGTCCTATGTAACACCACAGATAACACAGTGATAACTCTCTGAGCACAGATAGTGTAGTATATGTCACCTGCAGTCCTATGTAACACCACAGATAACACAGTGATAACTCTCTGAGTACAGAAAATGTAGGATGTCACCTGCAGTCCTATGTAACACCACAGATAAGACAGGGATAACTCTCTGAGTACAGATAATGTAGTAGATGTCACCTGCAGTCCTATGTAACACCACAGATAACACAGTGATAACTCTCTGAGTACAGATAATGTAGTAGATGTCACCTGCAGTCCTATGTAACACCACAGATAACACAGTGATAACTCGCTGAGTACAGATAATGTAGTAGATGTCACCTGCAGTCCTATGTAACACCACAGATAACACAGTGATAACTCTCTGAGTACAGATAATGTAGTATATGTCACCTGCAGTCCTATGTAACACCACAGATAAGACAGGGATAACTCTCTGAGTACAGATAATGTAGTAGATGTCACCTGCAGTCCTATGTAACACCACAGATAACACAGTGATAACTCTCTGAGTACAGATAATGTAGTAGATGTCACCTGCAGCCCTATGTAACACCACAGATAACACAGTGATAACTATCTGAGTACAGATAATGTAGTAGATGTCACCTGCAGTCCTATGTAACACCACAGATAACACAGTGATAACTCTCTGAGTACAGATAATGTAGTAGATGTCACCTGCAGTCCTATGTAACACCACAGATAACACAGTGATAACTCTCTGAGCACAGATAGTGTAGTATATGTCACCTGCAGTCCTATGTAACACCACAGATAACACAGTGATAACTCTCTGAGTACAGAAAATGTAGGATGTCACCTGCAGTCCTATGTAACACCACAGATAAAACAGTGATAACTCTCTGAGTACAGATAATGTAGGATGTCACTTGCAGTCCTATGTAACACTACAGATAACACAGTGATAACTCTCTGAGTACAGATAATGTAGTAGATGTCACCTGTAGTCCTATGTAACACCACAGATAAAACAGTGATAACTCTCTGAGTACAGATAATGTAGTAGATGTCACCTGCAGTCCTATGTAACACCACAGATAACACAGTGATAACTCTGAGTACAGATAATGTAGTAGATGTCACCTGCAGTCCTATGTAACACCACAGATAACACAGTGATAACTCTCTGAGCACAGATAGTGTAGTATATGTCACCTGCAGTCCTATGTAACACCACAGATAACACAGTGATAACTCTCTGAGTACAGATAATGTAGATGTCACCTGCAGTCCTATGTAACACCACAGATAACACAGAGATAACTCTCTGAGTACAGATAACGTAGTAAATATCACCCGCAGGCCTATGTAACACCACATATAACACAGTGATAACTCTCTGAGTACAGATAATGCAGTATATGTCACCTGCAGTCCTATGTAACACCACAGATAACACAGTGATAACTCTCTGAGTACAGATAATGTAGTAGATGTCACCTGCAGTCCTATGTAACACCACAGATAAGACAGGGATAACTCTCTGAGTACAGATAAATGTAGTAGATGTCACCTGCAGTCCTATGTAACACCACAGATAACACAGTGATAACTCTCTGAGCACAGATAGTGTAGTATATGTCACCTGCAGTCCTATGTAACACCACAGATAACACAGTGATAACTCTCTGAGTACAGAAAATGTAGGATGTCACCTGCAGTCCTATGTAACACCACAGATAAGACAGGGATAACTCTCTGAGTACAGATAATGTAGTAGATGTCACCTGCAGTCCTATGTAACACCACAGATAAGACAGGGATAACTCTCTGAGTACAGATAATGTAGTAGATGTCACCTGCAGTCCTATGTAACACCACAGATAACACAGTGATAACTCTCTGAGTACAGATAATGCAGTAGATGTCACCTGCAGTCCTATGTAACACCACAGATAACACAGTGATAACTCTCTGAGTACAGATAATGTAGTAGATGTCACCTGCAGTCCTATGTAACACCACAGATAACACAGTGATAACTCTCTGAGTACAGATAATGTAGTATATGTCACCTGCAGTCCTATGTAACACCACAGATAAGACAGGGATAACTCTCTGAGTACAGATAATGTAGTAGATGTCACCTGCAGTCCTATGTAACACCACAGATAACACAGTGATAACTCTCTGAGTACGGATAATGTAGTAGATGTCACCTGCAGCCCTATGTAACACCACAGATAACACAGTGATAACTATCTGAGTACAGATAATGTAGTAGATGTCACCTGCAGTCCTATGTAACACCACAGATAACACAGAGATAACTCTCTGAGTACAGATAATGTAGTAGATGTCACCTGCAGTCCTATGTAACACCACAGATAAGACAGGGATAACTCTCTGAGTACAGATAAATGTAGTAGATGTCACCTGCAGTCCTATGTAACACCACAGATAACACAGTGATAACTCTCTGAGCACAGATAGTGTAGTATATGTCACCTGCAGTCCTATGTAACACCACAGATAACACAGTGATAACTCTCTGAGTACAGAAAATGTAGGATGTCACCTGCAGTCCTATGTAACACCACAGATAAGACAGGGATAACTCTCTGAGTACAGATAATGTAGTAGATGTCACCTGCAGTCCTATGTAACACCACAGATAACACAGTGATAGCTCTCTGAGTACAGATAGTGTAGTAGATGTCACCTGCAGTCCTATGTAACACCACAGATAACACAGTGATAACTCTCTGAGTACAGATAATGCAGTAGATGTCACATGCAGTCCTATGTAACACCACAGATAACACAGTGATAACTCTCTGAGTACAGATAATGTAGTAGATGTCACCTGCAGTCCTATGTAACACCACAGATAACACAGTGATAACTCTCTGAGTACAGATAATGCAGTAGATGTCACCTGCAGTCCTATGTAACACCACAGATAACACAGTGATATCTCGCTGAGTACAGATAATGTAGTAGACGTCACCTGCAGTCCTATGTAACACCACAGATAACACAGTGATATGGAAACATTGTGTCAATCTGGGAGACGTAAGAGTCCTACAGATTGTGCAGGCGATTGTCGGGAGGGAAACTTTCCTTCCTGGCAATTGCCTGATCACTAGTGGAGGGGACTGCTGCTATTACATGCAAAGATCTCCTCCTCAGTACGGGGAGGAATGATCGTTATGCCATTGCTCCATCGCTCATCCCTATACTGAATCACTGTTGGCCAGTGGTAACAGTAGTGACAGTGATGGTAGCAGTAGCAGCACTGGTGATAGTGGTGGCCATGATAATGGTGGAAGTGGTAGAAGTAGCAGTACTGGTGGTAATGGTGGCAGTGATAATAGTGGCTGTAGTAGTAGTAGCGGCACGGGTGATAATGGTGTCAGTGGTAGTAGAAACATAGAATGTGTCGGCAGATAAGAACCATTTGGCCCATCTAGTCTGCCCAATATACTGAGTACTATGGATAGCCCCCGGCCCTATCTTATATGAAGGATGGCCTTATGCCTATCCCATGCATGCTTAAACCCCTTCACTGTATTTGCAGCTACCACTTCTGCAGGAAGGCTATTCCATGCATCCACTACTCTCTCAGTAAAGTAATACTTCCTGATATTACTGTTAACCCTTTGCCCCTCTAATTTAACACTATGTCCTCTTGTAGCAGTTTTTCTTCTTGTAAATCTTCTCTCCTCTTTCACCTTGTTGATTCCCTTTATGTATTTAGCAGTTTCTCTCATCTCCCCTCTGTCTCGTCTTTCTTCCAAGCTCTACATGTTAAGGTCCTTTAATCTTTCCTGGTAAGTTTTATCCTGCAATCCATGGACCAGTTTAGTGTCTCTTCTCTGAACTCTCTCCAAAGTATCAGTATCCTTCTGGAGATATGGTCTCCAGTACTGAGCACAATACTCCAGATGAGGTCTCACTAGTGCTCTGTAGAGCGGCATGAGCGCCCCCCTCTGTCTACTGGTAATGCCTCTCCCTATACACCCAGCATTCTGCTAGCATCTCCTGCTGCTCTAGGACATGGTCTGCCTACCTTTAAGTCTTCTGAAATAATGACCCCTAAACCCCTTTCCTCAGATACTGAGGTCAGGACTGTATCACTGATTGTATATTCTGCTCTTGGGTTTTTACGCCCCAGGTGCATTATCTTGCACTTAGGCTACTTTCACACTTGCGTTCGGGGCTCCGCTTGTGAGTTCCGTTTGAAGGCTCTCACAAGCGGCCCCGAACGGATCCGTACAGCCCCAATGCATTCTGAGTGGATGCGGATCCGCTCAGAATGCCTCAGTCTGGCACCGTTTGTCCTCCGTTGCGCTCAGCAAGCGGACACCCGAACGCAGCTTACATCGTTCGGGTGTCCGCCTTGCCGTGCGGAGCCAAACGGATCCGTCCAGATTTACAATGTAAGTCAATGGGGACGGATCCATTTGAAGTTGACACAATATGGTGCAATTTCAAACGGATCCGCCCCCCATTGACTTTCAATGCAAAGTCTGGACGGATCCGTCTGATTAACTTTTACACTTAGGCCCCTTTCACACGAGCGAGTTTTCCGCGCGGATGTGTTGAGGGAGGTGAACGCATTGCACCCGCACTGAATCCTGACCCATTCATTTCTATAGGGCTGTGCACACGAGTGGTGATTTTCACGCATCACTTGTGCGTTGTGTGAAAATCACAGAATGCTCCTCTTTGTGCATTTTTCACGTAACGCAAGCCCCATAGAAATGAATTGCGTGAAAATCGCAAGCATCTGCAAGCAAGTGCGGATGCGGTGCGATTTTCACGCACAGTTGCTATGAGACGATCGGGATGGAGACCCGATCATTATTATTTTCCCTTATAACATGGTTATAAGGGAAAATAATAGCATTCTGAATACAGAATGCAAAGTAAAACAGCGCTGGAGGGGTTAAAAAAAATAATAATCATTTAACTCACCTTAATCCACTTGATCACGCAGCCGGCATCTCTTCTGTCCCCTTTACTGAACAGGACCTGTGGTGAGCATTAATTATAGGTCAAGGACCTTTGATGACGTCACTCCGGTCATCACATGGTACGTCACATGATCTTTTACTATAGTAATGGATCATGTGATGGATCATGTGATGACCGGAATGACGTCACCACAGGTCCTGTTGCTGCACAGAGATCAGATGAAGCCAGAAGGAGATGCCGGGCCGCGAACAAGTGGACTAAGGTGAGTTAAAACATTATTATTATTTTTTTAACCCCTCTAGCGCTAGTTTACTATGCATTCTGTATTCAGAATGCTATTATTTCCCCCTATAACCATGTTATAAGGGAAAATAATACTATTTACAGAACACCGATCCCAAGCCCGAACTTCTGTGAAGAAGTTCAGGTTTGGGTACCAAACATGCGTGATTTTTCTCACGCGAGTGCAAAACGCATTACAATGTTTTGCACTCAAGCGGAAAAATCGCGGGTGTTCCCACAACGCACCCGCACATTTTCCCGCAACGCCCGTGTGAAAGGGGCCTTAGAATTTTTTCTGAAATATAATGCAGACGGATCTGTTCTAAACGGATCCCATCGTTTGCATTATAGGAGCGGATCCGTCTGTGCAGACACCAGACGGATCCGCTCCGAACGCAAGTGTGAAAGTAGTCTTATCAACATTACATTTTAGTTGCCAGATTTTTGACCATTCCTCTAGATTTCCTATATCCTTTTCCATTTGGTGTATCCCTCCAGGAACATCAACCCTGTTACAAATCTTTGTGTCATCAGCAAAAAGACAAACCTTACCATCGAGGCCTTCTGCAATTTCGCTGATAAAGATATTAAACAATATGGGTCCCAGAACAGACCCCTGAGGTACCCCACTGGTAACAAGACCTTGGTCTGAATATACTCCATGGACTACAACCCTCTGTGGTCTGTCCCTCAGCCACTGCCTAATCCATTCCACAATATGGGAGTCCAAGCCCAAAGACTGCACTTTATTGATAAGCCTTCTATGTGGGACAGTATCAAAAGCCTTACTAAAGTCCAGATAAGCGATGTCTACTGCACCTCCACCGTCTATTATTTTAGTCACCCAATCAAAAAAATCAATAAGATTAGTTTGACATGATCTCCCTGAAGTAAACCCATGCTGTTCTTCATCTTCCAATCCATGGGATTTTAGATGTTCCACAATCCTCTCCTTAAGTATGGTTTCCATTAATTCCCCCACTATTGATGTCAGGCTTACTGGCCTATAGTTTCCCGATTCCTCCCTACTACCTTTCTTGTCAATGGGCACAACATTTGCTAATTTCCAATCTTCTGGGACGACTCCTGTTGCCAGTGATTGGTTAAATAAATAAGCAGTAGTGGCACTGGTGGTAACAGTGGCAGTGGTAGTAGTAGCAGCACTGGTGATAATGGTGGCAGTGATAGTAGTGGCACTGGTGGTAACAGTGGCAGTGGTAGTAGTAGCAGCACTGGTGATAATGGTGGCAGTGGTAGTAGTGGCACTGGTGGTAACAGTGGCAGTGGTAGTAGTAGCAGCACTGGTGATAATGGTGGCAGTGGTAGTAGTAGTGGCACTGGTGGTAATGCTGGCAGTGGTAGTAGTAGTGGCACTGGTGGTAATGCTGGCAGTGGAAGTAGTAGTGTTACTCGTGATAATGGTGGCGGTAGCAGAGGTGATGTGCTCCGTCATACACTGAAGATCTAATAGAGACAACTCCAGGACACAGAGTTGCAGCCTCGGTGCTTCTGCTGACGGCTCGGTCTCCTCATTACCTATACAGCATCTGCTCATTACAGGCGGCGCCGCTTATCCGCTCGACTCACAGCCGCCTTATTTTGTAAATCTCCATCTATGTAAATAATGGTGAAATGCAGAGCAGAAGATGTAATGATGAGAATGAATATTCATGAGGCATCTCCTCCAGTGATGAGAACGAAGAAATCCAAAGAACTTTCATCTCCGACATAAAACGCAGAAATAACGAGACTCGCTGTTAATTATGTGGAGAGAAAGTAATCTCAGTGCAGCTCCGGATAATCAGTCAGGAATATGGAGAGAGGTCGTCCTGAGTGGAGACCCCCGACCCTGCCCCTTCCACATCATCAGCACTCCTTAAATACTCTGTGCTGCTGTGTCGACTCTTTTCCTCATGTTTATTTGCAGGATGAGATGAATGGTTGTAATATCGAAATAGGACAAGTGAGCACAATCAGCAGCCACAATAATGAGTGCTGCTCTGTAGTGAGACCACGCCGGGGTGAGGGACCGCTACCCTGGCCTGATGACCAGTGTCCTGCCTTATGAGACTGCTCCTCGAGGCCCCTAAAACCAATGGTCTGCCTTATGAGACTGCTCCTCCAGGCCCCTAAACCAATGGCCTGCCTTATGAGACTGCTCCTCCAGGCCCCTAAAGCCAATGTCCTGCCTTATGAGACTGCTCCTCCAGGCCACTAAACAATGGTCTGCCTTATGAGACTGCTCCTCCAGGCCCCTAAACCAATGTCCTGCCTTATGAGACTGCTCCTCCAGGCCCCTAAACCAATGGTCTGCCTTATGAGACTGCTCCTCCAGGCCCCTAAACCAATGGTCTGCCTTATGAGACTGCTCCTCCAGGCCCCTAAACCAATGGTCTGCCTTATGAGACTGCTCCTCCAGGCCCCTAAACCAATGGCCTGCCTTATGAGACTGCTCCTCCAGGCCCCTAAACCAAATGGTCTGACTTATGAGACTGCTTCTCCAGGCCCCTAAAGCCAATGTCCTGCCTTATGAGACTGCTCCTCCAGGCCCCTAAACCAATGGTCTGCCTTATGAGACTGCTCCTCCAGGCCCCTAAACCAATGGCCTGCCTTATGAGACTGCTCCTCCAGACCCCTAAACCAATGGCCTGCCTTATGAGACTGCTCCTCCAGGCCCCTAAACCAAATGGTCTGACTTATGAGACTGCTTCTCCAGGCCCCTAAACCAATGGTCTGCCTTATGAGACTGCTCCTCCAGGCCCCTAAACCAATGGTCTGCCTTATGAGACTGCTCCTCCAGGCCCCTAAACCAATGGCCTGCCTTATGAGACTGCTCCTCCAGGCCCCTTAAACCAATGTCCTGCCTTATGAGACTGCTCCTCCAGACCCCTAAACCAATGTCCTGCCTTATGAGACTGCTCCTCCAGTCCACTAAAACCAATGGCCTGCCTTATGAGACTGCTCCTCCAGGCCCCTAAACCAAATGGTCTGACTTATGAGACTGCTCCTCCAGGCCCCTAAACCAATGGCCTGCCTTATGAGACTGCTCCTCCAGGCCCCTAAAACCAATGTCCTGCCTTATGAGACTGCTCCTCCAGGCCCCTAAAACCAATGTCCTGCCTTATGAGACTGCTCCTCCAGTCCACTAAAACCAATGGCCTGCCTTATGAGACTGCTCCTCCAGGCCACTAAAACCAATGGCCTGCCTTATGAGACTGCTCCTCCAGGCCCCTAAAACCAATGGTCTGTCTTATGAGACTGCTCCTCCAGGCCCCTAAACCAACTGTCTAACTTATGAGACTGCTCCTCCAGGCCCCTAAACCAATGGTCTGACTTATGAGACTGCTCCTCCAGGCCCCTAAACCAAATGGTCTGACTTATGAGACTGCTCCTCCAGGCCCCTAAACCAATGGCCTGCCTTATGAGACTGCTCCTCCAGGCCCCTAAAACCAATGGCCTGCCTTATGAGACTGCTCCTCCAGGCCCCTAAACCAAATGGTCTGACTTATGAGACTGCTCCTCCAGGCCCCTAAACCAATGGCCTGCCTTATGAGACTGCTCCTCCAGGCCCCTAAACCAATGGCCTGCCTTATGAGACTGCTCCTCCAGGCCCCTAAACCAATGTCCTGCCTTATGAGACTGCTCCTCCAGGCCCCTAAACCAATGTCCTGCCTTATGAGACTGCTCCTCCAGGCCCCTAAACCAATGGCCTGCCTTATGAGACTGCTCCTCCAGGCCCCTAAACCAATGGTCTGCCTTATGAGACTGCTCCTCCAGGCCCCTAAACCAATGTCCTGCCTTATGAGACTGCTCCTCCAGGCACCTAAAACCAATGTCCTGCCTTATGAGACTGCTCCTCCAGGCCCCTAAAACCAATGTCCTGCCTTATGAGACTGCTCCTCCAGTCCACTAAAACAAATGGCCTGCCTTATGAGACTGCTCCTCCAGGCCACTAAAACCAATGGCCTGCCTTATGAGACTGCTCCTCCAGGCCCCTAAAACCAATGGTCTGTCTTATGAGACTGCTCCTCCAGGCCCCTAAACCAATGGCCTGCCTTATGAGACTGCTCCTCCAGGCCCCTAAACCAACTGTCTAACTTATGAGACTGCTCCTCCAGGCCCCTAAACCAATGGTCTGACTTATGAGACTGCTCCTCCAGACCCCTAAAACCAATGGTCTGTCTTATGAGACTGCTCCTGGCCCCTAAAACCAATGTCCTGACTTATGAGACTGCTCCTCCAGGTCCCTAAACCAATGGCCTGCCTTATGAGACTGCTCCTCCAGACCCCTAAACCAATGGTCTGACTTATGAGACTGCTCCTCCAGGTCCCTAAACCAATGGTCTGACTTATGAGACTGCTCCTCCAGACCCCTAAAACCAATGGCCTGCCTTATGAGACTGCTCCTCCAGACCCCTAAAGCCAATGGCCTGACTTATGAGACTGCTCATCCAGACTCCTAAAATCAATGGCCTGCCTTATGAGACTGCTCATCCAGGCCCCTAAAACCAATGGTCTGTCTTATGAGACTGCTCCTCCAGGCCCCTAAAACCAATGGCCTGACTTATGAGACTGCTCCTCCAGGCCCCTAAAACCAATGGCCTGCCTTATGAGACTGCTCCTCCAGACCCCTAAAACCAATGGTCTGTCTTATGAGACTGCTCCTCCAGGCCCCTAAAGCCAATGTCCTGCCTTATGAGACTGCTCCTCCAGGCCCCTAAAACCAATGGTCTGCCTTATGAGACTGCTCCTCCAGACCCCTAAAACCAATGGTCTGTCTTATGAGACTGCTCCTCCAGGCCCCTAAAACCAATGGTCTTCCTTATGAGACTGCTCCTCCAGGCCCCAAAAACCAATGGTCTGCCTTTTGAGACTGCTCCTCCAGGCCCCTAAACCAACTGTCTAACTTATGAGACTGCACCTACAGGCCCCTATAGTCATTGGCCTGTCTTATGAGACTGCTCCTCCAGGCCCCTATAGTCATTGGCCTGCCTTATGAGACTGCTCCTCCAGACCCCTGTAGTCAATGGCCTGCCTTATGAGACTGCTCCTCCAGGCCCCTATAGTCATTGGCCTGCCTTATGAGACTGCTCCTCCAGGCCCCTGTAGTCAATGGCCTGCCTTATGAGACTGCTCCTCCAGGCCCCTGTAGTCAATGGCCTGCCTTATGAGACTGCTCCTCCAGGCCCCTGTAGTCAATGGCCTGCCTTATGAGACTGCTCCTCCAGGCCCCTATAGTCATTGGCCTGTCTTATGAGACTGCTCCTCCAGGCCCCTATAGTCATTGGCCTGCCTTATGAGACTGCTCCTCCAGACCCCTGTAGTCAATGGCCTGCCTTATGAGACTGCTCCTCCAGACCCCTGTAGTCAATGGCCTGCCTAGAGGGCATTCCAGATAAGTCAATAATAAAAGAGGGACTTAAAGGGGCATTCCAGCCAGAAATATTTTTCATATATCCACTAAATAGGTGATAATGGAGGGTCCAACCACTGGGATCCCCACTGAACCTTGTACCCCCTTCCCCCACCCAACCCTCGGACTGTCACTAGGAATGAAGCAGAAGTCGAGCACGCGCCTGCTGCCCCCTCAGGCCATAGCACTGATGGAAACAACAATTGTTTGAATGGAGTAAACTTTAAATTCCTGCTGGCTGTGGTCTAGGTCTGGTGGGAAGTGGGGGAACGGACCGCTTTTCTGGCAATTGTGGGAGTCCTTGCCATCAGACCAGCCCACTGAGCAACACATGAGGTGTCAAAGAAACCAGAAAGTGACATCTTGTAAACAGACTGATTTTTAACGGCTGTAGCTCAGAAACGGCTGGAAATTTTTAATATAGACCAAAATTAAAAAAATTATTTTTAGCCCAAAACGAGTAAAATACAATCTAAAAAAATAAAATGTGCAAAAAGTGAGTGATAATCATCGGTAAAGATAACTTTGTAGCAGTGGTGATGACCGCGTGCGCCGCCATGACTATACTGGGGTTTGGAGCATTCCTGACCAGCTTCTAACCAGCGATCTGTAATTGCCGTACACTCTCTACGACTCTCTGAGGGACGCGGCGCAGGAAACAACTTTTATTAAAAATATAAATAAGACGCTCTGGAGCTTTAGTGCCGATCGTCTGCTGTGTCTCGGTTTCAGTCTCTCAGTGGGACAATAATATCGGAGGGGAGACTGCGGTCGTTTTGGGAGAATATGCCGCGGCTGCAGTGACTTATTGAGCGTCTTTGCGGTTTAGTGTAATTAATCCAGAGACATTCAAAGTACCAAAGACCCAAAGAAAAAAAAGAAAAATAACTAAAAAGAAGCAAAAATAAGAGAAGTGCAATAAAGTAACCAAATATCCATAACGACATATTAATATCCATCACCGCATATACTGTAAATATCCACAACTGCATATACTGTAAATATCCATCACCGCATATACTGTAAATATCCACAACCGCATATACTGTAAATATCCACAACCGCATATACTGTAAATATTCACAACTGCATATACTGTAAATATCCACAACCGCATATACTGTAAATATATATCACTGTATATACTGTAAATATTCACAACTGCATATACTGTAAATATCCACAACCGCATATACTGTAAATATATATCACTGTATATACTGTAAATATCCACAAACGCATTTACTCTAAATATACATCACCGCATATACTGTAAATATCCATCACCGCATATACTGTAAATATCCACAACTGCATATACTGTAAATATAAATCACCGCATATACTGTAAATATCCATCACCACATATACTGTAAATATACAGTACAGACCAAAAGTTTGGACACACCTTCTCATTCAAAGAGTTTTCTTTATTTTCATGACTATGAAGGTATCAAAACTATGAATTAACACATGTGGAATTATATACATAACAAACAAGTGTGAAACAACTGAAAATATGTCATATTCTAGGTTCTTCAAAGTAGCCACCTTTCGCTTTGATTGCTGCTTTGCACACTCTTGGCATTCTCTTGATGAGCTTCAAGAGGTAGTCCCCTGAAATGGTCTTCCAACAGTCTTGAAGGAGTTCCCAGAGATGCTTAGCACTTGTTGGCCCTTTTGCCTTCACTCTGCGGTCCAGCTCACCCCAAACCATCTCGATTGGGTTCAGGTCCAGTGACTGTGGAGGCCAGGTCATCTGGCGCAGCACCCCATCACTCTCCTTCATGGTCAAATAGCCCTTACTTTCAAAGTTTTCCCAATTTTTCGGCTGACTGACTGACCTTCATTTCTTAAAGTAATGATGGCCACTCGTTTTCCTTTACTTAGCTGCTTTTTTCTTGCCATAATACAAATTCTAACAGTCTATTCAGTAGGACTATCAGCTGTGTATCCACCTGACTTCTCCTCAACGCCACTGATGGTCCCAACCCCATTTATAAGGCAAGAAATCCCACTTATTAAACCTGACAGGGCCCACCTGTGAAGTGAAGACCATTTCAGGGGACTACCTCTTGAAGCTCATCAAGAGAATGCCAAGAGTGTGCAAAGCAGTAATCAAAGCAAAAGGTGGCTACTTTGAAGAACCTAGAATATGACATATTTTCAGTTGTTTCACACTTGTTTGTTATGTATATAATTCCACATGTGTTAATTCATAGTTTTGATGCCTTCATAGTCATGAAAATAAAGAAAACTCTTTGAATGAGAAGGTGTGTCCAAACTTTTGGTCTGTACTGTACATAACCGCATACACTGTAAATATCCACCAACGCATATACTGTAAATATCCATCACCACATATACTGTAAATATCCATCACCATATATACTGTAATTATACATAACCGCATATTCTGTAAATATCCATCACCACATATACTGTAAATATCGATAACCGCATATACTGTAAATATCCACAACTGCATATACTGTAAATATCCATCACCTCATACACCGTATATATCCATCACCGCATATACTGTAAATATACATCACCGCATATACTGTAAATATCCATCACTGCATATACTGTAAATATCCATCACTGCATATACTGTAAATATACATCACCACATATACTGTAAATATACATAACCGCATATACTGTAAATATCCATCACCGCATATACTGTAAATATCCACAACTGCATATACTGTAAATATCCATCACCGCATATACTGTAAATATCCATCACTGCATATACTGTAAATATACATCACCACATATACTGTAAATATACATAACCGCATATACTGTAAATATCCACAACTGCATATACTGTAAATATCCATCACCGCATATACTGTAAATATCCATCACCGCATATACTGTAAATATACATCCAGCATATTCCACCTGATGACTGTTGGCAGTCTGACCTCTGGAACTGAAGGTTCACCACCCCAGCCCCTAACTGCAGAGTGGCGCAATCTGGCGGCACAGGAGACGGCAGTGCAGCTCTACTTGTGTTCTCTGCACAGCTGGACTCAATCAGCTCCAAGCCCCTTATTCTAGAACTTACTGAGGCACCAAGTCACAGTTGCCATCAAGCGCAGGTCACATGGGCTGCCGCATGATATATGCTGTGGATTTGTTACAAGTGTATACAATGATGATAATCCTGGTAACTAAACTCATCAGGACAGGTCTTCTGACCTAATTGTTTGGTACAATGTATCGGTGCAGGTAAAGTGTATCAATCTAGAATCTGAGCACATCAAATCACAGAGGATTTTAGAGGCCGGATAAACTGAATCAAAGCCTCAGCTGTGAGAAGAATTAGGTCTGAATGAGTTTCCAACTAAACAGTAAATGTTTCCTGTCACCGACAGCATGCAGAGATCTTGAAAATTGTGAAGAATTGAAAGATAAAATATTTACGCCAGAATTCTTCTGATAACTTCTTTATGTCCTCCCATGATTCCATTGCTCTTTCTGCTCATCCTGAGCTTCCTCATGCTCTAGGGGTTGTCACCCAGCACATGCTACCTGTGTAGAACACACTGTGGGACGACTCCTGCACTGATGTTACGTCTTTATATCAATCGCTCATTCCAAAATGTTTACTGGCCCTTTAAGGGGCTGCTTCTTGCGTGCATTGCAGTCGGGGTTGTCACATATACAACACGTGACATTTACAGCAATTATGTTCCCTGCACTAAGTAATGACAGGAGACGTTTACATCGCACATCAAGCCGTCATGGAGCGTTAACCGCGTTTTTTGCGGAAATAGCACGCGACGCTGATGACAGGGGTAAAAACTGTGTGTAAATAGTCAGACGGCAGGGACCCTGAAGAGCGCTCTCCGGAGAGGTGGAGGCGCTGCTTCCATACAGCACGAGAGAAAGGCGCAGCTTGAGCGGAGAATTCTCCATTTAAGCGAGAGATGTTTGTTTATATTCACGGTTGGCGCACAATAAGCGAGCGCGATGTGATTATGAAAATCCTGGCGAGGCGGAAAATAACACCTCTTCAGAAAATCACGTCTCTAAAGTCTTAAGTCATTACACTATGCATGTCGGAGGATGGTGGTTATCAGCCGCAATGGGACGGCCCAGGCTGTGCTGACAGGCATCAGGGGGCTCCTAACAACCCAGGTTCTACCAGGGGCATTGGCCCCTCAACACCATGAACATCCCTCAGCAGAACTGTACTATGTGACTGCATGTAACGTTAGGAGTATCTGTAGCTATAGGTTTATTTATTTTACTTAGGCTACTTTCACACTAGCGGCAACGGACTCCGGCAGGCTGTTCCAGCGGGTGAACGCGTGCCCCTGGACTGCAGCTCCGGCCCCACTGACTATAATGGGGGCGGAGTTCCGGCGGCAGTACGGCAGCGCATGCCGAGAGCCGGTCGGAATAAAAGTACGACATGTCGTAACGGAATCCCTAACGCTAGTGTGAACCCACCCTTACTTATATATCACTGACATCTCCCACAGCGCTGTACAGACATTCTCATCACTTATATATCGCTGACATATTCCACAGCGCTGTACAGACATTCTCATCACTTCTATATCACTGACATATTCCACAGCGCTGTACAGACATTCTCATCACTTATATATCACTGATATATTCTACAGCGCTGTACAGACATTCTCATCCCTTATATATCACTGACATATTCCACAGCGCTGCACAGACATTCTCATCACTTATACATCACTGATATATTCCACAGCGCTGTACAGACATTCTCATCCCTTATATATCACTGACATATTCCACAGCGCTGTACAGACATTCCCATCCCTTATATATCACTGACATACTCCACAGCGCTGTACAGACATTCTCATCCCTTATATATCACTGACATATTCCACAGCGCTGCACAGACATTCTCATCACTTATACATCACTGACATATTCCACAGCGCTGTACAGACATTATCATCACTTATATATCACTGACATATTCCACAGCGGTGTACAGACATTCTCATCACTTATATATCACTGACATATTCCACAGCGCTGCACAGACATTCTCATCACTTATATATCACTGATATATTCCACAGCGCTGTACAGACATTCTCATCCCTTATATATCACTGACATATTCCACAGCGCTGTACAGACATTCCCATCCCTTATATATCACTGACATACTCCACAGCGCTGTACAGACATTCTCATCCCTTATATATCACTAACATATTCCACAGTGCTGTACAGACATTCTCATCACTTATATATCACTGACATATTCCACAGCACTGTACAGACATTCTCATCACTTATATATCACTGACATATTCCACAGCACTGTACAGACATTCTCATCACTGATATATCACTGACATATTCCACAGCGCTGTACAGACATTCTCATCCCTTATATATCACTGACATATTCCACAGCGCTGTACAGACATTCTCATCACTTATATATCACTGACATATTCCACAGCACTGTACAGACATTCTCATCACTTATATATCACTGACATATTCCACAGCGCTGTACAGACATTCTCATCACTTCTATATCACTGACATATTCCACAGCGCTGTACAGACATTATCATCACTTATATATCACTGACATATTCCACAGCACTGTACAGACATTCTCATCACTTATATATCACTGACATATTCCACAGCGCTGTACAGACATTCTCATCCCTTATATATCACTGACATATTCCACAGCGCTGTACAGACATTCTCATCACTTCTATATCACTGACATATTCCACAGCGCTGTACAGACATTCTCATCACTTATATATCACTGACATATTCCACAGCACTGTACAGACATTCTTATCACTTATATATCACTGACATATTCCACAGCACTGTACAGACATTCTCATCACTTATATATCACTGACATATTCCACAGCGCTGTACAGACATTCTCATCACTTCTATATCACTGACATATTCCACAGCGCTGTACAGACATTCTCATCACTTCTATATCACTGACATATTCCACAGCACTGTACAGACATTCTCATCACTTATATATCACTGACATATTCCACCGCGCTGTACAGACATTCTCATCACTTCTATATCACTGACATATTCCACAGCGCTGTACAGACATTCTCATCACTTCTATATCACTGACATATTCCACAGCTCTGTACAGACATTCTCATCACTTATATATCACTGACATACTCCACAGCTCTGTACAGACATTCTCATCACTTATATATCACTGACATATTCCACAGCGCTGTACAGACATTCTCATCACTTATATATCACTGACATACTCCACAGCGCTGTACAGACATTCCTATCCCTTATATATCACTGACAGATTCCACAGCTCTGTACAGACATTCTCATCACTTATATATCACTGACATATTCCACAGAGCTGTACAGACATTCTCATCACTATATATCACTGACATATTCCACAGCGCTGTACACACATTCTCATCACTTATATATCACTGACATATTCCACAGCGCTGTACAGACATTCTCATCACTTATATATCACTGACATATTCCACAGAGCTGTACAGACATTCTCATCACTTATATATCACTGACATATTCCACAGCGCTGTACAGACATTCTCATCACTTATATATTCCACAGTCCCTTTCCCAATATATAAGGTATAGTGTTTGTAGTGTGAATAGTATATGTAGAGTGTAAAGTGTATGTAGCATGTATAGTGTGTGTAGTATATGTGGTGTGTATAGTATATATATATATATATATATATATATATAAAGTGTTTGTATAGTGTATGTAGTGTATATAGTATACAGTATATATATATAGTGTTTGTATAGTGTATATAGTATATATATATAAAGTGTTTGTATAGTGTATGTAGTGTATATATATATATATATATATATATATCTATATAAAGTGTTTGTATAGTGTATGTAGTGTATATAGTATATATATATATATATATATATATATATCCATAAGGAAAATCTGGCAGCACTCCCTTCAGCAGTATCACAGGGTGCAGGCGGTGGTCCCTCGATTCAGGACGGAAGATAAGAAAGAAGATCCGCAGCACTCCTTGAAAGATAAAATGTTCTCTTTATTCACACATATCAAATATTGACAACGTTTCGGTTCTCTCACAGAACCTTTCTCAAGTCACTGACTTGAGAAAGGTTCTGTGAGAGAACCGAAACGTTGTCAATATTTGATATGTGTGAATAAAGAGAACATTTTATCTTTCAAGGAGTGCTGCGGATCTTCTTTCTTTTATATATATATATATATATATATATATATATATATATATATAAAGTGTTTGTATAGTGTATGTAGTGTATATAGTATATAATATATATTTATTTATTTATATAAAGTGTTTGTATAGTGTATGTAGTGTATATAGTATATAATATATATATATATTTATATAAAGTGTTTGTATAGTGTATGTAGTGTATATAGTATATAATATATATATTTATTTATATAAAGTGTTTGTATAGTGTATGTAGTGTATATAGTATATAATATATATATATATATATATATATATATGAAAAGTGTTTCTATAGTGTATGTAGTGTATATAGTATATAATATATATATATATATATATATATTTATTTATATAAAGTGTTTCTATAGTGTATGTAGTGTATATTGTGGCAGTGGAGCTGCCAGAGGGCCCTTGAAATGGTGTAACTCAGAGGAAGCCGGGTGAGAAGAAGAAAGGCTGTTAAATAGGGCGTTCCCTCCGTGTATCAGCCAGGCCGGTAATGAGAGGTATTTAGCAGCTGAGGAGCTCAGGTTAAGGTGGGCTCCCCGTCTGGGGAAGGAGCAGGCTGCTCCAAGGCCTGTGGGGACCCTCTGACCCTGTGTAGGGTAATGTCACTACCAGAGCTTTGGGACGTTCTCACAGCTCTGTTTCTCCACCCCTGTGATGATGTCACTACTAGAGCTTGGAGGAGTTCTCACTGCTCTGTTTCTCCTCCCCTGTGATGAAGTCTTTACTTTGTTTCCTTCCTCCCAGCTGTTCCTCCTGCGTTTGATTTCCCTGCCTTTAAATCACCCCTCCTCCTATTGTAGGGCGTGGATTATAGTTCTCATTTCAGTTGTAGCTCTTGCTTGAGTATCTTCACTTGTAGCTATCAGTTCACTGGACCTGTGTTCTGCTGCAGCAAGCACTCCGGATATTGCCAGCTGTCCTTGGATCCGTCTTCTCTGCGGCTGCAGCTCCTTCAGCTAAGTGTGCAGACATTGTTGTGTACCTGGTTATTTTCTGACTGGATCTGAGGTGGCCACGGTTCCCTCCATATACTGAGCAGGGCACCGGTGGCCGTTCCCCTTCCACTATTGTAGGGGTTACAGTAGTCATCAGTCTTAGGTACGCGGGCATGCCTCGTTCCGCCATTTGGATCCGGGCATGTGCTTTAGCAGCATAGGGAGAGCTTTGAGGGTCTGACAGGGGTCACCCTTTATCCTCCCTAGTTTGGGTCCGGTCAGTAGCTCTTTTTACTGTGTATACTCTTGTTGCTCACATACAGCCGTGACAGGTAAGCACTGGTGGTGTTTTGCTAGCTGGGGGGTAGACCCAGATCCCAATAGAGAGGGAAAACTACCGTGTAGTCAGTGGCCGGTGGCCGAGGATTTACATTTGTTATATGTTTTGTCTGCTGTAAAAGTGTCAATAAAGCTGGTTGAGGCCACTTTTCACCCAAATCTGCAGTGTTGGAGCGGCTTCTTGAGGTGTGCCACCGTGGAAGCTGAGAAGATGGAGATCCTGGAGCGCTAAGTGACCCCGAGCTGTTACAATATGAACAGGAGAAATCACACAATCATCCCACCTGACTTCATCTGATTTTTATGCCCTTCCCACATGCCACAGATTGGAGCTAGGTGCTGGAAATGTCATCATCTGCAGATCGTAGCGATACCTGCTATAACCTTATAGCTTCTCCTTCTCAGTGCCGCAGTTCCAATGCTAAGAAGCCTATGTGTCCATAGACAGCCTGACTATAATTGCCCTGAGGGGGGCGCTGTCCTCTTCAATACGCCCGAATTCTTGCAGCATATACTGTAGGCTAGTAGACGTATGGCCCTATAGCTATGGAAAGCCTCTAAATTTATTTTGGGGCCTGATCTGGGGTCTTGAATTATTTTGGATGATCTCTCTGGGTGTTGTAGTGCACCTTTTACTGGATTACCTTCTTTGCTCACAATCTCTGTGCTTCTTTGGGTCGTCTGATCCGGTGGCTGCTTTCATAGCTGTGCCCCATATTACCCCACACACACCCGGACCTCCGGCGGTTCTGCAGAGACCTGAGATGTACTCGTCTGAGCTGCAGGAACTACAGCATACCATCAGGGGCCCAGCGTCCCTCATAATCTCAGGTAAGTCCTATCTATGGCAATACACTGTAACAAACCCTCAGCTTGTTTGTTAGGGTGGAGTAAGAGGCATACAGTGACTGTTCTGTAGCTATGTCAGTAGGGGATGACTGGTCACGTGTAGCTGGTGGGCACCACCAACCAGGAGGGCAGAACCCCAATTTACATCCTAAAGAAATGGACCATGACTCGACCCTGTGACAACATTTTATAATTCCCATCTCCACTCAATGTCCTCATAGCACAATGAACTGTTGCAGCAGAGATCAGCGGCATGCAGGACGCCACTTACCACATGGAGGATTTTATTTTCTGTTTCATACACAGTGCAATCCTGAGAAAAGACAAAAAACAATCAGAAAAAGATTAACATTAAAACTAAAACCTTTTATATTTTCCTAGAAATTCACACAGAGATAAGCGGTGCCTCGTCAGCAAAAATCTGAGGGATAATGACATCATGTGCACATGAGCAACCTCCATATTCGTTACACAAACATTTACTGGAAAGAAGAGCAAATATCAATCATCAATATTACATGTCACATGTAGGATAAATCCTGTATAGTGAGTAATACAGGATAAGTAATGTATGTACACAGTGACTGCACCAGCAGAATAGTGAGTGCAGCTCTGCAGTATAATACAGGATGTAACTCAGGATCAGTACAGGACAAGTAATATATGTACACAGTGACTGCACCAGCAGAATAGTGAGTGCAGCTCTGGAGTATAATACAGGATGTAACTCAGGATCAGTGCAGGATAAGCAATGTATGTACACAGTGACTGCACCAGCAGAATAGTGAGTGCAGCTCTGGAGTATAATACAGGATGTAACTCAGGATCAGTACAGGATAAGTAATGTATGTACACAGTGACTGCACCAGCAGAATAGTGAGTGCAGCTCTGGAGTATAATACATGATATAACTCAGGATCAGTACAGGATAAGTAATGTATATACACAGTGACTGCACCAGCAGAATAGTGAGTGCAGCTCTGGAGTATAATACAGGATGTAACTCTGGATCAGTGCAGGATAAGTAATGTATGTACACAGTGACTGCACCAGCAGAATAGTGAGTGCAGCTCTGGAGTATAATACAGGATGTAACTCAGGATCAGTACAGGATAAGTAATGTATGTACACAGTGACTGCACCAGCAGAATAGTGAGTGCAGCTCTGGAGTATAATACAGGATGTAACTCAGGATCAGTACAGGATAAGTAATGTATGTACACAGTGACTGTACCAGCAGAATAGTGAGTGCAGCTCTGGAGTATAATACAGGATGTAACTCAGGATCAGTACAGGATAAGTAATGTATGTACACAGTGACTGCACCAGCAGAATAGTGAGTGCAGCTCTGGAGTATAATACAGGATGTAACTCAGGATCAGTGCAGGATAAGTAATGTATGTACACAGTGACTGCACCAGCAGAATAGTGAGTGCAGCTCTGGAGTATAATACAGGATGTAACTCAGGATCAGTACAGGATAAGTAATGTATGTACACAGTGACTGCACCAGCAGAATAGTGAGTGCAGCTCTGGAGTATAATACAGGATGTAACTCAGAATCAGTACAGGATAAGTAATGTATGTACACAGTGACTGCACCAGCAGAACAGTGAGTGCAGCTCTGGAGTATAATACAGGATGTAACTGAGTATCAGTACAGGATAAGTAATGTATGTACACAGTGACTGCACCAGCAGAATAGTGAGTGCAGCTCTGGAGTATAATACAGGATGTAACTCAGGATCAGTACAGGATAAGTAATGTATGTACACAGTGACTGCACCAGCAGAATAGTGAGTGCAGCTCTGGAGTATAATACAGGATGTAACTCAGGATCAGTACAGAATAAGTAATGTAATGTATGTACACTGTGACTCCACCTGCAGAATAGGGAGTGCAGCTCTGGAGTATGATACATGATGTAACTCAGGATCAATGCAGGATAAGTAATGTAATGTATGTACACAGTGACTCCACAAGCAGAATAGGGAGTGCAGCTCTGGAATATAATACAGGATGTAACTCCGGATCAGTACAGGATAAGTAATGTATATACACAGTGACTGCACCTGCAGAATAGTGAGTGCAGCTCTGGAGTATAATACAGGATGTAACTCAGAATCAGTACAGGATAAGTAATGTAATGTATGTACACAGTGACTGCACCTGCAGAATAGTGAGTGCAGCTCTGGAGTATAATACAGGATGTAATTCACTATTCTGCTGGTGCAGTCACTGTGTACCTACATTACTTATCCTGTACTGATCCTGAGTTACATCCTGTATTATACTCCAGAGCTGCACTCACTATTCTGCTGGTGCAGTCACTGTGTACCTACATTACTTATCCTGTACTGATCCTGAGTTACATCCTATGGCCTCATGCACACGACAGTATTTTTTCACGGTCCGCAAAACGGGGTTCCGTTGGTCCGTGATCCGTGACCGTTTTTTCGTCCATGGGTCTTCCTTGATTTTTGAAGGATCCACGTTTTGGTGTCCTCCTGACCGTGCGGAGCCAAACAGATCCGTCCTGACTTACAATGCAAGTCAATGTGGACGGATCCGTTTGACGTTGATACAATATGGTACAATTGCAAACGGATCCGTCCCCCATTGACTTTCAATGTAAAGTCAGGAGTTAAAATACCATAGGATCAGAGTTTTCTCCAATCTGATTGTATATTTTAACTTGAAGCGTCCCCATCACCATGGGAACGCCTCTATGTTAGAATATACCATCGGATTTGAGTTAGATGGTGAAACTCAAATCCGACAGTATATTCTAACACAGAGGCGTTCCCATAGTGATGGGGACGCTTCAAGTTAGAATATCCTACGAACTGTGTACATGACTGCCCCCTGCTGCCTGGCAGCACCCGATCTCTTACAGGGGGCTGTGATCCGCACAATTAACCCCTCAGGTGCCACACCTAAAGGGTTAATTGTGCGTATCATAGCCCCCTGTAAGAGATCAGGTGCTGCCAGGTCGGAGGGGGCAGACACCCTCCCTCCCCAATATTATATTCATTGGTGGCCAGTGCGGCCTCCCCTCTCCCCCCCCCCAGTTAAAATCACGTTTCGAATCCCCCATCATTGGTGGCCAGTGCGGCCTCACCTCTCCCCCCCCTAGTTAAAATCACGTTCCCCCATCATTGGTGGCAGTGGAGAGTTCCAATCGGAGTCCCAGTTTAATCGCTGGGGCTCCGATCGGTAACCATGGAAACCAGGACGCTACTGCAGTCCTGGTTGCCATGGTTACTTAGCAATGTTTAGAAGCATTATACTTACCTGCGAGCTGCGATGTCTGTGTCCGGCCGGGAGCTCCTCCTACTGGTAAGTGAAAGGTCTGTGCGGCGCATTGCTTATAGCACAGACCTTTCACTTACCAGTAGGAGGAGCGCCCAGCTGGTCACAGACATCGCAGCTCGCAGGTAAGTATAATGCTTCTAAACATTGCTAAGTAACCATGGCAACCAGGACTGCAGTAGCGTCCTGGTTGCCATGGTTACCGATCGGAGCCCCAGCGATTAAACTGGGGCTCCGATCGATATGCCCCCATTGTCTGTGATGGGAATACCCCTTTAACATAAGCTAATATGAGAAAGGCTGTTAGTTGCTTAGAGTTAATTTGGGTTCCTTTCTGGCCTTGCAGATTATTACCTACTGTTGGAGTGATCTTTGTGAGTTGAACTACTCCTTGGGAGGATAATAATGATCTAGAATTTTCTCTATTTGTACCCAATGTGTCTGACTGTGTATTGTTGGAGCCCAGACTCTTTAGAGATGGTTTTGTAACCTTTTTTAACCTGATGAGCATCAACAACTTTTCTTATGAGGTCCTCAGAAATCTCCCTTGTTCCTGCCATGATACACTTCCACAGACATGTTGTGAAGATCAGAATTCAATAGATTTATGTTCTTTACATAAAACAGGTCGCTCGCTCACACCTGATTGTCATCCCATTGATTGAATACACCCGACTCTAATTTCACCTGCAGATTATTTGCTAGTCCGGAAGGTTCACATACTTTTACCGCTCACAGACATGTGACATTAGATTATTTTCTTCAATATATGAATGACCAAGTCTAATATCTGTGACTCATTTGTTTGATTTGGTTCTTTATCTACCTTTAAAAATTGTGTGAAAACCTGTTGTAGCTTTAGGTCAAATTTATGCAGAAATATAGAACATTCTAAAGGGTTGACAAACTTCCAAGGACCATTGTATCTATCAATCAATCAATCAAATAAGCTTTGTTGGCACGACAAAACATTGCCAAAGGAAGTAGGAGATAATTGGGTAGGGATTGGGGATAGGGACACACCCAGGTTTGGAGTATAGGGTAGGTTTGGGGGCTGGGCACACATTCAGGGTGGGGGTATAAGAATCTGTGACATATCAGGCTCCTCTCAGTCTACGGCAGGCATTGACATATTATGCTGCTATGGCCGCTGTGTTCTCCTCTTCCCCCTGCAGAAAGGAGAGTCATAGGGGTGAAGTCTGGGAAGAGATCAGACAGTCTCCTGAAGCATCTTCCTCATGAGTATTTGGGGCCCCACAGCAGGAAGTGGGCCTCATCCTCCACAGTCTCCTGGTCCCAATGCTGCTCTCCCTGGGCTTGGAGTTCTGTTGATTCGATGAGCAGGCTGTGGGCTCTCAGTCTGTACCGGCTCAGGATCTGTCGGTCTCTTGGATTGGAGAGTTTCTCCAGATATGGGGCCAGTTTGTACTCCCTCTGCAGGCTCTGGTATACTGTCAGCTTCTGTGATGTTCTTATGTTGTTCCTCCAGACAATGATATATCCCTCTTTGCCCTTGTGTATTGTCTTCTGGATTCCCCCTTTGTACTGGTTGGTGGCTTGGTCAGGTTGTGTCACGGATGAAGTTAGCAGATAGCTGGAACATATAAATAAACGAGCGACTGGCTTGATCCCAAACTAAGGAGCTTATAGGTGAGCCCTATAAAACCCTAAGAGCTCTCCCTGACTGCTAAGCACATGCAAGGGTCTGTATGGTAGACGATTGCATGCCCACGTACCTAATACTGTGTTACACCTGAAAATCCTATAATAGTGAGGGGACATGACCACCGGCTCCCTGCACTTAATACGGACGGAGTCAGGGTCACCTAGAATCAAGCCAGCAAGGAAACACAATAAAGTAAATGACTTATCTGAACAAACAGCAGAAGCAGCCACCAGCAGTGAACACCTCATCCAGGAAGTAGTATAAACCGCAAAGTGATGCAGTATGGGAGGGATTATAAAGGAAGACGATTAGTCGAAATAAGTGACACCTGGCAGAAGGAAAGGAGATGAGAAAGTGAAACCAAAACAAAGAACATCATACAAGAGGTAGAGAAGAACGTCTGCCAGATCTTCTCACAGAACCGGCGGTGACAGGTTGCACTGGTTGGTGGCTTGGTCAGACTGTACTGGTTGGGGGCTTGGCCAAGTTGTACTGGTTGGGAGCTTGGTCAGGTTGTCCTGGTTGGGGGCTTGGTCAGGCTGTGCTGGTTGGTGGCTTGGTTAGGCTGTCCTGGTTGGTGGCTTGGTCAGGTTATACTGGTTGGTGGCTTGGTCAGACTGTACTGGTTGTTGGTGGCTTGGTCGGACTGTACTAGTTGGTAGCTTGGTCAGGTTGTACTGGTTGGTGGCTTGGTCGGACTGTACTGGTTGGTAGCTTGGTCAGGTTGTACTGGTTGTTGGCTTGGTCGGACTGTACTGGTTAGTGGCTTAGCCAGGCTGTACTGGTTGGTGGCTTGGTCAGGCTGTCCTGGTGGGTGGCTTGGTCAGGCTGTCCTGGTGGGTGGGTGGCTTGGACAGGCTGTACTGGTTGGTGGCTTGGTCAGGCTGCAGTGGTCGGTGGCTTGGTCAAGCTGGGTTTGGGTGACTTGTTCAGGGGTGCCTAGTTTTCCTGCAGATTCTTGGTGTAGCAAGGCTGTGTGTGGTAGGAGCTGGGACTGCTGCTATGTAGATGATCTCTGAATGATAGCGCCCTCTTATGGACATCAAGGTTTAGTGGGAATCTGCCCAGCTCTGCTTGGCAGGCACTGGTTGAGGTGCTCCTGTGGACTGGAGAAGGTGTTTACACAATTCCAGGTGGAAAATTAAACCTATCTATCTCTATTTGCAGTAGGGCAGCCTAGTATCGAAAAATAGCAAATCCCATTATCTTATCGATTCAGGTACAAAAGTACAGATTATTGAAAGTTCGATACTCGGTGCAGCCCTACTGTCTGTCTTTCTATCTATCTATATCTTTGAGATCCTGCAGGAGTGTCGGGGACACTGGGAGGCCACTGGGATGCATTACGTCCTGGATACAAGACACATTTCTTGCGCTCTCCGAGGTCCTGAATGTTCTCAGAGACACATCCTGACCCCTGAATGTCCTGCAATGTATTGTATTCCTGTCAGTCCCATGTAACGTGTTCTGGTTTTACCACTGTGGGAGATATTGATAATTACACCTTATATAAAGGTGTAATTAATGTGTCCTGTAGCTGTCAGGTGAAAGCGGTGAAGCTTCTACTTCTCCAGTGGATGCTGGACATTATATCTTTGCTGTGTCTGTAGTAAATCTACAGCAGCCTCCATATATAACCACATTATACACTGTATGGAGAGAAGTCCTCTGCCCTCCACAGTTCACCTCCAGGAACTTTTCTGACCTCCCATCCTACATCCATAGGCATTAATATGGAGCTGGTCCCCGCTCTGCTCCTGTGGGAAAGTCACCTCTTTGCTCCTCTGGGAAGGTCGCCCCTTTGTTTTTTTGGGAGGCTTTTTTACAATCTTTTGGAGGGTGTCTGTGGAAATTTTTGTCCCTTAACCCAGGACACCATTTGTGAGTTCAGACCCTGATGACCTGATGGAGAGGGCTCAGCTCACAGTCTCTGTTCTGGTGTTGGATGGGGTTGAGGTCAGGACAATGTGCGGCTGGTAAAGTTCTTCCAGATTCACCCAACCATGCACTGGGGTTCAGTCATTGGGGAAAACAAAAGGGCCTTCCCCAAACTGTTCCCACAAAGTTGTCACCATACATTTGTCCACATGGAAGTGACTTGTGACAGGGATGGCATTATAATAAAGGACCATGCTGGAATTCAGGGAGCTCTTTACAATAAGCCTGCTAGAGGCTGGATGTTATACACTGTGGTAATGGTAGACTGCATGACTAGAGGCTGGATGTTATACACTGTGGTAATGGTAGACTGCATGGCTAGAGACTGGATGTTATACACTGTGGTAATGGTAGACTGCATGGCTAGAGGCTGGATGTTATACACTGTAGTAATGGTAGACTGCATGGCTAGAGGCTGGATGTTATACACCTGTGGTAATGGTAGACTGCATGGCTAGAGGCTGGATGTTATACACTGTAGTAATGGCAGACTGCATGGCTAGAGGCTGGATGTTATACACTGTAGTAATGGTAGACTGCATGGCTAGAGGCTGGATGTTATACACTGTGGTAATGGTAGACTGCACGGCTAGAGGCTGGATGTTATACACTGTGGTAATGGTAGACTGCACGGCTAGAGGCTGGATGTTATACACTGTAGTAATGGTAGACTGCATGGCTAGAGGCTGGACTTTTTTTATTAAAATATAAATAAATATTTTACATAATGGAAAACTTATCCAAACATAGCAATAAACCAAACAAGTGACATAACACAGAGTCTAGCAAAAATAGTATTCCCTTACCCGACCAGTCTCCCACCCCAAAAACCCCTATTTTACCTATTTACATATTAAAATGCTTACATGCTCATCTAAAATCCATATATACACTGCTCAAAAAAATAAAGGGAACACTTAAACAACACAATGTAACTCCAAGTCAATCACACTTCTGTGAAATCAAACTGTCCACTTAGGAAGCAACACTGAGTGACAATCAATTTCACATGCTGTTGTGCAAATGGGATAGACAACAGGTGGAAATTATAGGCAATTAGCAAGACACCCCCAATAAAGGAGTGGTTCTGCAGGTGGTGACCACAGACCACTTCTCAGTTCCTATGCTTCCTGGCTGATGTTTTGGTCACTTTTGAATGCTGGCGGTGCTTTCACTCTAGTGGTAGCATGAGACGGAGTCTACAACCCACACAAGTGGCTCAGGTAGTGCAGCTTATCCAGGATGGCACATCAATGCGAGCTGTGGCACGAAGGTTTGCTGTGTCTGTCAGCGTAGTGTCCAGAGCATGGAGGCGCTACCAGGAGACAGGCCAGTACATCAGGAGATGTGGAGGAGGCCGTAGGAGGGCAACAACCCAGCAGCAGGACCGCTACCTCCGCCTTTGTGCAAGGAGGAACAGGAGGAGCACTGCCAGAGCCCTGCAAAATGACCTCCAGCAGGCCACAAATGTGCATGTGTCTGCTCAAACGGTCAGAAACAGACTCCATGAGGGTGATATGAGGGCCCGACGTCCACAGGTGGGGGTTGTGCTTACAGCCCAACACCGTGCAGGACGTTTGGCATTTGCCAGAAAACACCAAGATTGGCAAATTCGCCACTGGCGCCCTGTGCTCTTCACAGATGAAAGCAGGTTCACACTGAGCACATGTGACAGACGTGACAGAGTCTGGAGACGCCGTGGAGAACGTTCTGCTGCCTGCAACATCCTCCAGCATGACCGGTTTGGCATTGGGTCAGTAATGGTGTGGGGTGGCATTTCTTTGGAGGGCCACACAGCCCTCCATGTACTCGCCAGAGGTAGCCTGACTGCCATTAGGGACCGAGATGAGATCCTCAGACCCCTTGTGAGACCATATGCTGGTGCGGTTGGCCCTGGGTTCCTCCTAATGCAAGACAATGCTAGACCTCATGTGGCTGGAGTGTGTCAGCAGTTCCTGCAAGACGAAGGCATTGATGCTATCGACTGGCCCGCCCGTTCCCCAGACCTGAATCCAATTGAGCACATCTGGGACATCATGTCTCGCTCTATCCACCAACGTCACGTTGCACCACAGACTGTCCAGGAGTTGGCAGATGCTTTAGTCCAGGTCTGGGAGGAGATCCCTCAGGAGACCGTCCGCCACCTCATCAGGAGCATGCACAGGCGTTGTAGGGAGGTCATACAGGCACGTGGAGGCCACACACACTACTGAGCCTCATTTTGACTTGTTTTAAGGACATTACATCAAAGTTGGATCAGCCTGTAGTGTGTTTTTCCACTTTAATTTTGAGGGTAACTCCAAATCCAGACCTCTATGGGTTAAAAAATTAGATTTCCTTTTTTTTTTTGTGTGATTTTGTTGTCCGCACATTCAACTATGTAAAGAACAAAGTATTTCAGAAGAATATTTAATTAATTCAGATCTAGGATGTGTTATTTTTGTGTTCCCTTTATTTTTTTGAGCAGTGTACAAAACATATATACAAACATATATACAAATGTAATAATTATATGCCAGCCGTATATAAAAAACAAATATACAAATATTCAAAACACAAGCAGAAACCTTAACCTTAAGGGCTCTTTCACACTTGCGTTATTGTCTTCCGGCATAGAGTTCCGTCGTCGGGACTCTATGCCGGAAGAATACTGATCAGGATTATCCTAATGCATTCTGAATGGAGAGTAATCCGTTCAGGATGCATCAGGATGTCTTCAGTTCCGGTACGGAACGTTTTTTGGCCGGAGAAAATACCGCAGCATGCTGCGCTTTTTGCTCCGGCCAAAAATCCTGAAGACTTGCCGCAACGCCGGATCCGGGATCAATGCCCATTGAAAGGCATTGATCCGGATCCGGCCTTAAGCTAAACGTCGTTTCGGCGCATTGCCGGACCCGACGTTTAGCTTTTTCTGAATAGTTACCATGGCTACCGGGACGCTAAAGTCCTGACAGCCATGGTAAGTGTAGCGGGGAGCGGGGGAGCAGCATACTTACCGTCCGTGCGGCTCCCCGGGCGCTCCAGAGTGACGTCAGGGCGCCCCAAGCGCATGGATCACGTGATCACATGGATCACGTCATCCATGCGCATGGGGCGCTCTGACGTCATTCTGGAGCGCCCGGGGAGCCGCACGGACTGTAAGTATACCGCTCCCCCGCTCCCCGCTCCTACTATGGCAACCAGGACTTTAATAGCGTCCTGGGTGCCATAGTAACACTGAAAGCATTTGGAAGACGGTTCCGTCTTCAAATGCTTTCAGTACACTTGCGTTGTTACGGATCCGGCAGGCACCTCCGGCAACGGAAGTGCATGCCGGATCCCAACAACGCAAGTGTGAAAGAGGCCTAACTTACTGCAAACAGACAAACTGACCACCCTCAAAGTTCAAGGGGAAAAGAAAACCCTGAGCTCTGTCAGTCCGTAAGTTCATCCCCAGTTGGACTGGGGTCGACCAGTTTGTATCACACATAATTTTTATATATTTTCCTTTTATTAAATATTATTATATATTTTTTTTATATTCCCCCCTTATATATAGGCCAACCGATGGAAGACCCCACCCTTTTGAACACCTCTATATTAAAGGGACAGTGAAGCAGGAAGTGGTCCATGCTTTCCAGCACGCCCCCACACTCCTCCCGGGGACAACCCCTTTCCTCAGAGTTCTTGCACTTCACATTATCCCTTACATATAGCTTTCCATGAAAGCAGCGGCAAGTCACATCCCAAACCTTCTTAGGGATTCTTTCTGAATTAAGCAAAAGTAGCCCACCCTCCAGATCCTGACTTGGTCAATCCTTCAAGGCCAGCGGAGCCTGGAAGAAAGAAGACAGGACCCCCCTGTCAAGGGAGCCCCTCAACATGGTCTCTATCTCAGTCCTTCTCAGGCCCCACCGCCTTATGATCTTCAGAACCGGGGCAACGTAAGCCGGGAGATGTCCATATGACGCACACAGGTCTTTCACACGCCCTCCTATCTCCCATTCCTGGAAGAAGGGCCGGAACCATTCCCTACAGGAAATTACCCACAAAGGAGCCCTCTCTTTCCAGAGGTTTGCAATGTTTATTTTCAAGAAGGTATTTGTTAAAAATACCACTGGGTTGACCATATCCAACCCGCCTAGTCTCCTTGTATGGTAAGTCACCTCTCTCCTGATTAGGTTCAGCCTATTTCCCCATAACATCTGGAAAAAGAGGCTGTAGACCGTAGCCCAGAGAGAGCCCGGCAAGACACAGACACTGCTCAGATATAAAAGCACAGGAATCAGGTAGGCTTTGCACAAGTGAACCCTTTCCCTGAGGGATAAAGACCATCCCTTCCAGCGGTCCACCTTTTGGGCGACATCTTTCAGTCTACCCTCCCAATTTTGTTGATGATAATCCTCATCTTGGCCAAAGTTGATGCCTAAGATCTTTACTGATTTCTGGGGTTCTGGAAGAGTGCCCTGGAGATCGAAGACAGGATCCCCTTCCCCCAGCCAGAGAGTCTTACATTTGTCCCGGTTAATCTGGGACCCGGAAACTTCCGAATAGCAATTCACCCCCGACATCACCCATCCCACCTCCTCTTCCGAAGAGGTAAAAATAGAGACATCATCAGCGTACGCTACCACCTTCAGAGATGGCCCCCCCCACCGCTAGTTCCATCCCCACCCCCGCCAACGGTCCACGATCTACCCTTCTGATGAAAGGATCGATTGCAAACAGGTACAGCAGAGGGCTTAAAGGACATCCCTGGCGGACCCTGGAAGCCATCTCAAAAGGACGATCCAGCCAACCATTAACCAACGGGAAACTCTCGGCCCCTTTGTACAAGGTTTTTAGCCAATCTACAATCCTCCCGGGTATACCATACCACAAGAGGACAGACCACAGGTATTCGTGATTCACTCGGTCAAAAGCCTTAGCCTGATCCAGGGATAACAAAAGCCCTTTCCAAAGACCCGCCCTGCTCCGTTCCACGGCCTCCCGGACACTGAGAACGGCGCTAAAAGCGCTCCGCCCGGGAACTGAACAATGCTGGGACCCCGAAAGGAGCTTCGGCGCAAATTTCGCCAGTCTGCAGAAGAGTATCTTTGCCACCAAAATCTTTCTGTCCACATTGAGAAGCGATATGGGTCTCCAATTCTCAATGCGGGATGGATCCTTACCCTTTGACAGAAGAATCAGGGCGGACTTACCCATTGACCTTGGCAGAGTGCCCGAGGAAAGACATTCATTATACACCTCGGTCAAGAGAGGAACTAATTGTTCCCTAAAAGTCTTATACCACTCGGATGTTAAGCCATCCGGACCTGGCGATTTTTTTGGGCCTAAGCCCATCAATGGCCAGTCTCACTTCCTCTTCCCTGATAGGTTCTGTCAAAATATCAAGAGAGGGGTCTATTCCCGCCATGGGAATCGCACCAGCCAAGAAAGCCGAAAGACTGTCCAGATTTAGTTCTTTCCTACCCAAGAGGTGAGAGTAGAAGGACCTGACGACCTCCAGGATCCCTGATTTGGACCTATTCAGGGAGCCTGTACTGTCAACGAGGCCCAACACTAGTTTACTTCTTACTGCCATCTTACAGTTCCCGTAAGGGTCAGGTATTTCCCGAAATCCCTCTCGGTAACCAAAGAGGTGTACCTATCATACTGACACCTCTTGAGCAAGGATTTTACACAAGAGATATCCTCACGCCTATCTCCAGTCGACACAAGTCTTTCAAGTTTCTTCCTCAGTTCCTGGTACAGACGGTATCTATCCCAGCTCCTGAGGTTAGAGAGCTTTTGGAAAAACCTTGCCGTCCTTTTTTTAAACATCTCCCACCACTCCGACTTACTGTTGCACATGTCCACCAAAGGTTCCTGGCTCTGAAGGAAATCCTCAAAGGATTGTCTTACCATTGCTTCTTCCAGGAGAGACGAATTCAACTTCCATATTCCTTTTCCCATGCGGGGAGTCTCTGTAACATTCAGAGAGAAACTAATTAAACAGTGATCGGAGAATTCCACTTCCTCAGCTTGTAAAGCCGAAAAAACAGCCTCCTCCTTCAAATAAAACCTATCTATTCTAGACCTACGATTTCCCTGATGAAAGGTGAAATCCACGTGATCCGGTTTGTGCCGTAAATGAGAATCCACCAGATGAGCTTCCTCAACTATTCTACTCAAGACGACGCCATCAGCATCCAGACCACCTCTGGAGACCCCCCTATCACAGACTCTAGTCACATTGTTAAAGTCTCCTCCAAAGATCACTTGTCGGCTGGTAAAAAGAAGAGGCTTAATCCTCATAAGAAGACATTTATGGTCCGACCTATTTTGTGGTCCATAGATGTTGATTAATCTTAATTCTTGTCTTCCCATGAGGACATCTAGAATCAGGCACCTTCCCATTTCCAACTCGATAATCCTCTTGCATTCTACTCTTTCGGCGGTTTTAAAAAGGACCGCCACCCCGCTACGTGGCTCAGCCGCAAGAGACCAGGATGACGGACCGAGCCGCCATTCCTGCTTGGCTTTCGCCAGCCACTCAACACTTGTTAACCAGGTCTCTTGCAAAAATAAAATATCAGCATCAATATGGCTGAAAAAATCAAAGGCCATAAAACGGGCCACGTCTGACTTAATGCTAGCAACATTAATACTTGCTAGCGTCAACAGGGTGAGTTCCGCCATCGTACATGATCGAATTGGATAGCTTTCTTTTTCCCCCCTCCACCACCACCCTCCTCATCATTATCTCCTGATCCTTCATTTTCCTTTTGCCTTTTCAGACACACTGATACATCCATACCGTTCTGTTTGCCCACGGAATCAGGCTTAGCCCCTCCTCCAGAAGAAGGATGGCAGGGCCCGGCAACCTGCGAGGAGGCCTTTGCGCCCTCCGGTACCACATCCTCCTCCTCCCTAACTGCAGTTGGGGGATCCTCGTCAAGGACCTGATACCGGTTGGAGAGATCCACAGGAGGGGCCCCGACTAATTCTTCCTCTGGCATCTGGTCAAGGGTGAGTGGGAGAGATGAATCCCACTCCAGAGAGGGCTTGCGACCCTCTCCTTTCTTTTTCCTCTTGCTCCGTTTGTTCCTCCTATCCCTCAACCACATCCTGTAATCCTCGTCCATGCTTTCGCCGTATGAGGATGCGGATGTAGCAGAGGGGTTGGCTTCCTCAGGCTGAACCCCAGGTCCTCCCTCCTCATCGCTGTACCCTGGGTCGCTACAACCTGGATCCCCAGCTAAAAGGCCTGCCAGAGGATCAACCAAGGGACCAGCTGCCGCCTGCTCCCTATCTCTACGGCGCTTTTCTTGCCGTTTAATCTTGGAAGGCCTTAAGTTCTTAACTGTACCCTGTCTGCTTCTTCCAGTGCTGGTATCACCGGCACTCGTCCCTTCACCAACTGGCCCAGTCCCGGCAGCAGGCCCTTCTTCAACAACAGACCCAGCTTCATGGCTAGCATCCGCTTGAGTCCGGGCCCGGCCCTGAGCCTTGTTGGAAAAGGCAAGCGGACAACGACTGAAGGGATGACCCAGGTCCCCGCACAGGTTACACCGAATCCGCCTACAGGATGCGGCAAGATGGCCAATGTCCCCACACTTTGCACACTTGCGAACGTCGCATTGTGCGCTAAAGTGGGTGGGACTACCACACGTATAGCAGACCTTCGGCTGTCCCTGATAGAAAACCATAATTCTATCTCTACCCAAGAAAGCAGAGGAGGGGATATGAGCAACTGAGTTGCCCTGTGCCCTCAGCTTTACGCTGAAGGTCCAGGCACCTGACCAGATGCCGTGAACATCCAAAACTTTGGTGGGGAATTGTCCAACCTCGCCATAACGACTGAGCCATGTCATAATGTCCACGCTAGAAAGTGATTTGTTACAGGTTAAGACCGTCACTTTCTTGACCATCGTCTGGCGGGTTATAGCCTGGACAGAAAATCCCCGCCAGGCCGGGGTGTTCTTTGCCAGCTCATATTTAGACCAGAAGAGCTCAAGCCCCTCTGGTCTAACAAGACTAACATCAAAACTCTTGGTGCCGTAGGGATGGATTAGGGCAAAGATGTCATTTGCCACAAAGCCCATCCCCAGGAGAAGCTCCACAACGTCTTTCCTAGAAGGCGTTGCTTCTTCACTCCTCCAAAAGAGATGGGCCACATTCCTACGGCTCCCCCCGGATGTAGGGAGAGACCAAACGGTCTCTCCCGCTCTTTCCTCTCGGAAGGTTCTCAGACCATGTCTCTCTGTCCAAAAAGACAGGTTAACCGGTTCACCCTCCACCTGCATGGAAGTCTCTTTCCCCTTCCTCAAAGCCTCCAAGAGGCGCCGTTGCAAGTTACCATTACCTGATTCCCTGGGCAAAGAGTCACCTGCAGCCACACTAGCATATGATCTCCTATTTGGACTTACACAATCCCCTGCTTCCCTTGCAACCTGCCTCCTCCCATCAGCCTCTTCCTCCTCGACTTCCGTATCTGCTGCATAAGCAGCTACCAATTCCTCATTCATACTCTCACCAGTTATATCTTCATTTGCCTCGCCATTCATTTCACTATTTACATCCTTATTTGTAACAATGTTCTCATTCATACTCTCATTCATACTCTCATTCATACTCTCATTTGCGTCTTTTCCTAAGTTACCACTCGCAACAACTTTTACCTTGCTTACAATCCCATCGCTCTTCACTCCCCTCAGACTGGTCAGGTTCCCTAGAGAAGTACTGGCGTCATTGGGTGCAGGGTTTGAAGGGCCCCCCATTTCAGGAACTGCGGAGGACTTCTTATCCCCCACACCCCTCACCCTCTCTGCAGCCCGCACAGTCCCTGAAGATTCTGCAACCTCCACAGACTTTACTGGTTTCTTTATAAACCTTCCAGATTTTGCTCTGGCCCTTTCAACTGTCTTTTTCTGAGCCTTGTCCGCAGCCATTCCATCCTTCACCTTGTCCGCAACACTGTTAGGGGTTTTAACCCTATCTGCTCCTGTGTTCTCCCTTCCACTGCAGGAAAGGGGGACACCTTCTGCCACCATCTCAGATTCATTCTCCTGTGCTGTTTGCCCGATTCTACTACAAGAACCGGGCTGGGCTCAGCAATGGGCTCAGAAGGCACAAAACGTAATACTTCTTCTTTTATGATCTTCTTTTTCTTTTCTCTTACCACCTCGTCCTCCGGGACCTCCTCGTCACCAAAATACAATTTGCCCACCGGGGATTCCAGCTGCCTGATCTCCACCATTAGTCTCCCCCCAGACCTGCCTTCATCCCCAGAGGATGACATAACTGGTTCAGAGGGGTCCCCTTGGCCACCCGGTAATGAGTCCACCTCTGATTCCACCGCCAACTCCTTCACCTTCCTCTGGCTTCCAGACCGCAGCCCTAACGGACTGGAGCCAGACATGCTTTCAAACCGATAGTCATTTTTGAATTTTTCCATAAACGGCCCTCCATTTTTCACTATAGAGGCCCTCTTTTCCTCCAAAGTCGCAATCTCCTCCTCCAGCTTCTCCAGCCTGGAGGAGAGGACCGCTCTTTTACTTCTTGGTAACATGTTGTCCTGAACTTTCACATCCTTATACTCCAATTTAAGTCATTTTAATTCCTTCTTTACCTCCTCATACTGGTTTAAAAAATACGCCACCCTTGATGAGTATAATGAGGGGGTTTCAGTGGGGCCCATGACACCCCAATTAAACAGTCTCCTGGCCTCTGCAGCTTGTACACCAGAGGAGATACCAGGAGAAGAACCAGAAACACCAGCAACCACACCAGGAGCTAAGTCACTGCTAGTTACACCTGAAGCACCCCTTCTGGGCTGAGGCACAGAAACACTACTCCCAGCCTCACATACCTCACCCTTTGGGGTTCCAGGCTCCATCCCTGCAGCTTTTCTTGGTCCAGAGACTTCGCAGGCTGCTTGTTCAGCAACCTGAGCCGCCGGCTCCGCTCTCTGCTCACCCGCTGCCTGCTCAGCAGCGGGACTTTCTTTTCCATCCAGCTTTCCTGGGTGCAGAGTTATCTGCTCTGAAGAGGAGCTCAGAGAGGATCCTAGGCTTGTTTTCCTCCCAGGACCTCTACTGACCCCACCCGGTGCATTGCTGGAGTCACACAGGGATTCCTGCTGCTCCTCTCCTGCCCGCAGTCTGAGCGGGGCTGTCATCTGCTCCCTGCGGCTTTGCAGCCGCACGCTGCGGGGTTCTCTGAGGCTTTCCACTGGCCGCCGATGCCACATGGCCGCTGTTTCTTGATGCTGGAGAATCAGGAAGTAAGTCTCCAGTTTCAGGGGGTCTTCCTGCCGCACGCGGGGTTCCAATATGGCTGCCGGCACGTGTAGATAAACGGCGGCAGTCAGGGGCTCGAGGATCCATACCGGGAGAACACGCTCTCACAGTGCAGCACAGAGGAAGAAACACAGCTCCTCCCACAGGATGTGATACACTGTGGTAATAGTATGTATGATAAGAGAAAGGGTTTTAGCAGCTCTCACCTTTAGTCACCTGTGTGAAGCACGGAAAAGAAGTGGCTTGAACCTAGCCACACTTGATAAGTCCAAGAGCAAAAGAAAAAGTTGTTTCCAGCTTCAGCGTATAAAAGTTTTTCTTTATTCAGCTTGTGGTATAAAATCCGACACAAAATCACATGGAGAGACACGGATAGATTGTGACGCGTTTCGGGCTGTGGTATTGAGCCCTTCTTCAAGACAATACATCAGTGTACTAAAAACAAAAGCTTTATATACCACACAAATGGATATGCTCCTCCTTCTTCAATTACTGAATTGATTGGAGACTGTGTCCCAGACCCAGGTGCCAAAAAATCAGCCCTAGCTTGTTTAGGGAAAATTCTCCTAGAACAAGCATTTGGCCTAAAATAAATGGGAACTATAAATGCGGCAGCAAAAAATGTATCTGCTGTCAACATATGTCCATTTCAAAAGAGGTTACATCCACGGCAAATAATAAACAACTTTTTCTTTTGCACTGTGGTAATAGTAGACTGCATGGCTAGAGGCTGGATGTTATACACTGTGGTAATGGTAGACTGCACGGCTAGAGGCTGGATGTTATACACCTGTGGTAATGGTAGACTGCATGGCTAGAGGCTGGATGTTATATACTGTGGTAATGGTAGACTGCACGGCTAGAGGCTGGATGTTATACACCTGTGGTAATGGTAGACTGCACGGCTAGAGGCTGGGTGTTATACACTGTGGTAATGGTAGACTGCATGGCTAGAGGCTGGATGTTATACATCTGTGGTAATGGCAGACTGCATGGCTAGAGGCTGGATGTTATACACTGTGGTAATGGCAGACTGCACGGCTAGAGGCTGGATGTTATACACTGTGGTAATGGCAGACTGCACGGCTAGAGGCTGGATGTTATACACTGTGGTAATGGTAGACTGCATGGCTAGAGGCTGGATGTTATACACTGTGGTAATGGTAGACTGCATGGCCAGGGCTGGATGTTATACACTGTGGTAATGGTAGACTGCATGGCTAGAGGCTGGATGTTATACACTGTGGTAATGGTAGACTGCCTGGCTAGTGACTGGATGTTATACACTGTGGTAATGGTAGACTGCCTGGCTAGTGACTGGATGTGATACACTGTGGTAATGGTAGACTGCATGGCTAGTGACTGGATGATATACACCTGTGGTAATGGTAGACTGCATGGCTAGAGGCTGGATGTTATACACTGTGGTAATGGTAGACTGCATGGCCAGGGCTGGATGTTATACACTGTGGTAATGGTAGACTGCATGGCTAGAGGCTGGATGTTATACACTGTGGTAATGGTAGACTGCCTGGCTAGTGACTGGATGTTATACATCTGTGGTAATGGTAGACTGCATGGCTAGAGGCTGGGTGTTCTACACTGTGGTAATGGTAGACTGCATGGCCAGGGCTGGATGTTATACACTGTGGTAATGGTAGACTGCATGGCTAGAGGCTGGATGTTATTCACTGTGGTAATGGTAGACTGCCTGGCTAGAGGCTGGATGTTATACACTGTGGTAATGGTAGACTACATGTCTAGAGGCTGGATGTTATACACGTAGACTGCATGGCTAGAGACTGGATGTTATACACTGTGGTAATGGTAGACTGCATGGCTAGTGACTGGATGTTATACACCTGTGGTAATGGCAGACTGCATGGCTAGAGGCTGGATGTTATACACCTGTGGTAATGGTAGACTGCATGGCTAGAGGCTGGATGTTGTACACTGTGGTAATGGTAGACTGCATGACTAGAGGCTGGATGTTATACACTGTGGTAATGGTAGACTACATGGCTAGAGGCTGGATGTTATACACTGTGGTAATGGTAGACTACATGTCTAGAGGCTGGATGTTATACACTGTGGTAATGGTAGACTGCATGGCTAGTGACTGGATGTTATACACCTGTGGTAATGGCAGACTACATGGCTAGAGTTTTAGATTTTAGAAAAACAGACTTTTCAAAAATGAAATTAGTCATAAATGAGTCCTTATCAGACTGGAACGGATTACATGGAGTCCAGGAGAAATGGGACTACTTAAAAGGTGCATTATTGAAGGCAACAGAAAATTGCATTAGACTCGTCAGTAAAAGCAAAAAAAGGAGGAGACCAATGTGGTACTCAGCAGAAGTGGCCCAAATCATTAAAAATAAAAAGCTAGCATTTTGTAATTATAAAAAAACCCAGAGCAATGAAGATAAGGAAATCTACAAGATTAGGCAGAGAGAGGCCAAGCAAGTTATAAGAACTTCTAAAGCGCAGGCAGAAGAAAAACTAGCTCAGTCTATGAAAAAAGGGGATAAGACATTCTTCAGATATATAAATGAAAAAAGGAAATTAAAACAAGGAATAACTAAATTAAAAACAAAGGACGGAAGGTATGTAGAAGAGAATAAAGGGCTAGCCGACTGCCTTAATGAATACTTCTGTTCAGTTTTTACAAAAGAAAAAGGAGAAGGACCTCCACTAGAAAGAATGACTATTAAATCGTTTGATGCATGTATCTTTACAGAGGAAGATGTTCTAAGTTTGCTGTCTAAGGTGAAGACAAATAAGTCACAGGGGCCTGATGAGATACACCCAAAATTATTAAAAGAGCTTAGTGGTGAGCTGGCAAAACCGTTAACAGATTTATTTAACCAATCATTAGTAACAGGAGTCGTCCCGGAAGATTGGAAATTGGCAAATGTCGTGCCCATTCACAAGAAAGGTAGTAGGGAGGAATCGAGCAACTATAGACCAGTGAGTCTGACATCAATAGTAGGCAAATTAATGGAAACCCTATTAAAGTATAGGTTTGTGGAACATCTAAAATCCCATAGATTGCAAGATGAAAAACAACATGGGTTTACTTCAGGGAGATCATGTCAAACAAATCTTATAGATTTTTTTGACTGGGTGAATACAATAATAGACGGTGGAGGTGCAGTAGACATCGCATATCTAGATTTTAGTAAGGCTTTTGACACTGTCCCACATAGAAGACTTATCAATAAACTGCAGTCATTGAGCATGGACTCCCATATTGTTGAGTGGATTAGGCAGTGGCTGAGTGACAGACAACAGAAGGTTGTAGTCAATGGAGAACATTCAAAACAAGGTCATGTTACCAGTGGGGTTCCACAGGGATCTGTACTGGGACCGATTTTGTTTAATATCTTCATAAGTGATATTGCAAAAGGCCTCGATGGTAAGGTTTGTCTTTTTGCTGATGACACAAAGATATGTAACAGGGTTGATGTTCCTGGAGGGAAACGCCAAATGGAAAAGGATTTAGGAAAACTAGAAGAATGGTCAGAACTCTGGCAACTGAAATTTAATGTGGATAAGTGCAAGATAATGCACCTGGGGCGTAAAAACCCAAGGGCAGAATATAGAATATTTGACACAGTCCTGACCTCAGTATCTGAGGAAAGGGATTTAGGAGTAATTATTTCAGAAGACTTAAAGGTGGGAAGACAATGTAATAGAGCAGCACGAAATGCCAGCAGAATGCTTGGATGTATAGGGAGAGGTATAAGCAGTAGAAAGAGTGAAGTGCTTATGCCGCTGTACAGAACACTGGTGAGACCTCACTTGGAGTATTGTGCTCAGTACTGGAGGCCATATCTCCAGAAGGATATAGATACTCTAGAGAGAGTTCAGAGAAGAGCTACTAAACTAGTACATGGATTGCAGGATAAAACTTACCAGGAAAGGTTAAAGGACCTTAATATGTATAGCTTGGAAGAAAGAAGAGACAGAGGGGATATGATAGAAACTTTTAAATACATAAAGGGAATCAACAAGGTAAAAGAGGAGAGAAGATTTACAAGAAGAAAAACTACCACAAGAGGACACAGTTTTAAATTAGAGGGGCAAAGGTTTAAAAGTAATATAAGGAAGTATTACTTTACTGAGAGAGTAGTGGATGCATGGAATAGCCTTCCTGCAGAAGTGGTAGCTGCAAATACAGTGAAGGAGGTTAAGCATGCATGGGACAGGCATAAGGCCATCCTTCATATAAGATAGGGCCGGGGGCTATCCATAGTATTCAGTATATTGGGCAGACTAGATGGGCCAAATGGTTCTTATCTGCCGACACATTCTATGTCTCTATGTTTCTATGTTTCTATGTTTCTAGAGGCTGGATGTTATACACTGTGGAAAAGGGACTGAGTAACTCACCTGAAGTCAATGATTAAGACATGAGGCCGATTCTGTACTCCATATAGCGTATGTACATCAGTATCTGTGTATAACCCCCTATATTATTATCAGTTCCTCCATGTACCGGGCTTTCTGGTAACCTCCTATAATCGTCTGGATTGGTTATGACTTGTGCGTTCACAATAGACATCTTTAATCTTCTTAATTTATCTGTCAGATTAATTTAATGCAGGAAGAGTGGGGATGACGGCTGCACCCGGCTATTCTGACAGAGCGAAGGGTGGACCTGTCAGCGAGATCATGGCTGACTAATCGCACTAATGTCCTATTGATTGTAAATGCAGCCGCTCTGGGCTCTGATATGATGAATGAGGAGTGTAAAAAGCATGGATGGCAAGATACTGGATGTGTCTGTATGTAGTCCTCTAGTCCATACAGACATATACGGTATATATATTAGACTGCTATGAGAGATAGATATAGAGATAGATACAGGCTTGGACTGGCCAACCGGTGAGGCGGGGGATTCCACGGTAGTCCCCCAGTCTCCTGCACCCGGAGATAAGACGGAGGAGTAATTATTTCTCTTGTTTCTCAAGAGAGATAATTATTGTAGCCACTAGGTGGCAGTATCGCACAGAGATGCAGCCTCCTACTAGTGTACATTGTACAGGAGGCCCCGCAGTATCTTCTAAACTTCCCGGCTGCTGGCAGTGAAGGAGGACAGAACATGTCTGGCCATCCTCCTGCCCTCCCTGCTGTCAGAAAACTGTGGCTGCTGGAGAGAAGGACTCCTCTGCGGTGCTGGGCTGATTTCTCAGGTGTGTGACAGCAGTGATCTGTAGGAGACTGTAAGGGGGAAACAGGGGATTTGTTTATAGCAGACTCAGATCTATGAATGTGTGCTGCTCTTTGCAGAGTTCAGAGTGGCATTGGAGGGACTCTGCCCTAGGTCCCCCAATGCCTCTGCTTTAGGTGCACCCCCATAAGTGCCCCAGCTCCAGATGCCCCCCAATGCCCCCACTCTAAATGCACCCCTAATATTGCCTCTTCTTCAGTTGCCCCCTAATACCTCTGCTCCAGGATCCCCACTGTAACCCTGCCTCAAGCGACCCTAATGCCTCTGCTTTAGGTGCACCCCCATAAGTGCCACCAGATGCCCGCACTCTAAATGCACCCCTAATATTGCCTCTTCTCCAGTTATCCCTGCTCTAGGATCCCCACTATTACCCTGCCTCAGGTGACCCTAACGCCTCTGCTTCACTTATGACCCTCCGTTTGTGCCCTTTGCTCACGTTGCTCCTCTAGCGCCTTTGTTGAAGGTTGTGACCTGCAAAGGGGATTGGACTTATGCCCGAAAAATTCTGCCCAGTGCGTCATATTCTCCAGTACTGACACGTATGGTTTACATGGCGGCAGCGATGATATTCCGTATTTACAGACATCACTGCTGCCATGTAAAGAGATACTGGTGGTGGAGTGGTGGAGGATTTAAAGGGGTTGTCCAGGTTTTCAAGTTATCCTCTCAAAACCATAGGGCATAACTATATGATTAGTGGGGTCCGATTCTGTGACCCCCACTGATCCCAGGAACGGGTCCCATTCCCCCTTTTTGATGGTGTGACAGGCCACACATACGCCCTGCTGCTCCATTCATCCTCTCTGGGACCACTGGAAATAGCCAGCGCTGTACTCCGCCATCTCCGGCGACCCCATACAGAATGGATGGAGAGGCAGGACATATGCTCCACCTGCCCCTCAATCAAGAAGGGGGATCAGTGGGGGCTCCAGCCTTCAGACCCCCACGGATCACTTAGTTATCCCCGATCCTGTGGATAGAGGATAACTAGAAAAGTGGACACCGGCCCTTCAACAGGCGAGCATTTCCATTTTAGTTTGACACATATTTTGGGCCAGATTTTTATTATTTTTTTTATTTATTTATTTTTTACACCCAAATAAAACCTTTAGGTTTAGGCAACGTGAAATGGTGAAACAGCTCTGACACGACAGGTGATAAGTGTCTGATTGGTGGGGGTCTGACTGCTGGGACCCCCGTGATCAAGGGGACGTGGTCTTAAGACTAGTGTTGGTCGAGCACCAAAATGCTCGGGTGCTCGAGTAGATGGGATGCTCGGGGGCTCTACCGAGCACAATGGAAGTCAATGGGAGAACCCGAGCAGTAAACCAGGCACCCCCTGCTCTGAAGAGGGGAGGGCGTCTGGATCACAGGAAAAGGTCAGAAATTTATGGAAACACCACCAAAATGGTCCGGGAGCAGCATGGGGAGGATGGCTGGATGTATCTTGGACTCCCAGGTCGCCGCTGGGAACGATGTTGTCCGAGTAGTACGCCACTTTTACAGACTGACAATAATACGCACAAAACCGGAGATAAAATCAATGTTAGTGGAAAAATTGTTAGGAAACATTCTTTCCTGTATATTTACTTGTATATAAAGTGCAAGTGCTGCCAAAAATTACAAGGAAGAGGCACTCCGACACAACCGGTATATCACATAAAGGAGGGCCTCATTCACATTGTGGTACAAGTGTTCAGGTAGTCGGACTCCTACACTCATAAAGCCTCTGCACTAAGTGAAAGGGCTGCCAAAAATTACAAGTAACCGTCACTCCAATACACCCTTTATTACACATAAAGGAGGGCATCATACACAGCCTTGAAAAATTATGATTGATGGCCTGCTGGTGACCCTCAAAAACATTAGGAGCAAGGGCCTGCTGCTGAGCTGACCATCTAAAACATTACGGACGAGGGCCTGCTGCCGAGCTGACCATCTAAAACATTATGGGCGAGGGCCTGCTGCCGAGCTGACCCTCTAAAACATTATGGGCGAGGGCCTGCTGCTGAGCTGACCCTCTAAAACATTATGGGCAAGGGCCTTCTGCCGAGCTGACCATCTAAAAAAAATTGTGGGCGAGGGTCCACTGCTGAGCTGACCATCTAAGAATTTAGGGGTGAGGGTCTGCTGCTGAGCTGACCCTCTAAAACATTATGGATGAGGGCAGCCTAATAAGCATGTTGATATGATGGAGGAGGAGGATGAGGAAAGGAAGATTGAACCATATACCCTTGTTTGTGGTGGAAGGGGTGCAGGGAATACAGTGTATCCAATACACCATAGAAGCCACATGTAAAGGGCCTTTATGTTCGGCCGCTTTCCTCTGGTGGAGTAGAGAAGTCAGAGGCAATCCAGGCCTTGTTCATTTTTATAAGAGTCAACCTGTCAGCATTTTCAGTTGACAGGCGGATGCGCTTATCAGTTATTATGCCCCCAGCAGCACTAAATACGCGCTCAGACAAAACGCTGGCGGCAGGGCAGCACCTCCAAGGTGTAGAGCGCCAGTTCGAGCCACGTGTCCAGCTTGGACACCCAGTAGTGGTAAGGCACTGAGGGATCACTGAGGACGCTGACACGGTCTGCTACGTACTCCTTCACCATCTTCCAAAACTTTTCTCTCCTTGTGACACTAGGTCGCGCATCAGGGTGAGGGTGCTGGCGGGGTGTCATGAAACTGTCCCAGGCCTTGGAGAGTGTTGGAACTGCTGTGTGTTCCCCTCGTCTCCCCGCCTCGGTTGCCCAAGGAACTACGGACTCTGCCACCAGCGTTGTCGGATGAAAATTTTTGGAGCAATTTTTCCACAAGGACCTTCTGATATTGCACCGTTTTGCTCGTCCTCTCCACCACAGGAATGAGAGATGAGAAGTTCTCTTTGTAGCGGGAGTCGAGAAGGGTGAACAACCAGTAATTGGTGTTGGCCAAAATCCGTACAACGTAAGGGTCACGGGAAAGGCAGCCTAAGTCAGCCATGTGTGCCTGAATACTAACAGGCAAGACTTCGCAGTCTTCATCAGGAGGATGAAAGGCGACGACCATGTTGCAGCTGGTATTCCACTACTGCCCTATGCTGCTCACAAAGCCTGAAGTTCCAGCGCGTGCTCACGTCGCACAACAGTCGGTGAGCTGGCAATTGTAATCGCTGCTGCAGCGTTGACAGACTGGCGGAAGCTGTCGATGACTTGCGGAAATGGGCACACACACGGCGCGCCTTCACCGGTAGCTCAGGCAAATTGGTGGAGGTTTTGAGAAACCGCTGAACCACTAGGTTGAACACGTGGGCTAGGCATGGGATGTGTGTGAGCTTGCCGAGCTCCAAAGCCACCACCAAGTTACGGCCATTATCCCACACAACCATGCCTGGTTCTAGGTTGAGTGACGAGAGCCATAGCTCAGTCTGATCCCTTAAACCCTGCCACAGCTCTGCGGCGGTGTGCTGTTTGTCCCCTAAGCAGATCAGTTTTAGCACGGCCTGTTGCCGCTTCCACACTGCAGTGCTACATTGTCTCCTGACTGATGACTGACTGGTGCTGCACGCTGATAATTCGGAGGTAGAAGCGGAGGAGGAGGCGGAGGAGGAGAAGGGGGGTTGCAGCCACTAATGTAGGTGGCGGCGGAAACCCTGATGGAAGTAGGGCCCGAAATCCTTGGCGTCGGTAGCACCTGTGCCATCCCAGGGTATGACTCGCTCCCGGCCTCCACAGCGTTCACCCAGTGTGCCGTCAGGGAAATGTAGCGTCCCTGGCCAAAAGCATTTGTCCATGTGTCAGTTGTTAAGTGGACCTTCCCAGTAATTGCGTTGGTCAGGGCACGAGTGATGTTACGGGACACATGCTGGTGTAAGGCTGGAACTGCACAGCGTGAAAAATATTAGCAGCTGGGGACAGAGTACCGCGGGACAGCCGCCGCCATCAGGCTGCTGAAAGCCTCAGTGTCCACAAGCCTAAATGGCAACATTTCCAGGGCCAGTAATTTGGAAAGGTGCGCATTTAGTGCTATAGCCTGTGGGTGGCTGGGTATTTGCGCTTTTGTTCAAAGGCCTGGGATAAGGACATCTGTACGCTGCGCTGGGACACAGAAGTGGATGTGGTCGCTGATGGTGCTTGCAAAGGTCCAGGTGCAGGGAGGGAGGCATCCGGGCCTGCGTCTTGGACAGGGGATTGGCCAGTAGTGATGTCGCGAACATAAAATTTTCAGTTCGCGAACAGCGAACGCGAACTTCCGCAAATGTTCGCGAACTGGCGAACCGGGCGAACCGCCATAGACTTCAATAGACAGGCGAATTTTAAAACCCACAGGGACTCTTTCTGGCCACAATAGTGATGAGAAAGTTGTTTCAAGGGGTCTAACACCTGGACTGTGGCATGCCGGAGGGGGATCTATGGCAAAACTCCCATGGAAAATTACGTAGTGGACGCAGAGTCGGGTTTTAATCCATAAAGGGCATAAATCAACTAACATTCCTAAATTGTTTGGAATAACGTGCTTTAAAACATCCAGTGTGTGTATACGATCAGGTATGATGTTGTATCGATCAGGTAGTGTAAGGGTTACGCCCGCATCACAGACATTGACAGACCAAACTCCCCTTTTAATGCACCGCAAACAGTTCATTTGCACAACCGCAAACTCCCCATTTGCACAAGGTTGGATACCAAGCTAGCCACGTCCCGGTGATGTCATTGAAGGTTTCTTCCTCCACCCAGCCACGTACAACACCAAGGGTCCCCGAAAGGTCAATTGAATTGATTTTTCGAACGGGGAGATGGTTAAAAAAACGCTGGCTCCCTCCCCTTTGTTTTTATCCACGGTGACTGCGTCTGCGCCGTGCAATTTACTGTCACACCCGATATGAGTGGTATTTTCTGTAGTACTATTCTCATCAGTTTAATCCCTCTAACGTCCCCGACTCCCCAATCTGGGGGCCATTTATTAAACAGATTTTTCGGACGGGGAGATGGTTAAAAAAACGCTGGCTCCCTCCACTCTGTTTTAATCCACGGTGACTGCGTCTGCGCCGTGCAATTTACTGTCACACCCGATATGAGTGGTATTTTCTGTAGTACTATTCTCATCAGTTTAATCCCTCTAACGTCCCCAATCTGGGTGCCATTTATTGAATAGATTTTTCGAACGGGGAGATGGTTAAAAAAAACCTGGCTCCCTCCACTCTGTTTTAAACCACGGTGACTGCGTCTGCGCCGTGCAATTTACTGTCACACCCGATATGAGTGGTATTTTCTGTAGTACTATTCTCATCAGTTTAATCCCTCTAACGTCCCCAATCTGGGTGCCATTTATTGAATAGATTTTTCGAACGGGGAGATGGTTAAAAAAACGCTGGCTCCCTCCACTCTGTTTTAAACCACGGTGACTGCATCTGCGCCGTGCAATTTACTGTCACACCCGATATGAGTGGTATTTTCTGTAGTACTATTCTCATCAGTTTAATCCCTCTAACGTCCCCAATCTGGGTGCCATTTATTGAATAGATTTTTCGAACGGGGAGATGGTTAAAAAAACGCTGGCTCCCTCCACTCTGTTTTAAACCACGGTGACTGCATCTGCGCCGTGCAATTTACTGTCACACCCGATATGAGTGGTATTTTCTGTAGTACTATTCTCATCAGTTTAATCCCTCTAACATCCCCAATCTGGGGGCCATTTATTAAATAGATTTTTTGAACGGGGAGATGGTTAAAAAAACGCTGGCTCCCTCCACCGATATGAGTGGTATTTTCTGTAGTATTATTCTCATCAGTTTAATCCCTGTTACGTCCCATATCAGGAATTGCCTTTTATGAAAAAAAATTTAGGCCGGGTACCTTCGACTGCCTTCACAGTGACAGACCAAACTCTGATACACTAAACTGAATTGATTTCAGGAACCGGGAGATGGAAAAAGCAGCTTGGTCGGTCCTCTTACTCCCAAATTGGGGCACTGCGCGTGCACAGAGCAATGTGCTGTGACACCCTATATGAGTGGTGTCTTAACTAGTACTATTGCTATCAGTTTAATCCCTGTTACGGACCCTATCCGGTCGAATTGATTAACCATTGTCGAATCCCCCATTGACATCCCCCTTATAAGCTGTGTAAAGCATATTTTTTAGTTTGGTTTTGAACTGCTGCATCCTTTCCGACTTTTGGTAATTTGGTAACATTTCTGCCACTTTCTGCTTATACCGGGGGTCTAGTAGCGTGGCCACCCGATCGCTTTTGGTCTGACCATAATGAAGCAACGGCCTTATCATCTGGGGTGTGGCAACATTGCCAACACACTTTTATAGAGGTGATGATGATTGCTTCATTGTGATACGCAAGCCCCTTCACCACAACAAGGTAACGATCACGAAGGGGAATTGACACTTGTATGTGCCTTTTTTTTTTGGTTTGTTTTTGCAGCCACAGTGCTGCACCATAGGACAGAAAAATTAGGCATGTACACATGCCTGAAAAATAATGGCACTGTTGCAGACGCTATTGTAGCAGCGGCCGGAAAAATTTATGTTTTCCAGGCAGAAAAGTGACTAAAACATTACGGCTTGAACCCTAGTTGGTGGTGGAGAATTCACGAAAGTCATCCGGTATGCAGACATTAAATACAGCAGCGTGGGGACCATTTTGAGGCCAAGGCATGTAATCAGGCCTTTTGTTAGTCAAACGTATCCCCCACTGTCAGTCCCTTCGGGATCCATGCCTCATTCATCTTTATGAAGGTGAGGTAATCAACACTTTTTTGACCGAGGCGACTTCTCTTGTCAGTGACAATGCCTCCTGCTGCACTGAAGCTCCTTTCTGACAGGACACTTGAAGCAGGGCAGGCCAGAAGTTCTATCGCAAACTGGGATAGCTCAGGCCACAGGTCAAGCCTGCACACCCAGTAGTGAAGGGGTTCATTGCTCCTCAGAGTGTCGATATCTGCTGTTAAGGCGAGGTAGTCTGCTACCTGTCAGTCGAGTCGTTCTCTAAGGCTGGATCCCGAAGGGCTGTGGCGATGAGTAGGACTGAAAAAGCTCCGCATGTCCTCCATCAACAACACATCTGTAAATCGTCCAGTCCTTGCCGCCGTGGTAGGAGGAGGATTACACTCACCTCTTCCCCTGTTAGATTCCTGTTGTGCTGTGACATCTCCCTTATAAGCTGTGTAAAGCATATTTTTTAGTTTGGTTTTGAACTGCTGCATCCTTTCCGACTTTCGGTAATTTTGTAACATTTCTGCCACTTTCTGCTTATACCGGGGGTCTAGTAGCGTGGTCACCCAGTACAGATCGTTCTCCTTTATCCTTTTTATACGTGGGTCCCTCAACAGACATGACAGCATGAAAGACCCCATTTGAACAAGGTTGGATGCAGAGCTTCTCATTTCCCGTTCCTCGTCCTCACTGATGTCATTGATGGTCTGTTCTTCCCCCCAGCCACGTACAACACCATGGGTCCCAGATAGGTGACAACAACGAGCACCCTGGGGTGCCTGCTGTGGTTGGTCTTCCTCCTCCTCAAAGCCGCCACATTCCTCCTCTGACTCCTCTTCCTCATACTCCTCTTCCAGCGTTGCTGCAGGTCCGGCAAGCGATGATGACAAGGCTGTTTCTGGTGGTGATGGTGACCACAACTCTTCCTCTTCCTCTTCACGCTCATCTACAGCCTGATCCAGAACTCTTCGCAGGGCACGCTCCAGGAAGAAAACAAATGGGATGAGGTCGCTGATGGTGCCTTCGGTGCGACTGACTAGGTTTGTCACCTCCTCAAAAGGACGCATAAGCCTACAGGCATTGCGCATGAGTGTCCAGTAACGTGGCAAAAAGATTCCCAGCTCCGCAGAGGCTGTCCTAGCACCCCGGTCATACAAATACTCGTTGACGGCTTTTTCTTGTTGGAGCAGGCGGTCGAACATTAGGAGTGTTGAATTCCAACGTGTCGGGCTGTCGCATATCAAGCGCCTCACTGGCATGTTGTTTCGCCGCTGAATATCGGAAAAGTGCGCCATGGCCGTGTAGGAACGCCTGAAATGGCCACACACCTTCCTGGCCTGCTTGAGGACGTCCTGTAAGCCTGGGTACTTAGACACAAAACGTTGTACGATGAGATTCAACACATGTGCCATGCACGGCACATGTGACAACTTGCCCAAATTTAATGCCGCCAACAGATTGCTTCCATTGTCACACACCACTTTGCCGATCTCCAGTTGGTGCGGGGTCAGCCACTGATCCACCTGTGCGTTCAGGGCGGACAGGAGTGCTGGTCCTGTGTGGCTCTCTGCTTTCAGGCAAGTCAACCCCAAGATAGCGTTACACTGTCGTATCCGGGATGTGGAATAGCCCCTGGGGAGCTGGGGGGAATCAGTTGATGTGCAGCCAGACGCCGCAGCAGAAGAGGACTCAGCCGAGGAGGAAATTAAAGAGGATGGAGTAGGAGTAGAGGAGGTGGCAGTAGGTCTGCCTGCAAGTCGTGGTGGTGTCACCAACTCCGCTGCAGAGCCACGCATTCCATGCTTGTCAGCCGTCAGCAGGTTGACCCAATGCGCAGTATACGTGATATACCTGCCCTGACCGTGCTTTGCAGACCAGGTATCAGTGGTCAGATGGACCCTTGCCCCAACACTGTATGCCAGAGATGCCATGACTTCCTTTTCAATGACATGGTAGAGGTTTGGGATTGCCTTTTTTGAAAAAAAATTTCGTCCGGGTACCTTCCACTGTGGTGTCCCAATAGCGACAAATTTTTTGAAGGCCTCAGACTCTACCAGCTGGTATGGTAAAAGCTGGCGGGCTAAGAGTTCCGTCAAGCCAGCTGTCAGTCGCCGGGCAAGGGGGTGACTTTGTGACATTGGCTTCTTATGCTCAAACATGTCCTTGACAGACACCTGACTGTGGGCAGATGAGCAGGAACTGCTGAAGGTGAGAGATGGAGTGGCGGGTGGTTGAGAGGGGGCAGGGAGGACAGCAGTGGTTGACGTGGCTGAAGATGCAGGACCAGGAGGAGCATGGTGGCTTTGAGTTTGTGTGCTGCTTGTACTCATGTGTTGATCCCATAGGCGTTTGTGATGTGAGATCATGTGCCTTCGCAAAGCAGTTGTACCAAGGTGGGTGTTGGACTTCCCACGACTCAGTTTCTTTTGGCACAGGTTGCAAATGGCATTGCTTTTATCAGAGGCAGACACACAAAAAAAATGCCACACTGCTGAGCTTTGCAATGACGGCATTCTAGTGGTGGCAACAGCATGCGTTGACTGGCGTGCTGTCTGGCTGACCCCAGGTGCCGATACATGCTGTCTGACTGTGCCACTAACTCCTTGCGACGACCTCCCCCTGCTTCCAACTCGTCTCCTCATTCTCTCTGTCTCCCCTTCAGAACTTTCCCCCTCTTCTTCTCTTCGAGCGGGCACCCACGTGGCATCCGTGGACACATCGTCATCATCAACCGCTTCACTTGTATCTGACACCTCAGCAAAGGAAGCAGCAGCGGGTACAACATCATCATCATCACACTGTACGTCCATGTGTGTAATCCTGCCTGACTGAGACATATCCCCGTAATCTACATCATCTGGCAATAATGGTTGCGCATCACTAATTGCATCCAACTGATGTGTAAATAACTCCTCTGACGGATCAAGTGAAGCGGCTGTGGTGGCTGTGGTGGTAGTGGCGACGGGCGGGTGCGTGGTAACTTGAGAGCAGGTGACCGAAGCTGAGTTGGAGGAGGATGGTGCGTCAAGGTTCTTAGCGGAAGCTGTTGAAGATTGGGTGTCCTGTCTAAGCCAGTCAACTACGTCCTCTGAATTTTTCGGGTTCAGGGTACGTGGCCTCTGAAAACTGGGCATTATTCCAGGGACAGTGGAAATCACAGCACCACGACCACGACGGCCCCTGCGGGGTGGCCTGCCTCTGCCTGTCATTTTTTTTTTAGATAAGTGGTACTACGCGTGCTAGGTACTGTGCCACCCGGTATGAGTGGTTGGCACTGGCAGTGGGCACACTACAGTCTGTGGAAGTGGGCCTGACACACACTGGCAGCAGGCAAGCAACTGAATTTAGACTACTGTCTAAAAATTAAATGCCTTATTTATCGGCAAGCTACTGTGCCACCCGGTATCAGTGGTTGGCACTGGCAGTGGGCACACTACAGTCAGTAGAAGCGGGCCTGACACACACTGGCAGCAGGCAAGCAACTGAAATTACACTAAAGTGTAAAAATTAAATGCCTTATTTATCGGCAAGCTACTGTGCCACCCGGTATGAGTGGTTGGCACTGGCAGTGGGCACACTACAGTCAGTGGAAGAGGGCCTGACACACACTGGCAGCAGGCAAGCAACTGAATTTAGACTACTGTCTAAAAATTAAATGCCTTATTTATCGGCAAGCTACTGTGCCACCCGGTATCAGTGGTTGGCACTGGCAGTGGGCACACTACAGTCAGTGGAAGAGGGCCTGACACACACTGGCAGCAGGCAAGCAACTGAATTTAGACTACTGTCTAAAAATTAAATGCCTTATTTATCGGCAAGCTACTGTGCCACCCGGTATCAGTGGTTGGCACTGGCAGTGGGCACACTACAGTCAGTTGAAGTCGGCCTGACACACACTAGCAGCAGGCAAGCAGCTGAAATTACACTAAAGTGTAAAAATTAAATGCCTTTTTTATGCAAAGTCCTGTGCCAGCCGGTATGAGTGGTGGGCACTGGCAGTGGGCACACTACAGTCAGTGGAAGTCAGCCTGACACACACTGGCAGGCAACTAACCTTAGATTAAAGTGTAAAAATTAAGTGCCTATTTTTTAAGCAAAGTCCTGTGCCACTCGGTATGACAGGGGTGGGCACTGGCAGTGGGCACACTACAGTCAGTTGAAGTCGGCCTGACACACACTAGCAGCAGGCAAGCAGCTGAAATTACATTAAAGTGTAAAAATTAAATGCCTTTTTTAAGCAAAGTCCTGTGCCAGCCGGTATGAGTGGTGGGCACTGGCAGTGGGCACACTACAGTCAGTGGAAGTCAGCCTGACACACACTGGCAGGCAACTAACCTTAGATTAAAGTGTAAAAATTAAGTGCCTATTTTTTAAGCAAAGTCCTGTGCCACTCGGTATGACAGGGGTGGGCACTGGCAGTGGGCACACTACAGTCAGTTGAAGTCGGCCTGACACACACTAGCAGCAGGCAAGCAGCTGAAATTACATTAAAGTGTAAAAATTAAATGCCTTTTTTAAGCAAAGTCCTGTGCCAGCCGGTATGAGTGGTGGGCACTGGCAGTGGGCACACTACAGTCAGTGGAAGTCAGCCTGACACACACTGGCAGGCAACTAACCTTAGATTAAAGTGTAAAAATTAAGTGCCTATTTTTTAAGCAAAGTCCTGTGCCACTCGGTATGACAGGGGTGGGCACTGGCAGTGGGCACACTACAGTCAGTTGAAGTCGGCCTGACACACACTAGCAGCAGGCAAGCAGCTGAAATTACACTAAAGTGTAAAAATTAAATGCCTTTTTTATGCAAAGTCCTGTGCCAGCCGGTATGAGTGGTGGGCACTGGCAGTGGGCACACTACAGTCAGTGGAAGTCAGCCTGACACACACTGGCAGGCAACTAACCTTAGATTAAAGTGTAAAAATTAAGTGCCTATTTTTTAAGCAAAGTCCTGTGCCACTCGGTATGACAGGGGTGAGCACTGGCAGTGGGCACACTACAGTCAGTTGAAGTCGGCCTGACACACACTAGCAGCAGGCAAGCAGCTGAAATTACATTAAAGTGTAAAAATTAAATGCCTTTTTTAAGCAAAGTCCTGTGCCAGCCGGTATGAGTGGTGGGCACTGGCAGTGGGCACACTACAGTCAGTGGAAGTCAGCCTGACACACACTGGCAGGCAACTAACCTTAGATTAAAGTGTAAAAATTAAGTGCCTATTTTTTAAGCAAAGTCCTGTGCCACTCGGTATGACAGGGGTGGGCACTGGCAGTGGGCACACTACAGTCAGTTGAAGTCGGCCTGACACACACTAGCAGCAGGCAAGCAGCTGAAATTACATTAAAGTGTAAAAATTAAATGCCTTTTTTAAGCAAAGTCCTGTGCCAGCCGGTATGAGTGGTGGGCACTGGCAGTGGGCACACTACAGTCAGTGGAAGTCAGCCTGACACACACTGGCAGGCAACTAACCTTAGATTAAAGTGTAAAAATTAAGTGCCTATTTTTTAAGCAAAGTCCTGTGCCACTCGGGATGACAGGGGTGGGCACTGGCAGTGGGCACACTACAGTCAGTTGAAGTCGGCCTGACACACACTAGCAGCAGGCAAGCAGCTGAAATTACACTAAAGTGTAAAAATTAAATGCCTTTTTTATGCAAAGTCCTGTGCCAGCCGGTATGAGTGGTGGGCACTGGCAGTGGGCACACTACAGTCAGTGGAAGTCAGCCTGACACACACTGTCAGGCAACTAACCTTAGATTAAAGTGTAAAAATTAAGTGCCTATTTTTTAAGCAAAGTCCTGTGCCACTCGGTATGACAGGGGTGGGCACTGGCAGTGGGCACACTACAGTCAGTTGAAGTCGGCCTGACACACACTAGCAGCAGGCAAGCAGCTGAAATTACATTAAAGTGTAAAAATTAAATGCCTTTTTTAAGCAAAGTCCTGTGCCAGCCGGTATGAGTGGTGGGCACTGGCAGTGGGCACACTACAGTCAGTGGAAGTCAGCCTGACACACACTGGCAGGCAACTAACCTTAGATTAAAGTGTAAAAATTAAGTGCCTATTTTTTAAGCAAAGTCCTGTGCCACTCGGTATGACAGGGGTGGGCACTGGCAGTGGGCACACTACAGTCAGTTGAAGTCGGCCTGACACACACTAGCAGCAGGCAAGCAGCTGAAATTACATTAAAGTGTAAAAATTAAATGCCTTTTTTAAGTAAAGTCCTGTGCCAGCCGGTATGAGTGGTGGGCACTGGCAGTGGGCACACTACAGTCAGTGGAAGTCAGCCTGACACACACTGGCAGGCAACTAACCTTAGATTAAAGTGTAAAAATTAAGTGCCTATTTTTTAAGCAAAGTCCTGTGCCACTCGGTATGACAGGGGTGGGCACTGGCAGTGGGCACACTACAGTCAGTTGAAGTCGGCCTGACACACACTAGCAGCAGGCAAGCAGCTGAAATTACACTAAAGTGTAAAAATTAAATGCCTTTTTTATGCAAAGTCCTGTGCCAGCCGGTATGAGTGGTGGGCACTGGCAGTGGGCACACTACAGTCAGTGGAAGTCAGCCTGACACACACTGGCAGGCAACTAACCTTAGATTAAAGTGTAAAAATTAAGTGCCTATTTTTTAAGCAAAGTCCTGTGCCACTCGGTATGACAGGGGTGGGCACTGGCAGTGGGCACACTACAGTCAGTTGAAGTCGGCCTGACACACACTAGCAGCAGGCAAGCAGCTGAAATTACATTAAAGTGTAAAAATTAAATGCCTTTTTTAAGCAAAGTCCTGTGCCAGCCGGTATGAGTGGTGGGCACTGGCAGTGGGCACACTACAGTCAGTGGAAGTCAGCCTGACACACACTGGCAGGCAACTAACCTTAGATTAAAGTGTAAAAATTAAGTGCCTATTTTTTAAGCAAAGTCCTGTGCCACTCGGTATGACAGGGGTGGGCACTGGCAGTGGGCACACTACAGTCAGTTGAAGTCGGCCTGACACACACTAGCAGCAGGCAAGCAGCTGAAATTACATTAAAGTGTAAAAATTAAATGCCTTTTTTAAGCAAAGTCCTGTGCCAGCCGGTATGAGTGGTGGGCACTGGCAGTGGGCACACTACAGTCAGTGGAAGTCAGCCTGACACACACTGGCAGGCAACTAACCTTAGATTAAAGTGTAAAAATTAAGTGCCTATTTTTTAAGCAAAGTCCTGTGCCACTCGGGATGACAGGGGTGGGCACTGGCAGTGGGCACACTACAGTCAGTTGAAGTCGGCCTGACACACACTGGCAGGCAACTAACCTTAGATTAAAGTGTAAAAATGAAGTGCCTTTTTTTTAAGCAAAGTCCTGTGCCACACGGGATGACAGGGGTGGGCACTGGCAGTGGGCACACTACAGTCAGTTGAAGTCGGCCTGACACACACTAGCAGCAGGCAAGCAGCTGAAATTACACTAAAGTGTAAAAATTAAATGCCTTTTTTATGCAAAGTCCTGTGCCAGCCGGTATGAGTGGTGGGCACTGGCAGTGGGCACACTACAGTCAGTGGAAGTCAGCCTGACACACACTGGCAGGCAACTAACCTTAGATTAAAGTGTAAAAATTAAGTGCCTTTTTTTAAGCAAAGTCCTGTGCCACACGGAATGACAGGGGTGAGCACTGGCAGTGGGCACACTACAGTCTGTGGGCCTGCAGCTCCTCACACACAGGCAGGCCAGGCAACTGCAATATGTATATAAAGGAAAAAAAAAAAGCAGACTAATGTTGCAGCCCTAAAAAGGGCTTTTTGGGGTGCTGTCAGGACGCTGTCCTTACAGCAGAGATCAGATGAGTCTTTCAGGACTGGAGTGGACACTGAATTCACTAGCCTAGCTATCGATTTCCCAATTAAATCAGCAGCAGTTACAGTCTCCCTCCTCTCACTAAGACTGCAGCTTCAGAATGAATCTAAAATGGATGCTGTGCAGGAGGTGGGAGGGTCTGGGAGGGAGGGTATGCTGCTGATTGGCTGGAATGTGTCTGCTGACTGTGAGGTACAGGGTCAAAGTTTGCTCAATGATGATGTATAGGGGGCGGACCGAACATCGCATGTGTTCGCCCGGCAGAGGCGAACGCGAACAAGCTATGTTCGCCGGGAACTGTTCGCCGTCGGATAGTTCGGGCCATCTCTATTGGCCAGCACATAACACAGGGGAAGAGGAGGCAGGGGTCTGACCCGCAGACAATGATTGTGGACCCAGGCGTTCGGCCAACCTATTAGGGTGCTTTGATGCCATGTGGCGGATCATTCTGGTGGTGGTGAGGTTGCTAGTGTTCACGCCCATGCTCGCGCCTCTTCCCGCCAGTTGCGGTGCTGCAGATCCCTCCCCCTCTGTACTGCTGTCCTCGCTCTGCTTGCCACCTTCCCAGGTTGGGTCAGTGACTTCATCGTCCACCACCTCCTCTTCCACTTCCTCACTCTGGTCATCCTCCTGACTTGTTGACCTAACAAGAACCTCAGTTATTGACAACTGTGTCTCATGCTCATCATAAACCTCTTGAGACACTAATTGCGGTTGACTTATTGGCAACTGTGTCTCATCATCATCATCCACCTCGTGAAACACTGATTGCCGTTCCCCACAATCATCTTCTTGTGACTGTGGATGCTCAAGAGTTTGGGAATCAGGGCACAAGATCTCCTTATGTCCCTCTTCAAGCGTGCTTAGCAAGAGGCCCAAATTAAAGAATGGCAATGAAAACAGCTCCTCGGAATATCCGAGTGTGGGATAACTTGTTTGCCCAGACTCTCCATGGTGGGAGGAAGGAGGATCAGAGTGAGGATTCTGTTGACCAGACTCTTGGCTACTGAGACTGGACTTTGTGGAAGACAGAGTGGTGCTTAACCGACTGGAAGCATTATCTGCTGCAATCCAACCGACCACCTGGGCGCTCTGGTCTGACTTTGAGAATGGTGTCCTGCGCCGCCCTGAAAACTGGGACATGAATCTAGGTATCGTGGATGAGTGTTTCTTGTGCTCTGGCAGCAGACACAGTGTCACCGCGCCCAGGGCCACGGCCTCTGCGTGCACCATTAGCAGCACGGCCACTTCCCCGTCCCTTACTGCTCGCCTTGCGCATATTAAATGGTATATATGCTTGCAAGTATGTCACACGTACAGAAGCGCAGGTTTTGTAAGTGTATGCGCAAATAAAGTACACAGATTGTAACAGATATTTTTAGGATGCGCACACGTTATACAGGAGGTATAGCGCAAGTAATGTCGTTGTCACAACCGCCTAATACAAAATTACACTGAATTAATGTCACTGATATTTAGGATGGGCAAACGTTATACAGGAGATGTAGCGCAGGTAATGTAACTGTCCGCAGTGGACATCATCTACGGAAAAAGTACACTGGATGTCACAGATATTTTTAGGATGCACAAACGTTATACAGGAGATGTAGCCCAAGTAATGTCGCTATCACCACCGGCTAATAAAAAATTACACTGAATGTCACTGATATTTAGGATGCGCACACGTTATACAGGAGATGTAACATAGTAACATTGTAACATAGTACATAAGGCCGAAAAAAGACATTTGTCCATCCAGTTCGGCCTGTTATCCTGCAAGTTGATCCAGAGGAAGGCAAAAAAACCCTGTGAGGTAAAAGCCAATTTTCCTCACTTTAGGGGAATAAAAAATTCCTTCCGGACTCCAATCAGGCAATCAGAATAACTCCCTGGATCAACGACCCCTCTCTAGTAGCTATAGCCTGTAATATTATTACACTCCAGAAATACATCCAGGCCCCTCCTGAATTCCTTTATTGTACTCACCATCACCACCTCCTCAGGGAGAGAGCTCCATAGTCTCACTGCTCTTACAGTGAAGAGTCCATAGTCTCACTGCTCTTACAGTAAAGAGTCCATAGTCTCACTGTTCTTACAGTATAGAGTCCATAGTCTCACTGCTCTTACAGTAAAGAGTCCATAGTCTCACTGCTCTTACAGTAAAGAGTCCATAGTCTCACTGCTCTTACAGTAAAGAGTCCATAGTCTCACTGCTCTTATAGTATAGAGTCCATAGTCTCACTGCTCTTACAGTATAGAGTCCATAGTCTCACTGCTCTTACAGTAAAGAGTCCATAGTCTCACTGCTCTTACAGTAAAGAGTCCATAGTCTCACTGCTCTTATAGTATAGAGTCCATAGTCTCACTGCTCTTACAGTATAGAGTCCATAGTCTCACTGCTCTTACAGTACAGAGTCCATAGTCTCACTGCTCTTACAGTAAAGAGTCCATAGTCTCACTGCTCTTACAGTATAGAGTCCATAGTCTCACTGCTCTTACAGTACAGAGTCCATAGTCTCACTGCTCTTACAGTAAAGAGTCCATAGTCTCACTGCTCTTACAGTATAGAGTCCATAGTCTCACTGCTCTTACAGTAAAGAGTCCATAGTCTCACTGCTCTTACAGTATAGAGTCCATAGTCTCACTGCTCTTACAGTATAGAGTCCATAGTCTCACTGCTCTTACAGTAAAGAGTCCATAGTCTCACTGCTCTTACAGTAAAGAGTCCATAGTCTCACTGCTCTTACAGTAAAGAGTCCATAGTCTCACTGCTCTTACAGTAAAGAGTCCATAGTCTCACTGCTCTTACAGTAAAGAGTCCATAGTCTCACTGCTCTTACAGTATAGAGTCCATAGTCTCACCGCTCTTACAGTATAGAGTCCATAGTCTCACTGCTCTTACAGTAAAGAGTCCATAGTTTCACCGCTCTTACAGTAAAGACTCCATAGTCTCACCGCTCTTACAGTAAAGAGTCCATAGTCTCACTGCTCTTACAGTAAAGAGTCCATAGTCTCACTGCTCTTACAGTAAAGAGTCCATAGTCTCACTGCTCTTACAGTAAAGAGTCCATAGTCTCACTGCTCTTACAGTAAAGAGTCCATAGTCTCACTGCTCTTACAGTATAGAGTCCATAGTCTCACTGCTCTTACAGTAAAGAGTCCATAGTCTCACTGCTCTTACAGTAAAGAGTCCATAGTCTCACTGCTCTTACCGTAAAGAGTCCATAGTCTCACTGCTCTTACAGTAAAGAATCCATAGTCTCACTGCTCTTACAGTATAGAGTCCATAGTCTCACTGCTCTTACAGTAAAGAGTCCATAGTCTCACTGCTCTTACAGTAAAGAGCCCATAGTCTCACTGCTCTTACAGTATAGAGTCCATAGTCTCACTGCTCTTACAGTATAGAGTCCATAGTCTCACTGCTCTTACAGTAAAGAGTCCATAGTCTCACTGCTCTTACAGTATAGAGTCCATAGTCTCACTGCTCTTACAGTAAAGAGCCCATAGTCTCACTGCTCTTACAGTATAGAGTCCATAGTCTCACTGCTCTTACAGTATAGAGTCCATAGTCTCACTGCTCTTACAGTATAGAGTCCATAGTCTCACTGCTCTTACAGTAAAGAGTCCATAGTCTCACTGCTCTTACAGTAAAGAGTCCATAGTCTCACTGCTCTTACAGTAAAGAGTCCATAGTCTCACTGCTCTTACAGTAAAGAGTCCATAGTCTCACTGCTCTTACAGTACAGAGTCCATAGTCTCACTGCTCTTACAGTAAAGAGTCCATAGTCTCACTGTTCTTACAGTAAAGAGTCCATAGTCTCACTGCTCTTACAGTAAAGAGTCCATAGTCTCACTGCTCTTACAGTAAAGAGTCCATAGTCTCACTGCTCTTACAGTAAAGAGTCCATAGTCTCACTGCTCTTACAGTAAAGAGTCCATAGTCTCACTGCTCTTACAGTAAAGAGTCCATAGTCTCACTGCTCTTACAGTAAAGAGTCCATAGTCTCACTGCTCTTACAGTAAAGAGTCCATAGTCTCACTGCTCTTACAGTATAGAGTCCATAGTCTCACTGCTCTTACAGTAAAGAGTCCATAGTCTCACTGCTCTTACAGTAAAGAGTCCATAGTCTCACTGCTCTTACAGTAAAGAGTCCATAGTCTCACTGCTCTTACAGTAAAGAGTCCATAGTCTCACTGCTCTTACAGTAAAGAGTCCATAGTCTCACTGCTCTTACAGTATAGAGTCCATAGTCTCACTGCTCTTACAGTAAAGAGTCTATAGTCTCACTGCTCTTACAGTAAAGAGTCCATAGTCTCACTGCTCTTACAGTAAAGAGTCCATAGTCTCACTGCTCTTACAGTAAAGAGTCCATAGTCTCACTGCTCTTACAGTATAGAGTCCATAGTCTCACTGCTCTTACAGTAAAGAGTCCATAGTCTCACTGCTCTTACAGTAAAGAACCCTCTTCTATGTTTGTGTACAAACCTTCTTTCCTCCAGACGCAGAGGATGTCCCATCGTCACAGTCCTGGGGATAAATAGATGATGGGATAGATCTCTGTACTGACCCCTGATTTATTTATACATAGTAATTAGATCTCCCCTCAGTCGTCTTTTTTCTAACGTTAATAACCCTAATGTTGATAATCTTTCAGGGTCCTGTAGTTGCCCCATTCCAGTTATTACTTTAGTTGCCCTCCTCTGGACCCTCTCCAGCTCTGCTATGTCTGCTTTGTTCCCTGGAGCCTAGAACTGTACACAGTCCTCCATGTGTGGTCTGACTAATGATTTGTAAAGTAGTAGGAATATGTTCTCATCATGGGCATCTATGCCCCTTCTGATACAACACCATTATCTTATTGACCTTGGCAGCAGCTGCCTGACACTGGTTTTTGCAGCTCAGTTTGCTGTTTATTAAAATTCCTAGATCCTTTTCCATGTCAGTGTTACCGAGTGTTTTACCATTTAGTATGTACGGGTGACTTGCATTATTCCTTCCCATGTGCATAACTTTACATTTGTCAGTGTTAAACCTCATCTGCCACTTATCTGCCCAAGACTCCAATCTATCCAGATCCATCTGTAGTAGTATACTGTCCTCTGTAGTATATATACAGTATACTGTCCTCTGTAGTATATATACAATATACTGTCCTCTGTAGTATATATACAGTATACTGTCCTCTGTAGTAAATATACAGTATACTGTCCTCTGTAGTATATATACAGTATACTGTCCTCTGTAGTATATATACAGTATACTGTCCTCTGTAGTATATATACAGTATACTGTCCTCTGTAGTATATATACAGTATACTGTCCTCTGTAGTATATATACAATATACTGTCCTCTGTAGTATATATATATACAGTATACTGTCCTCTGTAGAATATATACAGTATACTGTCCTCTGTAGTATATATATAGTATACTGTCCTCTGTAGAATATATACAGTATACTGTCCTCTTCAGTGTTAATTACTTTACACAGTTTAGTGTCATCTGCGAAAATTGATACTTTACTATGCAAGCCTTCTACAAGATCATTAATAAATATATTGAAGAGAATAGGGCCCAATACTGACCCCTGAGGTACCCCACTAGTGACAGTGACCCCTCCAATACTGACCCCTGAGGTACTCCGCTAGTGACGGTGACCCCTCCAGTACTGACCCCTGAGGTACTCCGCTAGTGACGGTGACCCCTCCAGTACTGACCCCTGAGGTACTCCACTAGTGACAGTGACCCCCCAGTACTGACCCCTGAGGTACCCCACTAGTGACAGTGACCCAATCTGAGTGTGTACCATTAATAACCCCCCTCTGTTTTCTATCCCTCAGCCAGTTACCCACATACAGATGTTTTCTCCCAGTCCGAGCATTCTCATTTTATATACTAACCTTTTATGTAGTACAGTGTCAGATGCTTTGGAGAAGTCCAGATATACGACATCCATTGATTCGCCGCTGTCAAGTCTAGAACTTACCTCCTCATAGAAACTGATTAAATTAGTTTGGCATGACCGATCCCTCATGAAGCCATGCTGATATGGCGTTATTTGCTTATTTCCGTTAAGATGCTCTAAGATAGCATCTCTCAGAAAACCTTCAAACAGTTTACCCACAACAGATGTTAAACTTACCGGCCTATAGTTTCCAGGCTCTGTTTTTGGACCCTTTTTGAATATCGGCACCACAGTTGCCATGCGCCAATCCTGTGGGACATTCCCTGTCAGTATAGAGTCCGCAAATATCAGAAATAAGGGTCTGGCTATGACATTACTTAATTCCCTTAGGATACGGGGGTGTACGCCATCTGGTCCTGGCGATTTGTCTGTTTTAATCTTTTTAAGTCGCTGTTGTACTTCTTCCTGGGTCAGACAGGACACTTTTAATGGCGAATTTATTTTTACATTCAGCATTTCATCTGACAGTTTATTTTCCTCAGTGAATACATTGGAGAAAAAAATATTTAACAGCTTTGCTTTCTCCTCGTCGCTCTCTGCGACTCCCCCCTCATTACTCTTTAAAGGGCCGACACCTTCAGATTTATACTTTTTAACATTTATATAATTGAAGAACATTTTAGGGTTAGTTTTACTCTCTTTGGCAATTAATCTCTCGGTCTCTAGTTTGGCCGCTTTTATTTGTTTTTTACATGTTCTGTTTTTTTCCTTATAGTTTTTCAGTGCTTCCGTGCTACCCTCCTGTTTTAGGGTTTTATATGCTTTCTATTTGTCATTTATTGCTTTCTTTACAGTTCTGTTTATCCACATTGGTTTCTTTTTCTTCCTTAACCCTTTATTCCCATACTGTATGTACCTCTCACAATGAGATTTTAGGACGTTTTTAAAGATGTCCCATTTTGTGGCTGTATTTTTATTTTTGAGGACTTTGTCCCAGTTAGTTAGGCCTATGGCCTCTCTTGGCTAAATTTAGCTTTTTTGAAGTTTGGTATTTTTGTTCCTCCCTGTAGAAACGCTCTTTTGAATGATAATTGGAAGGGTATTACTTTATGGTCACTATTTCCCAGGGGTCCCCCGACCTGCCCGTCTGTTGTTCTGTCAGGTCTATTGGTTAATACTAAATCCAGTATGGCCGTCCCTCTAGTCGGGTCCTGCACCAGTTGGGAGAGATAATTGTCTTTGGTTATTGCCAAGAATCTGTTTCCTTTATGAGATATACAAGTTTCAGTTTCCCAGTCTATATCTGGGTAGTTGAAGTCCCCATAATAACCACCTCATTATGATTTGCCGCCTTGTCTATCTCGTTTAGTGCAAGTAATGTCGCTATCACCACCGGCTAATAAAAAATTACACTGAATGTCACTGATATTTAGGATGCGCACACGTTATACAGGAGATGTAGCGCAGATAATGTCGCTGTCTGCAGCGGCCAAACAATTGCAAGCTCTTTAGCTCAGGTTGCGCTAAAAATATATATTGCTGCCAGATACAACAATAGTCCTTAAAAGGACTTTTGCGTCTATAACAAGTATAAAAACTAAAATATTCCTATTTCACTCCCTACACTATCTCTCCCTTCTGCTCTCCAGCTCTCCCTGACTAAGACTGAGCCGAACACGTGCCATCTTGTGCTGTATAGCACCTGATGACGCGTTCCAGCCAGCCAATCACTGTAATGCCAGTAACCAACATGGCCACAACATTACAGTAAGTGGCAGTACTTACCTGCACGTTTATTGGCTGAGTAGCAATGTGCCGCAACGTGCCGAGCATCGCGAGTAAAATTATTGTTCGGCCGAGCATGCTCGCCCAACACTACTTAAGACCCTTGTGTACATAGGTGGTAATGTAATTGAATGTCTCAGGACCCCTTTTTCATGATCAGTGGGTGTTCCAGCATTCAGACCCCAGCAATCAGATATTTATCACCTATCCTGTAGATAGGCAATAGGTCATTATGGTAGGACAACATCCAGACTGAGGAGCCTGGGCAGCTGCAGGCGATGGACCAGGATTCTTCTAAGCAGACTGAGGAGCCTGGGTGGCTGCAGGCGATGGACCCAGATTCTCCTGAGGAGCCTTGGTGACTGCAGGCGATGGACCCAGATTCTCCTGAGGAGCCTGGGTGGCTGCAGGCGATGGACCCGGATTCTCCTGAGGAGCCTGGGTGACTGCAGGCGATGGACCCAGATTCTCCTGAGGAGCCTGGGCGGCTGCAGGCGATGGACCCGGATTCTCCTGAGGAGCCTTGGTGACTGCAGGCGATGGACCCAGATTCTCCTGAGGAGCCTGGGTGGCTGCAGGCGATGGACCCGGATTCTCCTGAGGAGCCTGGGTGACTGCAGGCGATGGACCCAGATTCTCCTGAGGAGCCTGGGTGACTGCAGGCGATGGACCCAGATTCTCCTGAGGAGCCTGGGTGGCTGCAGGCGATGGACCCGGATTCTCCTGAGGAGCCTTGGTGACTGCAGGCGATGGACCCAGATTCTCCTGAGGAGCCTGGGTGACTGCAGGCGATGGACCCAGATTCTCCTGAGGAGCCTGGGTGACTGCAGGCGATGGACCCAGATTCTCCTGAGGAGCCTGGGTGACTGCAGGCGATGGACCCAGATTCTCCTGAGGAGCCTGGGTGGCTGCAGGCGATGGACCCGGATTCTCTTGAGGAGCCTGGGCAGCTGCAGGCGATGGACCCGGATTCTCCTGAGGAGCCTGGGTGGCTGCAGGCGATGGACCCAGATTCTCCTGAGGAGCCTGGGTGACTGCAGGCGATGGACCCAGATTCTCCTGAGGAGCCTGGGTGGCTGCAGGCGATGGACCCGGATTCTCTTGAGGAGCCTGGGCAGCTGCAGGCGATGGACCCGGATTCTCCTGAGGAGCCTGGGCGGCTGCAGGCGATGATCCAGGATTCTTCCTTTACAGGTATGAGGGCTTTAGAGCCCGCACTGGGGTGAACCCCACCTGGGCCGTTATGCACCTGTCACATCTTCCATCCCGATTATGTAAATGAGGACGATGGATACATGATTGAAAGATGTAACAACTGAGCATAAAAGACGTGTGACTGACTGAGCGCCACGTGTCTCGAGGTATTCACAGATATTTAGATCTGATACCAGAATTTTAAGTCAAAGCATAAAAGATTCTGCCTTAATCTCTCGGGCCGCTCCTGCCTTCTATCCGTCAATCACTTCCCCGTCTCTATGAAATTCCAGTATTCTCTATCGATAAAAAAGTAGTGGTTTATTACAAAATCGCCAGCTCTAAAACGTGCAGCAGGACGAGAATTTAAATAATGCGATTTAATGGAGCAGATCTGAGAATTTTGCTTTGACAGTTTCCTCACGAGTGAAAAAGCAGAACTGAGAATCTGAGATTTATTCCACATCCTGAATTAAATGAGGTCAGAAACGTATAAATCTGTCTGACAAATGGGTGAAGGCGAGAAAGAGGAGAAAGCGAGGATCGGGAGATCAGCCAGAAACCATCAGTGAGAGGGAATTACAGTATAAAACATAGGGGGCAGTATTATAGTAGATATATTCTTGTACATAGGAGCAGTATTATAGTAGATATATTCTTGTACATAGGAGCAGTATTATAGTAGTTATATTCTTGTACATAGGAGGCAGTATTATAGTAGTTATATTCCTGTACATAGGAGGCAGTATTATAGTAGATATATTCTTGTACATAGGAGCAGTATTATAGTAGTTATATTCTTGTACATAGGAGCAGTATTATAGTAGTTATATTCCTGTACATAGGAGGCAGTATTATAGTAGTTATATTCTTGTACATAGGAGCAGTATTATAGTAGTTATATTCTTGTACATAGGAGCAGTATTATAGTAGTTATATTCTTGTACATAGGGGGCAGTATTATAGTAGTTATATTCTTGTACATAGGAGGCAGTATTATAGTAGTTATATTCTTGTACATAGGAGGCAGTATTATAGTAGTTATATTCTTGTACATAGGAGCAGTATTATAGTAGTTATATTCTTGTACATAGGAGGCAGTATAATAGTAGTTATATTCCTGTACATAGGAGGCAGTATTATAGTAGTTATAGTCTTGTACATAGGAGCAGTATTATAGTAGTTATATTCTTGTACATAGGAGCAGTATTATAGTAGTTATATTCTTGTACATAGGAGGCAGTATTATAGCAGTTATATTCTTGTACATAGGAGCAGTATTATAGTAGTTATATTCTTGTACATAGGAGCAGTATTATAGTAGTTATATTCCTGTACATAGGAGCAGTATTATAGTAGTTATATTCTTGTACATAGGAGCAGTATTATAGTAGTTATATTCTTGTACATAGGAGCAGTATTATAGTAGTTATATTCTTGTACATAGGAGCAGTATTATAGCAGTTATATTCTTGTACATAGGAGGCGGTATTATAGTAGTTATATTCTTGTACATAGGAGGCGGTATTATAGTAGTTATATTCTTGTACATAGGAGCAGTATTATAGTAGTTATATTCTTGTACATAGGAGCAGTATTATAGTAGTTATATTCTTGTACATAGGAGGCAGTATTATAGCAGTTATATTCTTGTACATAGGAGGCGGTATTATAGTAGTTATATTCTTGTACATAGGAGGCGGTATTATAGTAGTTATATTCTTGTACATAGGAGCAGTATTATAGTAGTTATATTCTTGTACATAGGAGGCAGTATTATAGTAGTTATAGTCTTGTACATAGAAGCAGTATTATAGTAGTTATATTCTTGTACATAGGAGACAGTATTATAGTAGTTATATTCTTGTACATAGGAGGCGGTATTATAGTAGTTATATTCTTGTACATAGGAGCAGTATTATAGTATTTATATTCTTGTACATAGAAGGCAGTATTATAGCAGTTATATTCTTGTACATAGCAGCAGTATTATAGTAGATATATTCTTGTACATAGGAGACAGTATTATAGTAATTATATTATTGTACATAGCAGCAGTATTATAGTAGATATATTCTTGTACATAGGAGACAGTATTATAGTAATTATATTATTGTACATAGCAGCAGTATTATAGTAGTTATATTCTTGTAAATAGAAGCAGTATTATAGTAGTTATATTCTTGTACATTGGAGCAGTATTATAGTAGTTATATTCTTGTACATAGGAGCAGTATTATAGCAGTTATATTCTTGTACATAGGAGCAGTATTATTGTAATTATATTCTTGTACATAGGAGGCAGTATTATAGTAGTTATATTCTTGTATATAGGAGCAGTATTATAGTAGTTATATTCTTGTATATAGGAGCAGTATTATAGTAGTTATATTCTTGTACATAGGAGCAGTATTATAGTAGTTATATTCTTGTACATAGGAGGCAGTATTATAGTAGTTATATTCTTGTACATAGGAGCAGTATTATAGTAGTTATATTCTTGTACATAGGAGCAGTATTATTGTAATTATATTCTTGTACATAGGAGGCAGTATTATAGTAGTTATATTCTTGTACATAGGAGCAGTATTATAGTAGTTATATTCTTGTATATAGGAGCAGTATTATAGTAGTTATATTCTTGTACATAGGAGCAGTATTATAGTAGTTATATTCTTGTACATAGGAGGCAGTATTATAGTAGTTATATTCTTGTACATAGGAGCAGTATTATAGTAGTTATATTCTTGTACATAGGAGCAGTATTATAGTAGTTATATTCTTGTACATAGGAGGCAGTATTATAGTAGTTATATTCTTGTACATAGGAGCAGTATTATAGTAGTTATATTCTTGTACATAGGAGCAGTATTATAGTAGTTATATTCTTGTACATAGGAGCAGTATTATAGTAGTTATATTCTTGTACATAGGAGCAGTATTATAGTAGTTATATTCTTGTACATAGGAGCAGTATTATAGTAGTTATATTCTTGTACATAGGAGCAGTATTATAGTAGTTATATTCTTGTACATAGGAGCAGTATTATAGTAGTTATATTCTTGTACATAGGAGGCAGTATTATAGTAGTTATATTCTTGTACATAGGAGCAGTATTATAGTAGTTATATTCTTGTACATAGGAGCAGTATTATAGTAGTTCTATTCTTGTCCATAGGAGAGGATAGACGTGTGCTGTTGAGCTCCCTGCAGGGAGGGGGCATGGCTTCTGACCCAGGTGGAGGGGAGGGGAGCTGGGCTGATGATCCTGGGAAAGCCCAGAGCTTGGAGTGTGGCCTGCAGCATGGAGATCTTGGAAGCGATGATCTGGAAGTGGTGGCTGGTGAGTCAACTGAAACTTGTAGTGCTTCTGGATTAAGTACAACTGTGACAAAGAAAAGTTTATTTAAACTGGAAAGGCGCATTTCTAAGTTAAGAGATGAGATAAAGACAGAGGCTGATCCCAAGAAAAAGCTGATGAAGTATGAATGCCTGGATGACTGCACACGTGAACTTGATATATTAAAAGATAAACTAGATAAAGGTAAAAACACAATACCTAAAGTGGAAAGCTGGGCAATGGAGAAAAAGAGGGGGGCCAGAGCCCAGAATGTGAGGATGAAAGAAATCATAGAAATAAAAAAGAAAGATTTCAGCAATGTGCATAATATGGTGAAGCAAGGAAACCCTCAGAGATGTGTGGGTGCAGCGCCTGGAGGGTCACTGCTTTCAGGGTCACTATGTATGGGGTCTGAGCAGTCAGTCTCTGAAAATGCTGGGAATACTATGGAGCAAAGTGAGCCATCCAACAAGGAGTTAATTGCAGTGGACTCAGCTTGTAACTCTGCTGAAGTGAATGAGAGCAGCAATCCTGTGTGTGAGCAGGAGAGTGCTTCATGTATGGACATTGTGGATGGGACCCCGCTAGGTGCTGTGGAGGAGACCCCGCTCAGTGCTGTGATTGAGACCCCACTCAGTGCTGTGATTGAGACCCTGCTCAGTGCTGTGGAGGAGACCCCGCTCAGTGCTGTGGAGGAGACCCTGCTCAGTGCTGTGGGGGAGACCCTGCTCAGTGCTGTGGGGGAGACCCCGCTCAGTGCTGTGGAGGGGACCCCGCTCAGTGCTGTGGGGGAGACCCCGCTCAGTGCTGTGGGGGAGACCCCGCTCAGTGCTGTGGAGGAGACCCCGCTCAGTGCTGTGGAGGAGACCCCGCTCAGTGCTGTGATTGAGACCCCGCTCAGTGCTGTGGGGGAGACCCCGCTCAGTGCTGTGGGGGAGACCCCGCTCAGTGCTGTGGGGGAGACCCCGCTCAGTGCTGTGGGGGAGACCCCGCTCAGTGCTGTGGAGGAGACCCTGCTTAGTGCTGTGGACGAGACCCCGCTAGGTGCTGTGGAGGAGACCCCGCTCAGTGCTGTGATTGAGACCCCACTCAGTGCTGTGATTGAGACCCCGCTCAGTGCTGTGGATGAGACCCCGCTCAGTGCTGTGATTGAGACCCCGCTCAGTGCTGTGGATGAGACCCCGCTAGGTGCTGTGGAGGAGACCCCGCTAGGTGCTGTGGAGGAGACCCCGCTCAGTGCTGTGATTGAGACCCCGCTCAGTGCTGTGATTGAGACCCCGCTCAGTGCTGTGGATGAGACCCCGCTCGATCATCTCTCAGAGGAGACGACTACACAGACTGGAGCAGACATGGAGGTCAGTACACAGGACCCCCAGCCGTCCACAGTGTCGGGTACACAGCAGTCTGGAGCAGACATGGAGGTCAGTACACAGGACCCCCAGCCGTCCACAGTGTCAGCTGCACAGCAGTCTGGAGCAGACACAGGTGGATCTGCAGGACAATCTGGAGTCAGTAAGCCTGTAGAGGAGAGGCCCAGCACTGATCCTCCTGCTGACCGTCCACAATTCAGGAGACTGTTCTCCAATGTCACAAGGCCGGCTAACCCTCCACCTCAGAGAAGGAACGCTGTACGGATTAAGTATATGGGTCCAGAAGATAGCCTCCCCTCCAGACTGTACATAGGGAAAGTTCTTCTGAAGGACTTCATGAAATTTAAGGCCTCTGAGGTGTACGCCCTGATCCATATCCCCTCCAGCAGGATCTATGACATCAGCTTTAAGCTTCAGTATGATCTGGACTTATTCTGGAACATATACAATGACACGAAAGAGCAGTCAATCTGGGAGCATCTACAGGTGATCCAGCTGTCCAAGCCTCAGGTAGTGAAGGCCACCATCTTGTTCCAGTCTGAGGTGGTGGCGCTGGCAGATCTGGAGCATTGGCTGAGCAGACAGTGTATGTTGAAGAGTCATCCCGTAAAAATCTATGATGAGGAAGACATCTGGAATGGCGGATACACCGTGATGGTACAACTAGCGCAGAACAATGGTGTGACCAGACATCTGCCGCACTCCTTCTACCTGGGCTCAGAGAGAGGGATATGCTACTACCCCGGTCAGCCGCGGCTGTGTCACAGATGTGGGGGCAGGCACCTCGCCATCAACTGCTCTCCTATCAAGTGCTCATTTTGTGGACAGTTTGGTCATTCAAAGGACGACTGTACAGGTCCAGTCATCTGTAACCTGTGTTTAGGATCTGGTCATACGTTCCGGGATTGTCCGCATGCAGATCATAATAAAGGCAGTGTTGAGATCTTCTCAGAGGCCATGGAGGAAGGTCAGGAGGATGTCACTGCAAGAGCAGATACAGCCCCAGAAACTGGTAATCCTCCTACTGAAGCAAAGCAAAGTACTACTGACCCTGCTGTAGAGAGTGTTGACCCTCCTGATGCACTACAAGTACTGGCAGAGTTGGAGACTGATAGCCAAACTACTCCATTACAAGTGCCAACATCTGCTGAACCACAAGTACCAGCTATTGAAAAGACTTTGAAATCCAGAAATCCTGCTGTGGAAGCTAAAGTACCATCTGTAGCGCTACAAGTACCAGCCACTGAAGAGAATTCTCATCTGCAGAGTAAAGTGACCAGTAAACTAGCTGTCAAACCACCTAAAGAACTGCCCTCTACGTCTACAAAGCCTGATGGTCCAGCTGCAGGGCTCAGGAAGCTCAGGAGGTCCTCTGTGGATGAAGAGGGGTTCCAGACTGTAAAAAGAAAGAACAACACTACAGCAAAGAAAACCCCGGATCCGCCAGTGCTGGCCATAACCTCCGGGCAGTACGGGGCGCTAGGGGAAGAAGAGTCCGAAGAAAAGGTTGAAATGGACTATGTTTCTTCACATAACCCTGATGGTGACCCTCTGGAAGATGAACCTGACCCTTCAGTGTCCACCAAAAGATGGGGCAATACAGGTCACAGTAGTGGAAAGAGGAAAAAGAATAAGAAAACCTAAGTGTCCTGGATGAGGCTGAGAATCAGCTCTATAAATGTGAATAGTGTGAAGACTAAAAACAGGCGGCAGGCGATCTACCAGCGTCTGTCTCAGGAGAGATCTGATATCTTCTTCTTACAGGAGACTTATTTGAAGAGCAATGCTCAGGTGTTTGCAGCCAAGAGAGACTGAAGACATGGAGCATCTTTCTGGTCCTTCGGGCTGGAGAGAAATGACAGTGTGGCGATTCTCTTCAATAAGATAGAAGTTGAGGTGGAGAGAGTCCTGGAGATCTGTTCGGGCCGCTGCTTGATGCTGGATTTTATACTGGACACTGTGTACTATAGAGTAATTAATGTCTATGCTCCTCAGACTAGAAAGGAGAGGAGGGAATTATTCCAGCAGATGAAGCCATATTGTTTTACATCCAGGGTGTTTATAATGTGTGGGGATTTTAATAGTGTCTCCTGTAATGTGGACCGTTCCAGTAGTCATAAGCAACTGAGATATGATGAGAACTTCCTTAACAATATTGTCCAGCAGGCTCATTTAGTGGATCCTTATGGTTTGCGTGGCTCCAATAGAGCCTACACTTACCATAAGGCCGGTAACGCCAGTAGAATAGACCGGGTGTATATCAAACGTGAAGTGAGGAGCTCTGACTACAGGACGAGTCCCATAGAGTTCTCTGACCATTGTATGGTGAGTGTCACGCTGGATCTGGTCGGGGCCGTGGTCTGTGGTAGGGGCTACTGGAAGGTGAACAGCTCGGTGCTGCAAGATCCAGGGTTCAGAGAGGCCTTTACCTCCTTCTATAATGACCGGAGGACCACCCAGTGTATGTGTGATGACACAGCGGAGTGGTGGGAGTGTATGAAGGGTGATATCAAGCAGTTTCTGATACGTGCTGCGAGGAGGCGTAGTAATGTGGAGTATATGAGGTATTCTGCACTGAGGCTGAAGTTAAGCAGGTTATATGGTAAGATCAATAGTGGTGAGAAGATAGATGGTAAGTACGTCAGCCAGATAAAGCAGGAGATGCGAGAGCTGCAGTATGACCGCCTCAAGTCTCTCAAAGCAGAGGGGCATTTCGATAATTGGGGGGTTCACAACCCAGACCCCTATATTGCCTGTAAGAACAGGGTTAATAAGAAGCTTATGACCAGCCTGTTAGATGAGGAGGGGACAGAGCAGTCAGATCAAAGTAAACTCCACAAGATTATTGGAGATTATTACAAAAATCTGTTTAATGGCCGTCAGATAAGTGGTGACAGCATCAGAACTTACCTGAAAGGCGTCAAACTCCCTAAACTAGATCATGTACAAGCAGATGGCTTGGCCGAGCCCATAACTGAGGAGGAGGTGAAGAGGAGCATTGACTCCTTAAAAACCAAGAAGAGCCCGGGCCTGGATGGTCTGACCAGTGAATTCTATAAGGAGTTCAGAGATATATTAGCCCCAGACCTGGCGCAGGTCTATAATGATTGCCTCTCTGCCAGGAAACTTCTACAGTCACAGTATAAATCTGTTCTGGTTCTCCTGGCAAAGAAAGGAGATCTAAAAGACTTAAAAAACTGGCGTCCATTGTCTTTATTAAACACTGATTATAAAGTCTTGGCCAAGATCTTGTATCACAGGCTGAGTACGGTGGCAGATGACCTGATCATCTCCAACCAGACGTGTGGTGTGAAAGGCCGGACTATAGAGGACTCATTGCTGCTGGTGAGGGAAGCGGTGACCTACATCAGGCAGCACAGTGGAGGAGCATATGTGGTGGGGTTAGACCAGAGCAAGGCCTTTGACAGAGTCCATCATGACTACCTGTACCAGGTGTTGTTGGAGTACGGCCTTCCTGCACGCTTCGTACAATGGCTGCAGGTTCTCTATAAGGAGGCGGTAAGCCAGCCTCTGATTAATGGTCACTTGGCAGAACCCTTTAGGATCATGTCTGGTGTAAGGCAGGGCTGCCCTCTAAGCCCATTATTATACGTCTTCAGTCTGGATCCTTTTTTAAGAAAGTTGCAGGATAATAGAAATCTTTTGGGGTTGGAATGTCACCTACAGAGTAAAAGAGTGAACATAAAGTTCTGTGCTTATGCGGACGATGTGACGGTTCTGGTCTCGTCTAGTGAGGACTGTGTGGCCCTACAACAGGAGATAGCAGCTTTCTCTCTAGTGTCGAATTCTGCTGTGAATATGGATAAGAGCGAGGCGTTGTGGCTGGGGGGTGACCGTGGGGTCTTCTCAGTGCCCTTCAGAACAGTGCAGGACAAGATAAAGATTTTGGGGGTTCATTTTGGAACTGTAGATGATGGGAAGGTGAACTGGGAGGAGAAGCTGGCGGTGTGTGAGCAGAAGGTGCAGTGCTGGAGGCACTGGAAGCTGACTTATCAGGAGAAGATCCGCCTGCTGAAAAGCTTCCTTCTCCCGCTATTCCTCTATGTCAGTGTGGTGTTCCCAGTGCCCGATAAGTTACTTACCAGACTGACCAATATCTTCTTCCACTTCTTGTGGGGTAATAGGGTGAATATAGTCAGGAGGAACATTGTCTATCTCCCCCAGAAGGAGGGCGGCCTGTCCATGCCCTGCCCAGAGCTCTTCTTTAACCTCATGTTTCTGATGAAGAATTTCTCATTTTGTAAGAGTTCAGAGGTGAAGCCGTGGAGTCGTCTGTTTAAGAACCAGATCCAGCAGTTTGTGTCTGTGTGGTCGGTAGGTGACCCCATTAAGAGGATCTCGGGGCGCATTAAGAATAACGTTTCTTGGTATGCGGTACAAGCAATTAGCAAGATCATTAAATGGGAAATCTTATATGGTGAGGTAAAGCAGCTCAGTAGGAAAGAGATGTATAAGAACCTGCTGATATCTCAGTTTAGTGCCCATATCCAGCTGAGGAACGCTCCAAACCTGGATGTAAAACAGGCTGTGAAAGTCCTGGAGGACCCCAGAGTCCCCGCTCACATGAAGGATGTGTCATGGCTGGCATTTCATGGAAAAATGTATGTCAGGGACAATCTAAAGTGTAGAAATGTGCCAGACAGATCCTGCCCTAGAGAGCAATGCCGTCAGGTACTGGAGACCATGGAGCATCTTCTGCTGGACTGTCCGTTCAGTGTCCAGGTATGGGAGGCCGTGTCACGGTCCCTTCAGTTACCACATCTAGTGGGACAGCCGTATAATCAGCTCTTGTATGGAGACTTCCCCCCAGATCTCAGACAATACAGCAGAAGTTCCCTGTATGTAGTGAATGTGGTGACCATGTACCATCTGTGGTGTGCGCGGTGCTGCCTGGTCATCAACAGAGAGCTCCTGACCTGTGATAAAATCTTATATAATATCCTAGAAAGTATGAAGATGATATATAAGAAAGACATGAAAAATAACCGCAATAACGTCTACTGGAGGAACATCCATGTGTCAGCAATTGTATAATGCGTTGTGATGTCACTTTATATTTATTCTTTTCTATGATTTTATTGTAAGTGTATTGTAATATTTTGTTGCCTGTTTTTAAATAAAAAGATCATTATAGTAGTTATATTCTTGTACATAGGAGCAGTATTATAGTAGTTATATTCTTGTATATAGGAGCAGTATTATAGTAGTTATATTCCTGTACATAGGAGGCAGTATTATAGTAGTTATATCCTTGTACATAGGAGCAGTATTATAGTAGTTATATTCTTGCACATAGCAGCAGTATTATAGTAGTTATATTTTTGTACACAGGAGCAGTATTATAGTAGTTATATTCTTGTACATAGGAGCAGTATTATAGTAGTTATATTCTTGTACATAGGAGGCAGTATTATAGTAGTTATATTCTTGTACATAGGAGAAGTATTATAGTAGTTATATTCTTGTACATAGGAGAAGTATTATAGTAGTTATATTCTTGTACATAGGAGCAGTATTATAGTAGTTATATTCTTGTACATAGGAGGCAGTATTATAGTAGTTATATTCTTGTACATAGGAGGCAGTATTATAGTAGTTATATTCTTGTACATAGGAGCAGTATTATAGTAGTTATATTCTTGTACATAGGAGCAGTATTATAGTAGTAATATTCTTGTACATAGGAGCAGTATTATAGTAGTTATATTCATGTACATAGGGGCAGTATTATAGCAGTTATATTCTTGTACATAGGAGCAGTATTATAGTAGTTATATTCTTGTACATAGGAGCAGTATTATAGCAGTTATATTCATGTACATAAGGTAACAGTTTATGAGACGCACAGGAGTGGATGAGACCACAGAAGGAGGTGCTCACAGTAAAAAAGGATTCGCCCCTCCTTTACAAAGTAAACAGTAATAACAATATACTGGGCACTCACACTATACGTAGAACCGTAAAATAGAAGCAGTATTTGCAAATCAATATTTTATTGATATACCCATAAGTTTTAATACAAAATAAAATATACAATATAATAGGCTATCTAAAAGTTGATAAAATACATAGGTACTAATACAATAGAATAAATTGGACAATCTGTAAAACTACCTATAAGTAGATGAATTAATAGACTATAAGACCACAAGGAATAAATAGTAAATAAGCGACTATAATAATATGATATTAATAAGCGGCTACAATAATAAATAGATTAATAAGCGGCTACAATAAATAGCATCTAATACCATAAATGACACAAATTGTCCTGAATAATTGTCTAGTTCCACAAGTAATGAATATGGATAGATGAAAGATGGGACAAAGTCTCCGAGTGTTCCAAGAAGTCCGATATATCAATAAATAGCAGTCTTCTGTTAATATGAGTATTTACTGCGGCGTCCCGCTTATACTCACTGTTCGATGTTTGCTTGTGTAGATTTCACTCCTGCAATTCCGGTTCTTTGTATCGCCGAAAAACTCGTTCCCAGGTTGTATCCGCCACCGGTCAGTATGGCTCAGGGCACCGCTCTATATAGTTAAAGAGCCGATGTCCTCCAAGTCTGTGGTTTGCCTGCTTCCACGCTGAGTTGTCTCTGCGGTCCCGATGTTGGAAATCCTCGTGCTCACGTTTGGAGAAATCAAAGCTCTTTGAGTTTAGCGTGCCAGGACCTCTTGGATTACTGAATGTTCCGTTTTTTTTTGGCGTCAGCCTGGAGTAGTTTCGGCAATATGTTTGACAAAGATAGGTGAACTGGGGGTCTTGGATCAAACGCGTTTCGGGGCTTCACGTTGCCCCTTCCTCAGTGATTCACTGAAGCCCCGAAACGCGTTTGATCCAAGACCCCCAGTTCACCTATCTTTGTCAAACATATTGCCGAAACTACTCCAGGCTGACGCCCAAAAAAACTGAACATTCAGTAATCCAAGAGGTCCTGGCACGCTAAACTCAAAGAGCTTTGATTTCTCCAAACGTGAGCACGAGGATTTCCAACATCGTGACCGCAGAGACAACTCAGCGTGGAAGCAGGCAAACCACAGACTTGGAGGACATCGGCTCTTTAACTACATAGAGCGGTGCCCTGAGCCATACTGACCGGTGGCGGATACAACCTGGGAACGAGTTTTTCGGCGACACAAAGAACCGGAATTGCAGGAGTGAAATCTACACAAGCAAACATCGAACAGTGAGTATAAGCGGGACGCCGCAGTAAATACTCATATTAACAGAAGACTGCTATTTATTGATATATCAGACTTCTTGGAACACTCGGAGACTTTGTCCCATCTTTCATCTATCCATATTCATTACTTGTGGAACTAGACAATTATTCAGGACAATTTGTGTCATTTATGGTATTAGATGCTATTTATTGTAGCCGCTTATTAATCTATTTATTATTGTAGCCGCATATTAATATCATATTATTATAGTCACTTATTTACTATTTATTCCTTGTGGTCTTATAGTCTATTAATTCATCTACTTATAGGTAGTTTTACAGATTGTCCAATTTATTCTATTGTATTAGTACCTATGTATTTTATCAACTTTTAGATAGCCTATTATATTGTATATTTTATTTTCTATTAAAACTTATGGGTATATCAATAAAATATTGATTTGCAAATACTGCTTCTATTTTACGGTTCTACGTATAGTGTGAGTGCCCAGTATATTGTTATTACTATATTCTTGTACATAGGAGCAGTATTATAGTAGTTATATTCTTGTACATAGGAGCAGTATTATAGTAGTTATATTCTTGTACATAGGAGCAGTATTATAGTAGTTATATTCTTGTACATAGGAGCAGTATTATAGTAGTTATATTCTTGTACATAGGAGTCAGTATTATAGTAGTTATATTCTTGTACATAGGGGCAGTATTATAGTAGTTATATTCTTGTACATAGGAGCAGTATTATAGTAGTTATATTCATGTACATAGGGGCAGTATTATAGTAGATATATTCTTGTACATAGGAGCAGTATTATAGTAGTTATATTCTTGTACATAGGTACAGTATTATAGTAGTTATATTCTTGTACATAGGAGCAGTATTATAGTAGTTATATCCTTGTACATAGGAGCAGTATTATAGTAGTTATATTCTTGTACATAGGAGCAGTATTATAGTAGTTATATTCTTGTACATAGGAGCAGTATTATAGTAGTTATATTCTTGTACATAGGAGCAGTATTATAGTAGTTATATTCTTGTACATAGGAGCAGTATTATAGTAGATATATTCTTGTACATAGGAGGCAATTTTTATTGTAAAAAACAAGACAAATACAGTTACATGAACAAAGTTTCACTTCAGTTCAAAAACATAAATTACATTCAGTGTTCGTAAATGATTACTCCACTATAGAAAACACAAAAACATTTTTAACTTAAAAAAACATCCTATAGTACAACCGAACAATAAGAGAACCATTTCTAATCCAGATGTACATTTCTCCACAATATTTTGTTGTTCTGGTTCTTACTTATCTCCAATGACCTGATCCACCTGAGTTCAGACAGTATTTGGCTGACTGTTGTTGTGTGTTGGAAGGCCTCACTGTGTAGGGACACTCGAGTTCTTGCATGCCAGTGGTAATACCTAATGGTGGATATTATTATATATAGCGTACCCTTGTCGATGTTACCATTAGTAGATGGAATACCATAGATAATCTCAGGATACTTTAGGGACTGCAACCTTGGGATTCTTAAATTGACAGAGACTTCTGTCCATATTTTCCTTCCTCCCGAGCACTCCATTATGAAATGTTCCATGGTCTCTTCTTGTGGACATCCCAGAGGACACATCCTATCTGACTGAGATAGGTACTTCAAATTACCTCTGACAAAGAGCCTCCCGTGTAGTGACAACCAGGCAATGTCATACAGTTTAGCAGGAAGTCTCTTCCCATTGAGGAACCTCAGACTTTCCTGCCGTGTGGTGGTCGGACAATCCCTCAGAGCAAGGGGAGAACAAAAGAAGTCCCTACATATCTTATTGTATAGTTCTTTCCTGGTCTTACTCATGATGAAGGACTTCTCTAGCCTCCACTTCCTGACACACTTCAGGGCATAGTCCAGGTACTGGGGGAGGTAGTCACTCGTCCTTCTCCTCCTCTTGAGACTGTCGCCTCGCACCCAAGATTCTGCAAAAGGCAATATCCAATCCCTGACACTATTCACCCACAGGGAGCTGTTCTCCGAGTCCAGGCCACCAAAATTGACTTTTAGAAACATGGAGTCAAAGAACACCCTTGGATTTATCATATCCAGCCCACCCTCTCTCCTCTGCAGGTATGTTATACCCCTCTTTATTAGGTTCAACCTGTTCCCCCAAAGAAGCTGGAAGAACAGGCTAAGGAGCCTAGCCGAGAAAGATTCTGGCAAAGGAAAAATGATAGATATATATAAGAAGACAGGGACCAGATAAGTCTTTAACATTTTGGCCCTTTCTCTATAGGTCAGCCTCCAGTTCTTCCATCGCTGAACCTTTGCATTTCCGGCTTCCAATTTATCTTCCCAGTTTATCCTGGCATTATCGTCCCTCCCAAATTTAACCCCTAAGATCTTAATATAGATGGAGGCTTTCGTAAATTGTGGCAGATCAAAGTCTGGATCAGAACTTAGTGTCCAGAAAGCTTGACTCTTCTCAAGGTTGACCAGAGACCCTGAGGCCTCCGAGTAGCTTCTGATGGCTGCAGACAACATCTTCACCTCATGAGGCTCAGATATCACCACAGTAACATCATCCGCGTAGGCGACAACACTCAGGGGCAGGCAGTGGGGGACCGGCACCCCCTGAAAATCACACTCCTGCAGTGACCTCAGGAACGGGTCTAAGGCAAACACATACAGCAGTGGACTCAGCGGGCAACCCTGTCTCACCCCTGCCTCAACCCTGAACGTGCCCCCCTGCCAACCATTGATCAGAGGAAAGCTCTCTGCCTCTCTGTACAAAGTCTTCAGCCAATCGATAAATTGTCCCGGAATACCGTACTTTGACAAAGTGGCCCATAGATACTCATGGTCTACTCTGTCAAAAGCTTTAGCCTGGTCCAGACCTACAACATATCTCCCACACCTCAGGGCTTTACATCTCTCAAACATCTCCCTTATCGAGATGACTGCTCCAGAGATGTTCCGCCCTTTTACTGTGCCGAACTGACAGCCTGACAACAGTGCCTGGGACAAACAAACTAACCTAGAGAACAAAATTTTCGCCAGAATCTTCCTGTCGACATTCAAGAGGGCAATCGGCCTCCAGTTCTTGATATCACTAGGCTCTTTCCCTTTAGACAGCAGAATTAAGGAGGACACCCTCATGGACGGAGGCATCAGGTGACTTTCTAGACAATTTTTGAACACGTCCACGAGGATTGGAGCTAAGTGGTCTCTGAACTTCTTATAAAATTCTGCGGTAATACCATCTGGACCTGGTGCCTTCTTCAGATGTAACTGATCAATGGCCTCTTTAACCTCCTCCACCGTTAATTCTGCTGTTAAAGGAGAAAAGTCTAAATTTTTAGTATCAGGGCCTGGAGTTGCCTCCAAGAATTGAGCCATCTTTCCTTTATCCAAAACCTTCTTCTGAAATAAGTCAGCATAGTAGGATCTCACCACCCCCAGGATACCCTCCCGAGATTCCTGCAAAACACCCTGGGAATCAGTGAGACCTGCAACAGATTTATTAGCCACACGCTCCCGGCAGTTCTCAAAGGGATCAGGAGACCCTAAGGTCCCATAATCCCGTTCAAGAACCAGGGAGGTGTACCTGTTGTACTGATACTGCCTCATCTCAGATTTCAGTCGGTTTATCCTTCGTTGGTCCCCCCCATCTGCCGAATACAGTGACTCCAATTCTTTCCGCAGCTTGAGATACTGGCTATATTTACTCTTCCCTTTTTTTAAAGACAGTCTCTTTAAGAGGGATCTGATCTCATCCTTGACGTCCTCCCACCAGTCAGCCACGTTTTCGTAAAAATCCATTCTCTCTAGCTGATCTTCAAGAAGGGAGTGGATGCAACTCTGGATGTAAGGATCATCCAAGAGGCTGGAGTTGAGTTTCCATGACCCTCTCCCGAGATCAGGGCGCTTGGTGGCTCCCAAACAGAAGTACAAAGCTAGGTGGTCAGAATAAGGGACAACTTTCTCTCTCCTCTCACTGATGTTTTCAGAAGGACTCACCAGAGCTAAGTCTATCCGACTACTTCTGCCAGCACAAGAATAAGTGAACATGCAAACACATCGGACAGACCAGCCTGAAGAATCATCCTGTTCAGGACCTTAGAATCTCTAGTAAGCGGCCTGTCAGTAGGTCTGTCACTGGGCATCATGACAGCATTAAAGTCCCCCGCCATGACCACAGGAAAAGATGTGAACAGGTATGGCTTTACCTCATTAAAAAGGTCAGTCCTCTCAGTCACTGTCTGTGGACCATAGATATTGATGAATCGGAGCCTTCTACCTCGGATTGTGACCTCCAGGACCAGACACCTTCCCATGGAAACCTCCGTTAATCTATGTATGGTCACATCCCTGGTGTTAAACAGTATGGAGACCCCAGCATATGGTTCCACAGCCAGCGACCAGAAGGAAGGACCAGACTGCCATTCTCTCTCTGCCTCTCGTACTAGACCCAAAGTATTTAGATGGGACTCCTGCAAGAAGAAGACATCGGCATCCAGATACTTCAGATGTTCATACACAGCATGCCTTGTTCTCCTCACTTTCATGCTATTTACGTTGCTGGAAATGACTTTAATATAAAAATCAGCCATTAAAATAAAACAAAGTGGAAGAAACAGAGAGATGGACCCCATCATCATATGTCAGAGTCTGAGCACTCCCGCTGACCCCCACCAGTTTCCATGTCTGAATCATACTGTTCCTCAACTTGAAAAGGTCTCTTTTTAGAAGGAGGATCATCACTTGGGTCCTCATCATACTCGGCCATCATACGTTTTAACTCACTTTCCATTTCTGCCTCTGCGTCTGACTCCGACAAGACACTGAATCTATTGGCGGTCACTGTCCCATCTGGTCTACTGTCCACTTTCACCTTACTTGGCTTTCGGACAGTGGTCCACTCACCCTCAGGCTTACGGCTGGACTTATCTTTTTTCTTTCTTTTAGGCTGCTTATTCTCCCCAGTGGTGAACACTGGAGCAGAAGAAGAGACAGCCTCTGTGTCTACAGCCTGTGTGACCACCTCCATGTTCCCCTCAAAGATATCCGACTGGGGTTGGGTTTGTACTGGATCACTGTCTGGTAAGTCCTGTTGAGGCTCTGGCCCTGTTGGTACTGACCCCGATAACAACGTGTCCTCCTCTAGGTCATCTATCCCTTCCGGTAAGTCATCATCAGGAAAGTCCTTGCTTATGTTGTGCCAGGCGATGGGACAGTCCCTGTGGGAATGACCAATCGTACCACACAAATTACACCTAATGACCTGGCAGTTGGCACTGACATGACCAATCTCACCGCACAGGTTGCACTTCACCATGGTGCACGCACTCGCTAAGTGACCGGTCTTCCCACACTTAAAGCACTTTCTAGTCTGACCCGCGTAGAAGCACACACCCTTCTCCCTGCCAATGAAGAAAGAATTGGGCAGATGTTGGGTTATATTGTGGTGCTGATGGAGCTTCACCAAGACCTTCCAGCCCCCAGTCCAGATACCGTCTTCATCTCTGGTTTTAGTGAGTTCGGACATAAGGTCACAATGTCTCCTCAGCCAAACTACAATGTCCTGGTGGGGAACCGACTCATTCCAGAAGATGATGGTGACGTTAACAGTATCTGGCTTAGAGATGGGGATAAAACTGAACTTATTCCAGCCTTCTTCTTCCCTGAACCTGGTGAAGCTAGCCCAGAAGAGATCGAGATCAGACATAAGCTTAAAGCTGATGTCAAAACCCTGCCTGTCCGGGAGGTTTATGACAGCCAGGATGTTGGATGGCTGGAAGCCCATTTGCTTACATAGCAGCTCTCTGATGACATACCTCCTATCGGGCAGCTCTTCCTTGGAACCTCTATGCTTGAACCTGACCACGTTCCTCCTCTTAAAAGCCTGGCCGGTATAACTGGTGTTTGACCTAAATGATGGTGAGCCACGGCTCCAGGCATTCCCAGAGGAGGTGTGACCAGGTCCACTATTTTGCTGTCCTTGTGAGCCTTGTGTAGGCTGCTGGCCTCCTGTACTAGGGGGTTCTGGTGCTGTCTGTGTAACTAACGGGGGAAACTCCTGTACATTAGATTGTACTGACCCCTCCACACCATCAGTGTCACCAACATTAACAGAGGGATCCACAGACTGGCCTGATTCCCCAGAGGATCCCAGATCCCAAACAGACTGTGGTGCACCCTCCCCTGACAGAGCAGTATCACATAGCGTATTATCACACACAGTATCATCAACATCATCAGACACTTGAATGTTCTTAGCAGTATCCTCAGACACCTGAATATGCTCAGCAGTACTGTCCTGTACATGGATGTCCTCAGCAGTACCGCCCTGCACAGCACAGTCCTGAGGACCTGGCTCAGTAATAGCAGTTTCATGTGCTGCTGCACTGTTACCTTCTGTTAGGAGTCCACAGTCCATGTGCTCAGTGCTGCCCCCAGACTCTTGTGGTGACTGCACTGCTGCTACAGGGTTACCTTCAGGTAACAGGCCACATTCCTCCTGCAGAGTAGTGGATGCTGGGACTTGTAGTGCCATGCTAGGAACTGCTTCAGGTGCTTGCTGCTGCTGGACGCTTGCTTCCCCTTTGTACAGACTTCCTTCTTTAAAGGAAAAACTTGCTGGCTGCAGAAAGGGTTTCCCATGGGACTGCCGGGTGCCATCTTGGAAAAAATCTGATACAAAGCGCTGCTGGTTCTTATAAGTCTCTCCAACTGGTCCTAGTTGTTCCAGGACAGAGTCCATCTCCCTTACGGTGCCAGCGAGCTGTATGGCCAGGGAGCTCAGCTTGCGGTCGTGCAGCTCCTGGTGGTCAGGGTTTGCTGCCTTCAGCTTGTACATGCAGTCTATCTGCTTCTGAAGCTGCAGTTTCTCTCTTCTCAGAGTCTCCATTCTCTGCACCAGTGCTGGGATTTTGTCAGCGAGGCTCAGCTCAGGTGCGCGCTCTCCCCCTCCAGCAGACTGTCCATTGCTGGGTATTGCAGGCTGTGGACTCACAGGTGTAGTGGCCCCGCTTGTGTCCAGCCCAGGTCTCTGCACTGCTGGTGAAGACACTTGTGGCTTTGGACTTGTTGCGGTCACTGCGGTGGGGGCACAATCCCCAGTTTGGAGACCGGCTCCCAGGTTTTCTCCAGTGGCTGCACCTGGTAACCTTCCTGCTTTACCTTCTTTGGTTTCATCCACACTTTTTGCATCTTTCTTGCTGCTGCTCCCAGATCTCGTACGGTCAGAAGTTATCAGGACATTTTGCTGCAGATTTTGCTGTATGGTCTGTCTCTCCAGAGAAGTTCTTCTCTGTCTGCATGGGGAGGGTGAGGGCTGCACACCTTCCGGCCGCAATGGAGTCTTCACCTCCTGCACAATCTGCTGGCCTCTTCCCTCAGGGTATTCTGGACGCTGCACATTCACACTGGTCGATGGCTTCATCACACTCTTACTTACTGCGGCTGCTTTCTTTTCTGCTGTTACTTTCTTTACTTCTTGGCTTCTTCCTCCATAAAGACTGCTGACACCTTGACTTGGACCGCTGACGACATTACCGCTGACATTCATTTTCTTCACAAGAACTTTGGGATTTTCATCCACAGGTTGAGATGTCTGGGAATTGTTTCCCAGAGTAGGCCTTGGAGCAGGGGCCTTGCCTGGGGAGTATCCCCGCCCAGGGTGACCCCTCCCTGGGCTAGCTCCTGACATGAGGAGAACCACCTACACACGTCCTCTCAGCTAGGAGGCAGTATTATAGTAGTTATATTCTTATACATAGGAGGCAGTATTATAGTAGTTATATTCTTGTACATAGGAGCAGTATTATAGTAGTTATATTCTTGTACATAGGAGCAGTATTATAGCAGTTATATTCTTGTACATAGGAGCAGTATTATAGTAGTTATATTCTTGTACATAGGAGCAGTATTATAGTAGTTATATTCTTGTACATAGGAGGCAGTATTATAGTAGTTATATTCTTGTACATAGGAGCAGTATTATAGTAGTTATATTCTTGTACATAGGAGCAGTATTATAGTAGTTATATTCTTGTACATAGGAGGCAGTATTATAGTAGTTATATTCTTGTACATAAGAGCAGTATTATAGTAGTTATATTCTTGTACATAGGAGGCAGTATTATAGTAGATATAGTCTTGTACATAGGAGCAGTATTATAATAGTTATATTCTTGTACATAGGAGGCAGTATTATAGTAGTTATATTCTTGTACATAGGAGCAGTATTATAGTAGTTATATTATTGTACATAGGAGGCAGTATTATAGTAGTTATATTCTTGTACATAGGAGCAGTATTATAGTAGTTATATTCTTGTACATAGGAGGCAGTATTATAGTAGTTATATTCTTGTACATAGGAGCAGTATTATAGTAGATATATTCTTGTACATAGGAGCAGTATTATAGTAGTTATATTCTTGTACATAGGAGCAGTATTATAGTAGTTATATTCTTGTACATAGGAGCAGTATTATAGTAGTTATATTCTTGTACATAGGAGCAGTATTATAGTAGTTATATTCTTCTACATAGGAGGCAGTATTATAGTATTATATTCTTGTACATAGGAGCAGTATTATAGTAGTTATATTCTTCTACATAGGAGGCAGTATTATAGTATTATATTCTTGTACATAGGAGCAGTATTATAGTAGTTATATTCTTGTACATAGGAGCAGTATTATAGTAGTTATATTCTTGTACACAGGAGCAGTATTATAGTAGTTATATTCCTGTACATAGGAGCAGTATTATAGTAGTTATATTCTTGTACATAGGAGCAGTATTATAGTAGTTATATTTCTGTACATAGGAGCAGTATTATAGTAGTAATATTCTTGTACATAGAAGGCAGTATTATAGTAGTTATATTCTTGTACATAGGAGCAGTATTATAGTAGTTATATTCTTGTACATAGGAGGCAGTATTATAGTAGTTATATTCTTGTACATAGGAGCAGTATTATAGTATTTATATTCTTGTACATAGGAGCTGTATTATAGTAGTTATATTCTTGTACATAGGAGCAGTATTATAGTAGTTATATTCTTGTACATAGGAGTAGTATTATAGTAGTTATATTCTTGTACATAGGAGCTGTATTATAGTAGTTATATTCTTGTACATAGGAGCAGTATTATAGTAGTTATATTCTTGTACATAGGAGGCAGTATTATAGTAGTTATATTCTTGTACATAGGTACAGTATTATAGTAGTTATATTCTTCTACATAGGAGCAGTATTATAGTAGTTATATTCATGTACATAGGAGCAGTATTATAGTAGTTATATTCTTGTACATAGGAGGCAGTATTATAGTAGTTATATTCTTGTACATAGGGGGCAGTATTATAGTAGTTATATTCTTGTACATAGGAGGCAGTATTATAGTAGATATAGTCTTGTACATAGGAGCAGTATTATAGTAGTTATATTCTTGTACATAGGGGCAGTATTATAGTAGGTATATTCTTGTACATAGGAGGCAGTATTATAGTAGTTATATTCTTCTACATAGGAGCAGTATTATAGTAGTAATATTCTTGTACATAGTACTAATGCTTACACATATCATAGATACCGCAGCCTCGTAGAGGAGCGCATCAGACATCTTTTCTGATCTTACACGTTTTTCTTAGTCTCCTTTTGTCGTCTCCTCGTTTTTATCTGATAATTGATCCATGAGATGCGCTACTTTTGATCTGATACTATATGAAAATCTGATGTCAAATTGGACAGAAGAATGAACATGCGGTGAGCGGCAGAAGATTGGACGCATTCTTTTAAGTCAGTTGAAAACATTTGAAAACTGCCAGGGGCAAAACCGACCTGACTAATTGAATAGCATTGTAGCTACAGAAGACAGAGGAAGGATGCTGCAGGAACATCAAAGGCTGCACTGGCCATGAAGGGCTGGCATTGAGCTTCCCATCTCCCCAGGTAGCCGAATTCTCACAGCTCTGCGCCTTCACTCTGTTTTTCTTCAGTCTGCTTGTTATTTCAGATACATTTTGCCCAGTGAGAAATTAAACTGTAAACATATAGCAAAAAGATCCATTTCCTGGGTTAAGATTTGTCATATTCGAACCCAGGACCCCTGTGCCACCCCTAAGAAGAATAGATGGAGGGGGAAAAAAACAAAAATTGATTTGGCCAAAAGTCCGATGGACAGTCGGTTTAGAGATCTACAGATGAAATGTTCAACATTAAAACTGATTTTGTCTTTATGTCGGCCCAGATGATGGTAACCGAGAAAGTATATAAGAATATCACAAAAACACTAAATGGAGTTCAGTATCTGCCAAATGTCTTAATCACTAACTTCAGCTGTGTTATTCAGTCCCATTACCAGAGGTGTATAACATCCAGCCTCTAGCCATGCAGTCTACCATTACCACAGGTGTATAACATCCAGTCTCTAGCCATGCAGTCTACCATTACCACAGTGTATAACATCCAGCCTCTAGACATGTAGTCTACCATTACCACAGTGTATAACATCCAGCCTCTAGCCATGCAGTCTACCATTACCACAGGTGTATAACATCCAGTCTCTAGCCATGCAGTCTACCATTACCACAGCTGTATAACATCCAGCCTCTAGCCATGCAGTCTACCATTACCACAGTGAATAACATCCAGCGTCTAGCCATGCAGTCTACCATTACCACAGGTGTATAACATCCAGTCTCTAGCCATGCAGTCTACCATTACCACAGTGTATAACATCCAGCCTCTAGTCATGCAGTCTACCATTACCACAGGTGTATAACATCCAGTCTCTAGCAGTGCAGCCTGCCATTACCACAGGTGTAGAACATCCAGCCTCTAGCCATGCAGTCTGCCATTACCACAGTGTATAACATCCAGCCTCTAGCCATGCAGTCTACCATTACCACAGGTGTATAGCATCCAGTCTCTTGCCGTGCAGTCTGCCATTACCACAGGTGTATAACATACAGCCTCTACCCATGCAGTCTTCCAATACCACAGTGTATAACATCCAGCCTCTAGCCATGCAGTCTACCATTACCACAGGTGTATAACATCCAGTCTCTAGCCATGCAGTCTACCATTACCACAGTGTATAACATCCAGCCTCTAGCCATGCAGTCTACCATTACCACAGTGAATAACATCCAGCGTCTAGCCATGCAGTCTACCATTACCACAGGTGTATAACATCCAGTCTCTAGCCATGCAGTCTACCATTACCACAGTGTATAACATCCAGCCTCTAGCCGTGCATTCTGCCATTATGACAGTGTATAACATCCAGTCTCTAGCCATGTAGTCTACCATTACCACAGTGTATAACATCCAGCCTCTAGCCATGCAGTCTACCATTACCACAGTGTATAACATCCAGCCTCTAGCCATGTAGTCTGCCATTACCACAGTGTATATAATCCAGCCTCTAGCCATGCAATCTGCCATTACCACAGTGTATAAAATCCAGCCTCTAGCCATGCAGTCTACCATTACCACAGGTGTATAACATCCAGCCTCTAGCCATGCAGTCTACCATTACCACAGTGTATAAAATCCAGCCTCTAGCCATACAGTCTACCATTACAACAGGTGTATAACATGCAGCCCCTAGCCGTGCAGTCTACCATTTCCACAGTGTATAAAATCCAGCCTCTAGCCATGCAGTCTACCATTACCACAGGTGTATAACATCCAGCTTCTAGCCGTGCAGTCTACCATTACCACAGTGTATAACATCCATACTCTAGCCGTGCAGTCTGTCATTACCACAGGTATATAACATCCAGCCTGTAGCCATGCAGTCTGCCATTACCACAGTGTATAACATCCAGTCACTAGCCAGGCAGTCTACCATTACCACAGTGTATAACATCCAGCCTCTAGACATTTAGTTTACCATTACCACAGGTGTATAACACCCAGCCTTTAGCCATGCAGTCTACCATTACCACAGGTGTATAACATCCAGCCTCTAGCCATGCAGTCTACCATTACCACAGTGTGTAACATCCAGCCTCTAGCCATGCAGTCTGCCATTACCACGGTGTATAACATCGCTGTGTTTATCCTCCAGATGATGTCGCCTTTTCCCTTCACCTATGTTCTTTTAATCATCTTTGTGTTATAGTTTTTGTAATTATGTAATAAAATTACATTAACTCATAAGTAGTCTGGTAGTTGTTTGTAGGTTTTATGTTATGGTGTAGCTTGTAGTTTACCTCTCCAACTTTTTTGATTACTTCGTAGGGTCCCTGCCACCTAGCCAGGAACTTACTGTCCACAGTCGGTACCAGAACCAAAACCCGATCTCCTGTGTCAAAGATCCGGACCCGAGTATGCCGACTATAGATCCGACTTTGAGCTCACTGAGCTGCCTCCATATGCTCTCTTACAAGAGGCAACACGGTTTCCATACATTCCTGCATCTGGGTAACATATTCAATTACACTTTTATACGGAGTGGGTTGTTGTTTCCACGCCTCTTTGGCTATGTCCAACAGACCACAAGGGTGTCTGCCATATTGCAGTTCGAAGGGCGAGAACCCAGTAGAGGCCTGGGGCACCTCTCATACTGTGAACATAAGATTGGGCAGAAGGAGGTCCCAGTCCCTCCCATCTTTAGACACCGCTCTTTTTAACATGTTTTTGTGAATGTTTGGTTAAACCTTTCTACCAGGTTGTCAGTTTATGGATGATACACGGACGCCCATAACTGTCTGATATGCAGCAACTTACAGAGCTCCCTCATGACCTTAGACATAAAAGGGGTCCCCTGGTTGGTCAGAACCTCTTTAGGTAGCCCCATTTGAGAAAGCATCTCCATGAACTCTTTAGCTATCAGTTTAGCCTATGTATGTCGCAGTGGCACCGCCTCCGAGTACCGAGTGGTGTAATCTAGGATGACCAGGATGTGATGGTGTCCTCTAGTGGACTTCGGTACTGGGCCTATGAGGTCTATAGCGACTCGCTCAAATGGTACCTCGATGATCGGGAGAGGTACTAAGGGACTGCGGAACAGGTGCTGGGGCTAGTTGTTTGGCAGGTCAAACAAGACTTGCAAAATTCGTCCTCCTCTCTAAACACACTGGGCCAGTAATATACGGTCCTGTGTTTTCTGCATTCCAAGATGACCCCCGAGAACATGTTGGTGGGCTAACTCTAACACGAGTTTGCGATAAGCCTGGGGCACCACTAACTGTTCAATATGTTCACCCCGCAGCTGGTTTACCCAATACAACATATCCTGATGAACCATAAAACGGGGAAACATCGACTTGGCCCCAGGTTGTTGTGATTCACCATCAATTATTAACACATTCTCCCAGGCTCGGGATAGGGTTGGGTCCCGGTGTTGTGCTGTACTGAAATTTTCCTCAGAGACGTTGAGGTCTGCCGACTCAGGACCTGGTGGCAAGTCCTTCATGTCTCCCACCATTACACTCAGCGGGGTTGTCTCCCCCTCTTCCACCGAAGTGGCAGTCACCCCTACTGCTGGCCCTTCGGCCTCAGGTTCCCAAGGTTCTGGCCTTCCTTCTGAACAAGGCCAATCTCCTGGGTTTACCCCTGACTCACGTGTATCAATAACTCTCACAACCGACCATAGGGCCGAGAATCCCGGAAAGTCTTTCCCTATTATGGAGTTCATAATGTAGATTTTTGGCTACAGCCACCTCGTGGGTCCACCTGCCGATTACCGTGGTTAAAGACACCAGCGCTGTGGAGTAGTCTTTTAAGTCTCCATGGATGCACATCACCCTGACTTTCCAGACAGTATACTCAGTGGACCGCACTGAGTCCAGCAGAGCCTCTGCTTGAGTGTCTCGCGCTTCCACCTGAGATTCCGGGGTACCTATTGCACACAGGTTCCTGGCATATAGCGACTGACCGTAACCACAATTAGTGTCCATGGGCTCAACCCGATGAGGACAGTCAGCCCTTACATGGCCAGGCTCCTGACACCGCCAGCAGACTAACGGAGCCAGGCCCATAGTGGGTACATCCCGGGTGGGTTTTATCGGCTCAAATCTCCGGGCCTCAGGTGGAGATTTTCGGGGTTTGACTGCCTCCCTCCCAAAAGAACCCCCTTGTAGATTCTTAGTAGCCCCATAGCGTTCCACCAGGTCCACCATCTTCAGGGCATTGCCAGGAGACACCTGACCGATCCAGTGCTGGAGAGGGGGTGGTAAAGCCCTCCAGAACATATTGTCTAACAGACGATCCAGCATAGCCGGGTGGACTCAGCACGTCAGGCTGTAGCCACTTTTGCAAGAGGTGAAATAAGTCATAATACTGGGGTCTTGCAGGCTCAGCTGGGATAAACCCCCACTGATGTACCCGCTGGGCCCGAACCAACACATTCACCCCCAGTCTTGCCAGAATCTCACCCTTTACTTTCTGGTAGTCGGGCGCTTGATCGTCCAGCAAGTTGGAATACACCCGCTGGGAATCGGATACCAGGAACGGAGCGACGACCTCAGCTCACTGGTCTTGCGGTAGTTTCTCCCTTGTGGCCACCTTCTCGTACATCGCCAGGTAGGTTTCGACGTCATCTAAGGGATCGCCGCACGGACCGCTTTCCGGACATCATGGACACCCTGGGACGCTCCTGCCGTCTGTAAAGCCATCACGTGTTTTAACAGAAGCTGGTTTGTTTCTTGCTGCTGCCTGTTAGCCTCCCATTGTTGCAGGTTGGTTTCTCACTGCTGCTGGTTAGCCTCCACAAGAGCTTTCATTACCACCTCCATTTTGTCAAGGGTCACGGGTTGAAATTTAGCGGGTTTAATGCAAGACATACAACCGTGCCCGGAGTAAAAATTAAAAACAACAATACTTCGGCGATCACGCCTGCCTCACTGCGCTTGCCCGCATCCTCCACCAATTGTGGGGTTTCGCTCTGGTAGATAGAGTAAGTGGACGCAGTACAGAGGCAAAATACAAGTTCTTAACACAAAACTTCCGTGTTTATTCACACTTGAGGCAAATGCACAAAATGATGCGTTACTTTGCAGTCTTGGTGTTACTTCACACAAATTGGAAAGTTCACATAAGACAAGTCTCCTTGGTGTCAGTTCTGCCTCCAGCAGTCCAGGCTTTAGGGGGCCTGTTTCCTCGGCCCATGGGTCTCAGCCCTCCAACCTGGCACCAAGCCTCAGATCCCAACACAGAGATCCTGCTGCTGAGCCCAGCTGCCTATTTAATACAGCCAGGTGCTGTCAAAAACCCGGACCGGCAATTAAAATCCGGTCCGGTATTTGACCCCACCTGGCTGCAAATCAGCCCAGCAGCTGGGAGGAAAATACCTGTTTTCCCAGATCATTCCCCTCACTGTGTCACAATAGGAGCAGTATTATAGTAGTTATATTCTTGTACATAGGAGGCAGTATTATAGTAGATATATTCTTGTACATAGGAGGCAGTATTATAGTAGTTATATTCTTGTACATAGGAGCAGTATTATAGTAGTTATATTCTTGTACATAGGAGGCAGTATTATAGCAGTTATATTCCTGTACATAGGAGGTAGTATTATAGTAGTTATATTCTTGTACATAGGAGCAGTATTATAGTAGTTATATTCTTGTACATAGGAGCAGTATTATAGTAGTTATATTCTTGTACATAGGAGCAGTATTATAGTAGTTATATTCTTGTACATAGGAGCAGTATTATAGTAGTTATATTCTTGTACATAGGAGCAGTATTATAGTAGTTATATTCTTGTACATAGGAGCAGTATTATAGTAGTTATATTCTTGTACATAGGAGCAGTATTATAGTAGTTCTATTCTTGTACATAGGAGCAGTATTATAGTAGTTATATTCTTGTACATAGGAGGCAGTATTATAGTAGTTATATTCTTGTACATAGGAGCAGTATTATAGTAGTTATATTCTTGTACATAGGAGCAGTATTACAGTAGTTATATTCTTGTACATAGGAGCAGTATTATAGTAAATATATTCTTGTACATAGGAGAAGTATTATAGTAGTTATATTCTTGTACATAGGAGCAGTGTTATAGTAGTTATATTCTTGTACATAGGAGAAGTATTATAGTAGTTATATTCTTGTACATAGGAGCAGTATTATAGTAGTTATAGTCTTGTACATAGGAGCAGTATTATAGTAGTTATATTCTTGTACATAGGAGCAGTATTATAGTAGTTATATTCTTGTACATAGGAGGCAGTATTATAGTAGTTATATTCTTGTACATAGGAGAAGTATTATAGTAGTTATATTCTTGTACATAGGAGCAGTGTTATAGTAGTTATATTCTTGTACATAGGAGAAGTATTATAGTAGTTATATTCTTGTACATAGGAGCAGTATTATAGTAGTTATAGTCTTGTACATAGGAGCAGTATTATAGTAGTTATATTCTTGTACATAGGAGGCAGTATTATAGTAGTTATATTCTTGTACATAGGAGGCAGTATTATAGTAGTTATATTCTTGTACATAAGAGCAGTATTATAGTAGTTATACTCTTGTACATAGGAGCAGTATTATAGTAGTTATATTCTTGTACATAGGAGCAGTATTATAGTAGTTATATTCTTGTACATAGGAGCAGTATTATAGTAGTTATATTCTTGTACATAGGAGCAGTATTATAGTAGTTATATTCTTGTACATAGGAGCAGTACTATAGTAGTTATATTCTTGTATATAGGAGCAGTACTATAGTAGTTATATTCCTGTACATAGGAGCAGTATTATAGTAGTTATATTCTTGCACTTATGAGGCAGTATTGGGTTGGTATATTTTGGTATAATTTTGAAGTATCCCTGGGGCTGGGGCTGTGGTCTCTTGCTTTTGGATGGGACATTGGTTCACATCTCATTGTCCTGTTGACTTGAAGTGCCTGCGGTGTTCACCTCTTCTCCTTGGCACAGTGAATTATTTTATCGGCTGGGGTTCTGAGTGTTTAACTCCCACTGATTTTATAGTCATGGGCTATCCTAAGTATAAGCCAGGATATCCATGTTATTTGATTCTTTTGATATGGAAATCTTGATACTGTTCATGACCTATTGAGCTGGATCTGGTCTCTGACTTGGGTTTCGTTCAGGGGCTTTTACATGTATGTCTATGAATGTTAGAAAGGGCAATTTAAATGCTTTACATTATAGTTGTGCTTCTGAGGATTTTAACATCCATTAAGCTGCATAATCTTCACTGCAAGAGTCGGAGTTGGTCCCCGGAATATTTCTCTTTCATCTTTGCAATCTTAATGCAACTTTTGTATCTTTCACATTTCCTACTTTTTTTCAATAATCTCCTGTTAAAACCTTCTGGTCCGGCAGGAGTTTTTTCCTTTCGATTATTGTTGGGCGAACCCGAGCTGTAAAGTTCGGGTCCATACTGAACTTTGCGAGTTTGGGTACCCAGGCCCGAACTTTTCCAGAAAAGTTTGGGTTCGAGTTCGGTGTTCGGGCATTTTATAAAGGTTTTGAAAGGCTGCAGGGCCGCCAATCAACATGCTTTTAAGCTGTGGGCACTTAGAAGCCATCATAGCCATGCCTAGTAATGGCAAGGCAGTGATTGGCCGGTGCATCATGTGACCTCTATACAAGCTGGATCACGTGTAGCACCGCCCATCAGCTCCGAGTAGTGCAGGGACAGGAAGCAGCTGTAGTGAGGGAGAGTGTTAGGAATCTGTCTATTTGTTTTGTGGGTGACCTATAATGACTGTTTTGTGGGTGCAATGCACCATTTTGTGCCCCTGACACAAAAATATAATAGTTAATCCGTCTGTTAGTTCGATGGGTGACATATACCCATTTTTGGTGTGAGATAAAGATCCACTGCATATGTGACAGGGAAGTTAATATAGTTAATCCATCTGTTAGTTCAGCCGGTGACATATTCTTATTTTTGGCGTGAGATACAAGTGCACGTTATACGTCACAGGGAAATTAATATAGTTAATCTGACTGTTAGTTCGGCCGGTGACATATACCCATTTTTGGTGTGAGATACACGTGCACTGCTTATGTGACAGGGAAATTAAAATACCGTATTTTTCGCCCCATAAGACGCACTCCCCCCCCCCCCCAAAAAAAAAGTGGGGGGGAAATGCCCCTGCGTCTTATGGAGCGAATGCTTCCATTTTACATTGCAGACTGCGATGTATGAGCGGGGAGAGAGGAGGGGCTGGAGCCCGGAACTTGCGGCGGGGCCCGGTGCAGTCACTGTACTCTTACACCGGGCCCCACCGCTCACCGAAGTATTTCTAGACGGTAATCCTGTTATTAAGTTTAACTATCACTGCGCTCTCCCCTGTTCCCCTGTATCCGTACAGCACTTACAAACAAGCTTCCATAGCAGGCAGAGCGGACGGCAGCAGTAACTTCACTCACTGACGTTGCGCGCCGGCTCCTCCCACTTTATGAATGAAGCAGGCGCGCGACGTCAGTAAGTGACGTTACTGGTGCTAGCCGCTCTGCCTGCTATGGAAGCTTGTTAGTAAGTGCTGTACGGATACAGGGGATACAGGGGAACAGGGGAGAGCGCAGCTTTAGTTAAACTTATTAACAGGTTAAGGATTACGGTCTAGAAATACTTTGGTGAGCAGAGGGCCGGTGTATTAGGGGGGATCTGTGGATGACACATACACTGCGTGCAGAATTATTAGGCAAATGAGTATTTTGCCCACATCATCCTCTTTATGCATGTTGTCTTACTCCAAGCTGTATAGGCTCGAAAGCCTACTACCAATTAAGCATATTAGGTGATGTGCATCTCTGTAATGAGAAGGGGTGTGGTCTAATGACATCAACACCCTATATCAGGTGTGCATAATTATTAGGCAACTTCCTTTCCTTTGGCAAAATGGATCAAAAGAAGGACTTGACAGGCTCAGAAAAGTCAAAAATAGTGAGATATCTTGCAGAGGGATGCAGCACTCTTAAAATTGCAAAGCTTCTGAAGCGTGATCATCGAACAATCAAGCGTTTCATTCAAAATAGTCAACAGGGTCGCAAGAAGCGTGTGGAAAAACCAAGGCGCAAAATAACTGCCCATGAACTGAGAAAAGTCAAGCGTGCAGCTGCCAAGATGCCACTTGCCACCAGTTTGGCCATATTTCAGAGCTGCAACATCACTGGAGTGCCCAAAAGCACAAGGTGTGCAATACTCAGAGACATGGCCAAGGTAAGAAAGGCTGAAAGACGACCACCACTGAACAAGACACACAAGCTGAAACGTCAAGACTGGGCCAAGAAATATCGCAAGACTGATTTTTCTAAGGTTTTATGGACTGATAAAATGAGAGTGAGTCTTGATGGGCCAGATGGATGGGCCCGTGGCTGGATTGGTAAAGGGCAGAGAGCTCCAGTCCGACTCAGACGCCAGCAAGGTGGAGGTGGAGTACTGGTTTGGGCTGGTATCATCAAAGATGAGCTTGTGGGGCCTTTTCGGGTTGAGGATGGAGTCAAGCTCAACTCCCAGTCCTACTGCCAGTTTCTGGAAGACACCTTCTTCAAGCAGTGGTACAGGAAGAAGTCTGCATCCTTCAAGAAAAACATGATTTTCATGCAGGACAATGCTCCATCACACGCGTCCAAGTACTCCACAGCGTGGCTGGCAAGAAAGGGTATAAAAGAAGAAAATCTAATGACATGGCCTCCTTGTTCACCTGATCTGAACCCTATTGAGAACCTGTGGTCCATCATCAAATGTGAGATTTACAAGGAGGGAAAACAGTACACCTCTCTGAACAGTGTCTGGGAGGCTGTGGTTGCTGCTGCACGCAATGTTGATGGTGAACAGATCAAAACACTGACAGAATCCATGGATGGCAGGCTTTTGAGTGTCCTTGCAAAGAAAGGTGGCTATATTGGTCACTGATTTGTTTTTGTTTTGTTTTTGAATGTCAGAAATGTATATTTGTGAATGTTGAGATGTTATATTGGTTTCACTGGTAAAAATAAATAATTGAAATGGGTATATATTTGTTTTTTGTTAAGTTGCCTAATAATTATGCACAGTAATAGTCACCTGCACACACAGATATCCCCCTAAAATAGCTAAAACTAAAAACAAACTAAAAACTACTTCCAAAAATATTCAGCTTTGATATTAATGATTTTTTTGGTTCATTGAGAACATGGTTGTTGTTCAATAATAAAATTAATCCTCAAAAATACAACTTGCCTAATAATTCTGCACTCCCTGTATATAGCAGTGTCATCCACAGATCCCCCACCCCATAACAATGCCATCCACAGATCCCCCACCCCATAGCAGTGCCATCCAAAGATGCCCCTCCCCATAACAGTGCCATCCACAGATCCCCATAACAGTGCCATCCACAGATCCCCCATAAACATTGCCATCCACAGATCCCCCATAACAGTACCATCCACAGATCCCCCATAACAGTGCCATCCACAGATCCCCCATAACAGTGCCATCCACAGATCCCAAATAACAGTGCCATCCACAGATCCCCCATAACAGTGCCATCCACAGATCCCCCATAGTAGTGTCATCCACAGATCCCCCATAACAGTGCCATCCACAGATCCCCCATAACAGTGCCATCCACAGATCCCCCATAACAGTGCCATCCACAGATCCCCCATAACAGTGCCATCCACAGATCCCCCATAACAGTGCCATCCACAGATCCCCCATAACAGTGCCATCCACAGATCCCCCATAACAGTGCCATCCACAGATCCCCCATAGTAGTGTCATCCACAGATCCCCCATGACAGTGCCATCCACAGATCCTTCATAGTAGTGTCATCCACAGATGCCCCATAAATAGTGTCTGTTGCGGAACTTCACGGTATACCCTCAATATCTCCACTTAAATCCCCTTGTAGCTGAAGAAGCCGGTCAATGTCCAAGAGACAATTTCCCCAGTAACTGGACGACACAAAGTTTGGGAGTGACTGACTTTACTAGGCATGGCAGACATGGATTCAAACCCCCAACAGCCTCATTTGCATACAATTTATAGATTACTAAGGTACAAGGAAAGGTGGGGAAGGGGAAAGGGGGTATACAGACAGTGGAACATAAAATAATATAAAAGGGTCCATCTGTTACACTGCTCCCTCTTAACCACAAGCCGGCATACACAGTCTGATCCCCCCAACGGATCGGCTTGGGGATGTCTGGGAAGTACTCACAACTCGTGATAACCCGTCAGCATTGCCATTCTGTTTTCCGGGGCGGTAGTGAATTGTAAAATCGTATGGTTGTAACGCCAAGCTCCAGCGCAACAACCGGGCATTGTCCCCTGCCACACAATTTAGCCATACTAACGGGTTGTGATCCGTGAGTAATGTGAACTGCTGTCCATACAAGTAGGGTTGAAGCTTCTTTAGGGCCCACACCGCAGCCGGGAATTCCTTCTCTATGGCGGTGTAGCTCACTTCCCTGGGTAGAAGCTTCCGACTCAAGTACACCACGGGATGTTCACCGCCATCTTCTCCAACTTGGCTCAGTACCGCTCCTGTACACCCCGGGATGTTCACCGCCATCTTCTCCCACTTGGCTCAGTACCGCTCCCGTACACCCCGGGATGTTCACCGCCATCTTCTCCCACTTGGCTCAGTACCGCTCCCGTACACCCCGGGATGTTCACCGCCATCTTCTCTCACTTGGCTCAGTACCGCTCCCGTACACCCCGGGATGTTCACCACCATCTTCTCCCACTTGGCTCAGTACCGCTCCCGTACACCCCGGGATGTTCACCGCCATCTTCTCCCACTTGGCTCAGTACCGCTCCCGTACACCCCGGGATGTTCACCACCATCTTCTCCCACTTGGCTCAGTACCGCTCCCGTACACCCCGGGATGTTCACCGCCATCTTCTTCCACTTGGCTCAGTACCGCTCCCGTACACCCCGGGATGTTCACCGCCATCTTCTCCCACTTGGCTCAGTACCGCTCCCGTACACCCCGGGATGTTCACCGCCATCTTCTCCCACTTGGCTCGGTACCGCTCCCGTACACCCCGGGATGTTCACCGCCATCTTCTCCCACTTGGCTCAGTACCGCTCCCGTACACCCCGGGATGTTCACCGCCATCTTCTCCCACTTGGCTCAGTACCGCTCCCAATCCAAACATTGAAGCCTCTGTGTGAATGAGGAATCTGTTAGATGCATTGGGAGCAGCGAGTACAGGACTATTAACAAGGGCCTGCTCACACTCTGGGGCCCAGACTACTTGGCGGGGACGGTTCTTTTTGGTGAGGTCAGTGAGGGGTTTGGCCAGGGTACTATAATTTAGCACAAATTTCCGATAATAGCCCGCGGTCCCTAGGAAGGCTAACACCTGCATTTTGGTACGAGGGGTTGGACACTGGGCTACTGCCTCTACTTTAGCGGGCTCAGGCTTCTGCTTCCCACAACCCACGCGGTGTCCCAGGTATGGTACCTCTGCCATCCCAATATGGCACTTGCTGGGCTTTAGGGTTAGGCCAGCCTCTCTGATGCGGTCTATCACGGCACCTATGTGTCTCAGATGCTCTTCCCAAGTTTCACTATAAATAGCAATGTCATCCAAGTATGCACATGCATTATCTTGGAAGCCATCAAGCAGCCGGTCCACCATACGTTAGAACGTGGCTGGGGCATTTTTCATCCCAAATGGCATGACTTTAAATTGGTAGAGACCAAACGGGGTGACAAAGGCCGACTTGGGAATGGCATCTGGCGCTAAGGGAATTTGCCAATAGCCCTTACATAAGTCGATGGTCGTGAGGTATTGACCTCTAGCCATCCTATCTAAGAGCTCGTCTATCCTGGGCATAGGGTGGGCATCAGAGACTGTTTTATCATTGAGTCTCCGGTAATCTACACAAAAGCGGGTCATGCCATCCCGCTTTGGTACTAGAACTACCGGAGAGGCCCAAGGGCTATCTGATGCTTCTATGACCCCTAAGTGGAGCATTTCCTGAATTTCCTGTCTCATGTGCTCCCTGACAGCCTCAGGAATTCTGTAGGGCGTCTGTCTAAGGGGTTGTTGATCGGCCGTGTCTACCCTATGGGTAGCTAGTGTAGTGTAGCCAGGTGCGTTAGAGAATGTGGTGCCCTTTGTGGCTAACAGTTGTCGCACCTGGATACGCTCTTGGGGACTTAGTCTCTCCCCTAGCTGAACGCCATCTAGGGTCCCTAGTTTGTCCTGCTCCCCTAGAAGATCCGGTAGGGGAAGATTCTCAAAGTCGTCAGAGGCGGGCGCACATATGGCGGCCACATCCTCTGTTCTCTCATAGTAGGGTTTGAGCATATTCACGTGAAGCATGCGTCTCCCCCCACTACCAGAGCACGGGCCGATCACGTAAGTGGTGTCGCACCTCTGCTCCACCACTTGGTATGGGCCCTGCCAGGCGGCCTGCAGCTTGTCATGGCGCACAGGTTTCAAAATCAAATCCTTTTGGCCAATCCGAAAGCTCCGGTCCCTGGCACCCCTGTCATACCATCGGCGCTGACGGGTCTGCGCCGCCTGGAGGTTAGTATGCACTTTCTGAGTCCTCCAAGCGGTCACGGAACTCCAGCACATAGGGTATGACAGGGGTACCATCCTCACCTACTGCTCCCTCCCAGTGTTCCCGGATTAAATCTAGGGGACCTCTAACTCTCCGTCCGAACAGTAGTTCGAATGGTGAAAACCCTGTCGATTCCTGCGGCACCTCCCTGTAAGCAAAAAGGTGGGGTAGGAATTTTTCCCAGTCCCGACGGGTGTCAGTAAAGGTGCTAAGCATCTGTTTTAAGGTGCCATTAAATCTTTCACACAAGCCATTCGTCTGGGGGTGGTAAGGTGAACTAACGATGGATTTGTTGCCGCACAGTTTCCACAGCTGTTGGGTGACTTCTGCAGTGAACTGAGTGCCCTGATCCGAGACTATCTGGGAAAACCCATCCGAGAGAAGACTCACATCAATGCCTCCGCCACCGTCTCTGCCTGATTATTAGTCAGAGCCGCAGCTTCTGGATACCGTGTTGCATAATCCACTATAGATAAAATATACCTTTTGCCTGATGGGCTGGGTTTGGCCAACGGTCCTATAATATCTACCGCTACCCGTCCGAACGGTTCTTCGATGATGGGTAGAGGTTTCAACTTAGTTTTGTGGCGATCCCCTATTTTACCTACTCGTTGGCATGTGTCGCATGTTTGACAGTACTGCCTAACATCTTTAGAGATGCCAGGCCAAAAAAAAGTGTGGGTAAGCCTGTACCTGGTGCGGCTGACCCCTAAGTGTCCTGCCAGGGGGATATCATGCGCGATCTGTAATAACTCCCGCCTGTACTTCTGTGGGACTACTAGCTGTCGGGTGGAGATAGGTGGGGACCCTGCTGTGACCCTTTCAGAGTCCCGGTACAATAACCCCTGCTGCCAAAAATACCTCTCTCCTTCTATTCCGGTCTGGGCCTGGTTTACTTTATCCCTATAAACCTGCAACGTAGGGTCACTAAGGGTTTCCTGCCCAAATGCTGCAGGGGTATCCCAGGGAATAGGGTGAACGTTTTGGGGAAGGGTTCTTACCTGGACCTCAGAGTGTGCCGGGTTGTTCAGGGAGTGGGCCTGTGACCTGGTGGTAATGGGATAGATCTCGTTGGTACCCTGGGAAGGTACAAAAGCGGAAGTCATCGGGCCAAGATCATTTCCCAGCAAAACATCAGCGGGTAGGTCTTTTATCAACCCAACATTAACCATTCCCGCCCCCACACCCCAATGTAGATGTACCCTGGCTGTGGGTAATTTGTGGATGGTCCCTCCGCCACCCATACAGCTACAGAACCCCCAGTGCGGTCGTTCTCTGGAACCATATGTCGTCGCACCAGGGTGAGGGTGGCACCGGAATCGCGCAGCCCCTGGGTCTCTTTGCCGTTGAGGATAACCGTCTGCCTGTGATGCTGTCGATTATCAGTCTCCGCCTGTATTGGGTCTGCCTCGTGTAGAACACCCCAGTGTTCCTCTGGATCCTCTGCTCTGATGTTAAGCGGGACAACCTCTGTATGGTAGTAGTGGGCGGCTGCCCGCTCTAGAGGAGGTGGACCTGGACGGATCCATGCAGCCTGGTTTCGGTTATGGGTACAGTCCCTCTGATAATGCCCAAACTTTTTGCAGGCATGGCACTGTATGGTGCTGCGATTAGGGTATTTGCTGGGATACTAGGCAGGAGCCCTGTGTGTTGTGGTGCTGGTGGCCCAGGGGGTATTGGTCTGGTATTGGGTCTGAAGCTTACCCTGGATTGTCTGCGGGCATCCAGGTAGTCATCCGCCTGTCCCGCTGCGTCGGATAGAGTGGTAGATTTCCGGTCCCTTACCCACTCCTGCACTTCTGGATTTAGTCCATTGAAAAATTGTTCCAGTAGAACCAACTGAGTAATTTCCTCTGCTGAAAAAGCTTGGCT